>NW_028270151.1:69393574-69700412 GCF_037043375.1 Chiloscyllium plagiosum
CAATATGCTCATTTCTAGTTTTAATGTTCACTCGGATTGGTTGTTTAGTTATTATATCTTGGCTGTGACCCTTCATTTCAACAATTGTTCCATTTTTAACCAGTCATTCAGGATTTACATGCCACAGGAAACCTGGTATAAAGCGGGTGAGCAGGATAAACCTATTGGTATTTGCCTTTGAAGCACTGTTTGTAGACTAGAAGGAGCAAGAGTGCATTATCTAAGTTTAACTATGTAAAACAGCAAAATGCTCTCTCTGCAGCATGCTTACTCACCCAGCTATTACTATTGGACCTCATGACCATCCGCAAAATCTTTTCCAAGATTCAGGTCTACCATCCCACAACTTTCACATTTGCCCACCTCAAGTGGAGACCCAAGGCACTCAGTTGGAATCAAATTGCATCTGGATCCTTCTTCTTCCAGATGAACTCTCTCATCCACCCGATGCATTGAGCTGCTCTAATCAGTTTTGGTCTGTGAAGCAGGCTTATCACCCAAAAGCCTCCAACCTGACAATCAGGCTCCCCGTCAGCAGGATCCCAGCTTAAAGAGATTCCGTAGACAAACGCTAAAGGATATTTGGGGAACCACATATCCAGGTATCCTGAATCCACAACAGCCAACAACCATGTAGCACTTGTCCCCATGGATTCATATCATTTGTTGCTGATCCCCAATTACCCTTGAACTGAATGGCTTTCATGGTCAGCTAAGTTTTGTTCAACTGAATCGCTGTGGATCTGCATCTACATGTAAGACAAACTGGGTAAGAATAGCAGATGTCCTATTCTAAAAGATATCTTATATCTGTAGCAATCAAATTCAGTTTCTAAAAGTGGTATGATTGTCCAGATTGTGCATCATTTTCAAATACTGAAGAACATTACTACTTATACTTCTTAACTGTTATGAATTCCTTTTTTTGTTGAATCAATTGCACTCAAAAGGTATAGCAATATTCAGGAGTATAGACTATTCTAAAGATGTTCCATTTGACTGTTCCAAAATATTAGTTGCATTTAATTCTGACTATTCAATTCAACAAGGGCATAGTCTATTGCAAAATATTCAAATAGGTCACCCAAGACAGTTTGGGATCACAGAAGAGGAGTTCAAATAAGACAGACAGTGACAGTAGGAGTGTCTGCAAGAGAGGAATCATCAGACTCTAACTTAGGAGTGCTAATTGTTAACTGTGCTGCTAAAAGCACCTGGAACCCACGAGTTCTGTGTATTTGGGGTTTGGGGAAAACCTAGAGTAGGTTCTGTGTGGTGAGGACTTAACAAAGTTCAATAGACTTTGAAGGGCCCCAAAAAAGCCAGTGTGCAAGTCATTGCTCAGTGCAGCAGAGAATCAGGTTGGAAAGTAATTGTGCACTCAATTGTGCAACTGAGCTAGATTAGAGCTCAGGAAGCAAATACAAGGGTGTACTAGCCTGGTGAAATTCAAAGTTTTTGAAAAGCTGGAGTTGTGCTTCTAAGTAAGTGCTGGAGTGCATTTTCCAAGAATCCAGGGCAGGTTGTCCCAGAAAAGGAATGTAGAACACAGGTGTAAGCATGCCGTGTTGAAATGGCTTCTGAGGGAGTTTCAAGGCCTGATCATCAAAAATCTTCAAGGCCAGAAGGATCATAATCCCTTTTGTGAAGTTTATGACCCACAGCAACACCAGCAGTTGAGATGGGGGAGGGAGGGGGACAGACTTGCTCAGAAATCTGTGGCATCTATTTGATTGAATTTGCTAATTAGTGAGCTCTATGGGATGTTTGACTATAGCTTTTCAATTATCCATATTGCCTCATGTCAACTTGAGATATTAGAATATAAATCATATCTCAGTGCTCTTGAGGCCCTCTCCCCACTGTCTCTCTTCTTCTGCACTCCCTCTTGACCCCAAACACCACTCCAACCCCAGGCCCTTCAGTTCTCCTGTGTAGGTGATCCACACTACTGTTGGGCAGGCAATTCCAGGATAATGATGCAACAACAGTACAAAAGAGGAGGTATTGTTTAAAGTGTTTCTGGTGCATGACTTAAGGAGAATCTTGCAGTCAATGGTGTTCCTATACATCTGTTTAGGTGGTCGAGGTCTTAGGTTTGGAATGTGATATTAAAGGAACCTTTGGGAGTTGCTACTGATTTATGATGTAGCAAAATCTTCATAGCAACTGCAATTTGCACGTACAGACATTTAATTTAGAACTTCTACAGTGTGGAAACAGGTCACCGACCCTCCGAAGAGTAACCCATTCCCCTACCCCATTGCTCTACATTTATCCCTGACTAATGCACCTTGCCTACACATCCCTGAACACTATGGGCAATTTAGCATGGCCAATTCAGCTAGCTTGTGCATCTTTGGATTGTGGGAGGAAACCAGAGCAAACTCACACAGATACAGGGAGAACATGCAAACTCCACACAGACAGTTACCCAAGGCTGGAATTGAACCTGGATCCCTGGTGCTGTGAGGTAGCAGTGCTAACCACTGAGCCACCATGCCACCCCATTTAATCTGCCATCACTTCAGTGCAGATACCAAGCTTTCCAAAATAGATCTGCTAATCCCTGTACAATAGAGAATAAAATTCCTATGGATGCTATAAGAAGAAATTGTAGCCTAAAATTTGAAGACCTTTAATTTCAAGGCACTTGTTTGGGTTGGGCAGTGATTTTCATTCTAAAATACTGAGGGGTGACTGGATGTAGGTCTTTGAGATTGGGTTACCAAGACCAGATGTCACATAAGTATAAAATAATCACTAATAAATCAGGAAATTCAGGAAAAATCTCTTCTACCAAATGAGTGATTAGAATGTTGCACACATTACCAAAAATAGAAGCTAACAAGGTTAACACAGGTGTATTTAAGGGGAATCTAGGCAAAAGCACAAGGGATAAAGGAATAAGATAATGTTGATAGGGTTAAATGATACAGGCTTGGTGGAGGCTCATGTGGAGTATAAACACTGATGATTGACCAATTCTATCTAATTGTATGTAATTCAGACATTGCAACAAAGGTGAGCTTTACTAAAAAGCCAGAATGCTATTTGCTTTTCAAATGACGTTTTCAAAAACATAAACATAATTTGCAATTTGCATCAACAGCATTTCCTAATTGTGTCAAATGCTAAGAATATGGCTATAAGAATTGGGCAGTATATAATTTGCCTACAATATTAAATCATCCTTCTCCATCCAGGAGTGTTGTCGAGAGAGGATTGACAAATCAAGGTAATATTTCACCTCAAATAAATGCAATAAGAACTGCGGATGCTGGAAATCAGAAACAAAAACAGGAATTGCTGGAAAAGCTCAGTAGGTCTGGCAGCAGCTGTGGAGAGAAATCAGAGTTAATGTTTCGGGTCCCGTGACCCTTCCACAGAACATGTTTATTATTTCACCTCACCTTGTGTGGAAGACTCAAAAGTGAGAGTTATGTGATATTACTTGAACCTGTGAAACACAGGGCCCTGGCAGATTCTGGGAGCATGATTCACAGTGATGCTTTGAAGATGAAATATAAAAATATCTTTGAACTTAAATTTGATTAGATTCCCTACAGCGTGGAAACAGGCCATTTGGCCCAACAAGTCCACACCGGCCCTCTGAAGAGAAACCCACCCAGACCCATTTCCCTACATTTACTCCTGACTATAGGCAAGTAACGTTAAAATGGCAGAAACTTCACAAAAGTGAATTGATTGAATAATTGCAGTTTGCACAAATGCATTCCTTAAAAACACACTGTTGACAAAACTTGGCATATACAGGACATGAAAGTTAAGGTGAAATAAATTTTATAATTTTAAAATAAATGGATACAGAATGGTTCAAAGTAATTCATTTTCAAAGTGGCATCTACTGCTTATGTTTTATGTAAAAAAGGTTATCATGAAAGATATAGATTCAATTTGGTGTAGGTTCAATCACTGAAGCATTTTCAAATGTCAATGCATAAATTAAAAAAAAACTTCATCTTTATCTTACTTACTTGGTGCCAATAAAGATAGCGCAAATATTATTCAGTATTTATAAATAAGACGTGCACTGATGTTAAGCCCAGAAACTGCATCCTCATTCAAGAGTCGCAGAATATGATTCAAATGCATTAATGCTTTAGAATAAAAAAATGTCCAATTAGTATTAGAAAACTAAGCCCAATCTTCTAAGTTTTTAATGGTCTGAATTTCAGATAAATGCTGTAGTAGGAGCTAGCTGTATATAATTTATTAAATATTGTTGTTAGTACAATGCAGGTAAATTATCAGTAAGTAGATGGAAACTACATATTGTTTCAGTGCACATCTTATCCACTTGTGTTTATCCACTTGAGTGTTTATTATCCACTTATATCTTGAATATGCTTTAAAATAAAACTCCTTTAATGAAGAAGCTTAATTGTTTTATGCCTAAAACATGGATACCTCCATTGTCAGTGCAATATTTATAATCTTTATAGAACATGCCTCCAACAACACCAAGTAGTTGGCCATTCAATTCACCAAACAAAGAAATATGGCTAATAATTGTGTCCATTCCAATCCCCATCCTACTGCAGTTAAAATTAGGGTTACATTAACTATCTCAAATAGCACCAAAGTGAATTTATGTGGAAATTTGAATTTGCCCAGAGCCACTTCACAAAATTTTGTTATCAAACAAAATTTGACACTAACTAATACATAATGTAATTTTAAGTCATGGTCTAAAGTTTTATAAGGTGTCTTTAATGAGGAAATGAAAGGTAGACAGGTGCATGTGTATATAAAGGGGACTCTAGAACATAGGACCTCAGCAGCAGAAAACATAGTTTTGATTTGCTTACCTTCAGGAGGGATTAGCCCAAGTTAATACAACTTAAAATAGCATCAAGGCCGCCAGTTCTGATGAAGTGTCATACTGGATTTGAAATGAATACTCTCTCCACAGATGCTGCCTGGGCCTCCTTCATTTGAGCAGCACGGTGGCTCAGTGGGTAGGCGATACAGTGGCGCAGTGGTTAACACGGATGCCTCACAGCGCCAGGGACTTCTGTGCGGAGTTTGCACATTCTCTCTGTGTCTGTGTGTGTTTCCTCCCACAATCCAAAGATGTGCAGGTCAGATGAATTGACCACGCTAAATCACCCATAGAGTTTGGTGCATTAGTCAGGGGTAAATGTAGGGTAGGGAAATGGGTCTGGGTGGGTTACTCTTTGGAGGGTCGGTGTAGACTTGTTGGGCCAAATGGCCTGTTTCCATACTGCCGGGAATCTAATTTCTCCACCATTCTCTGTGTTTGTTTCAGGTTTCCAGCATCCACAGTATTTTGTTTTTATCTCCTACTTGCTTCTTCCACTGGTCTTGCAATAAACAGAAACATTCCTCTTGCCTTCCCAATTACTTACTATACTGATATACTAACATTCTGTGAATCAGTCTCTCTCCTTTTGAAGACTGTGCTTTCAATTCTTTCTACTCAACTAGATAACCCCAGACTTCTTATATTATGCTCTCTCTGCAAATTTTCTATACACTCACTTTGTTACAAGCTCAAGACAACAGGCAAAGTCTTATAAGGCCTGAATGACGTGAACTATGGTGAGAAAAGTGAAGTCCAGTGAGTCCTATCTCGATGTCAGGAGCAATTGAATGCATCTCCTAACTCAGATCTGCGTGTTGAGGAAAAGTTCTCACTAAGTAGTGCCAAGTTGTCTATTAAGGAGGATCTTTGCTTGTTAATGGCCTATTAACTGCTGATCCTTCCTTAGTAATATTCAAATCCCTATCCTATCAACCACTGTGAGCTAACTGGAATTACAGAATATAATGTATAGTAGCAGGAGTAGGCCATTCAGCGCTTTAAGCCGACTTTGCCATTCAATATGTTCCCACTTTCTTCTACTTTCCTTTGGTTCCTTTACTTCTAAGAACTATATCTGCATCTTTCTTGACTGGAGTCCAGAAAAAGGATCAAAGTCTAACGATGAGTGGTAGGCCTTTTATGACAGAGATGAGGAGGAATTACTTCACCCACACAGCAATGAGCCTGTAGAATGTTCTGCTACAGGAAACTGTTGCCAAGCTGCCAAGAATTCACAACATGGAAGTCACAGCAGATACCTGGTGACTTCAGCTCACTGCCTGTATCAAAGGAACTCTATATATTACAAGTGGCATCAACATCACAAGGATGTTCCACGGGCATCAGCCATATGCACTCCACATCCATGGACATTGACATCCAATGTGTGCTAGCTTATAACAATTCTCATGGTAGATCACTGAGCCAATTACAGGATGCTTCTGCACTGCAACCCTGTCCTTCTGGGTGCAACAGAAACTATCATTGTAATGCTACAGCAAGGGTATTGTGTTCTCAGTGACATGCACCCAGCTCATGGACTGGCTCAGGGTCTATTTCCAGCCTGTTCACTTGATCTCATAGCACTCACTCACTTTGATGCCACCATATCTGGGCCAGGATAGTGTCTAATCTACCTCAAATAAGTGTCCCAAAAAAGTATGAAGTTAACTATTTTATGCTGCTCTTATGCAATAGCAGCATAGATGGGGTTCTCCCTTCACAGGATACTACTATCAAAGTAAAAATGGGTAACATGATCTAAATCTCAATGCCACTTTAATTCCTGGTGTGTGGGCTCTATCTCCTCGTGACTGATGAAATGTATCAAATGTCGCGCACTCCTTTAGTTGTTGGCAATAGCTGAGTACTGACTATTCAATGCACCCATGCTTGCAAAAACATATACAGAGGAATTATCTGAACGACACAGGTGGGGAGTATTTTGTTTGGATAATCAAATGTTTGGATAATCAAATGCCAGATAACACAGTTTAGCCAAGCATCGGGACCTTGCGATCTTGTTCGGAAAGTCCAACATTCGGATAATCGAGGTTCCACTGTAATGCTTAAAACTAAATGTGATTTGGTGATTAAACAGAACTTGTTGAAAAATACTAAACATGCTAAAATTTAGAAGAAAAATCAATTTAAAATTATCAGTCAGTCTCACACTGTAGCTTAATTACATTTGCTCTCAGGTACATATATTCGTAGGCTGTCCTCTCTTAGTTGAATGAAGATATCCAGGTGCTGTTCCTTTTTGAATCAGCATGGGGCAGCATAGATTTATGATCCCACCTGATGTCATTCCTGGATAACTCTGACTTGATAGGTTATAAGCTTTAATTTTGAAAAGTGGTTAAGTCACTGAGCATACAAGAGGTTGTCAAAGTACTGTTAACAAAAGAGCATTAAAATTTAGAAAAAAAGCATAAACAAAGCTTTGTAAAGATCTTACATAAACAGCAAAACAAAACAATTCAACACTCTTCGCAAGCAATATTCAATCCCATTGAAGAACCACATCTATTTTCACTTTGAAATTCTTAACTCAACTGACAAAGTTGTAAGCAGTTCCTTTTGGCGAATTTCAGCATATCTACCAGATGTGATCCCTCTGTTTCTGTCTTTCCTCAAGACATGCACACATCAGTTAATCCACTGACCTTTCCTCACTGGACGCTAACAAGATGTCAGGGCTTTCTTCATTCTGTTTCCATGGACTGCTAAAATGATATATGATTTCTTTTCACTTCAAAAAACCAATTAGCCTTTCTGTTGGTATGGATCTTCTGAACAGTTTGTGGCTCCACTCCATCTCTCTCTCTCTCTCTCCTGATTGTAAACATTAACCTCTGCAACATTTATAATGTAGATCACAGTAATGGAGCAGCTAGACTGGCAAGACTATAACAAATTATTTTGGATAAGGGAAAGCAGAAATGAAAACTTATAGGAAGTGTTGGTGCTATTCACAGATCATCTACAGGATAGTAAAAGCGCAACAGACTTTGGTGTTTTTTCAGAGAGGGTTGACCATCTGAATTGTTTACATTTAGGCAACAAGACATGCTTTAGTTTCTGAGGTTTTGCAATGCTTCATTGTGATGACATTATTATCATCATAATAAAGGTTTAATTAGTATGAATGTCTAGTTGTACCAAACTATATCCTTACTATAAATATTATTTTTGAACATTGATGGATAGCAATATTACCTCCCCCCCCTAATTTGCTTATTCATATGTAGTCCTTTGGACAACTTACAAATGATTCTGTGCTGAAAAGGCTTTCTGACTACAAAAAATTCCAGCACTAAATCTTATATAAGGACTGTGAGGATTTGAGTATCATAGATAGCTACCACTGTTCATTCTCTATTATGAGCTCAATCTAATCCATTATCTTGCAAAGGACATGTTCACCTCCCATCTGTCAGAGAAACGTCTCCTCAAATTACTGCAATAGTTCACACAGTTTTTCCTGTGAGATTTTGATGTTATTTCTTCCATTATAAGATCAGAAGTGAGAATGTGCCATGATCAGTCAACAACATTGAGCACTATTTGTGACTCCTGAGACTGCTGAAACAGCTTGAATCCACCTGTAGCAAAACCTGGACAGCATTCAGCTTGGGTTGATAAGTGGCAAGTCATACTTGCACCACATAAGAGAATCTAACCATGTCCCCTTGACATTCAATGGCATTACTGAATAACCCTGTATCAACATTCTAGAGGTCACATTGACCATAAATGGATCTGGATCAGCCATATAAATGCTGTGAAGTTTTAATCACTTAGAATGGGTTGCAGATTTCGAGTGATTACTATGTAAATCCCAGAACTTCTTTCAAATCACATTCCCAAGTGACGTGGTTTGATTAAAAAAAAGTGACATCTCATGTTAAAGGTGTGAGGTTAGAGTCGATCTGTATTCCAACCTTGAGTCAAACTGGTTCTATTTCCAAAATAGGAATTGTATGTCTGAGAGAGCGTGAGTATGCAAGAGGGTCTGCGTGAGTGTGCGAGTATGATCATGTATAAGAATGTGTGTGTATGTGTGCTTGTGTGTGAGTGTGTGTGTGAGTGTGTATAGTGTGGAGGAGTCACCTGTTGTGTGACATGAACACAAGATCCTGGTTGAGGCTGTCCTCAAGGGTACCGAACTTTGCTATCAGTCTCTGCTCAGCAACTCTGCATTGTTGCATAGCCCAAAGTCTGCCTCGGAGGACAGTCACCCAAAGATCAGAGGCTGAATGTCCAACGTAGACACATTGGACCAAGCAGACAATATGACAATGGATGAATGGACACCCTGCAGCAATCGACAAACAGGAATGTTCCCTCCCAGTTGGGGAATACTTCAATGGTCAAGGACACTCGGCCACGGATGTTCAGGTGACCGTCCTCCAAGGCAAACTTCGGGATACACAACAATGCAGAATGGCTGAGCAAGGACTGTTAGCCAAGTTCGATACCCATGAGGATGGCCTCAACCGGGATCTTGGTTTCATGTCAGTCTACAGGTAACCCACCACTGTCACTCACACACTCACACACAAGCACACATACACACACAATCTTACGCATGATCATGCATTCACGCAGACCCTCTCTCAGACACACACTCGCGCGTGTGCACACACGCACACATACACACACACTCACACTCATGCGCACACCTTCTTACAGGCATATACTCCATCATACTCACACACACACTTTCTCAAGCACGCAAACACATGCACTGCCTATCTCTGTCTCTCTCTCTCACACACACACACACACACAGACACACATATAAGTCGAGGGGTGAATTTGCATTTGTAATGTAAATAAAGTTAAATCATGAGTTAATTCATAATAATAGCAAAACGCTAAATTTCATGTAAAGGTAGTGACTTCTTCTACTTGCTGAAATGTTGGGTTGAGCACCCCAACCCACTTTCTCCCCATCTCTACGTTGCATGAAGCTAAAATCTGATTGTTCAGCCATATGTCTTGGGTTTCACCCAGAGGTGAAAGGATGCCCTGCTTCCAAAAGCTGCTGGCCAATCAGTTTGCTGTGTCCCAGCAGTGCCACCAGGTTATGTGGCCACAGCTGGAACTGCAGTCACTCTTTGACTAGCGTCCATGGAGAAAATTGGATGGAAGGCAAGTCAAGCAGGGGAGGGTGTAGTAGGGTTGGGAGCTTTCTTCTGGTGGAAGATACAGACCACCCAAACAGTCTCCAGCCATGCCACTAATGTTTGAGACAAAAAAACTGCAGATGCTGGAATCCAAAGTAGATAGGCAGGAGGCTGGAAGAACACAGCAAGCCAGGTTTACCTGGCAGCTTCACCATATGGTTTTGGGAACTGCATGCTGCTGGTAGAGTACCAGTAATGGTAAAAGGTAACCTCAACTTGTCAAAAGCTGAACAGAATGGCCAATAGATGCTCAACCACTGGTAAAAGATCATTGGAGCTGCAGAGGAGACTGACATGGTACCAGTGCCCAGTCATTCCGTCAAACTTTATGGTCCAATGTTGCTAGCCCACTCCCAGCTACTGTGTGCCCATCTCACACCAAGTCTCATGCTCTGCCACCATTGTAAGCATCATCTCTACCACCTCACGCTCACCCATTCCAACCCTCCCACAATGTGAACAGTACCTGGCCTCTGAATGGTCTACTCACTCACTCACTCACTCAGAACATTTCACCCCTTTTCTCAAAATACACTAGCGCTGACAGTTATGCAAACCACCTTCATCCTACTCAATACCTCCGTTTCTGTTATTCCAGGAAAAAACAGTGCCAGTAGGAGTAAAAGAGTGGGCTGCCCAACACTCTGTTCCCCCTACTTTGAAGACAGGATCTTGGCTTTCACCAGTGAGGATTGGGACTATTCTTGTCAAGATGTTTAAAAACCTAGAAGGCCATGTAGGAATCATTGATAACTGCTGTGCTGTTCTCCCATTACCTCCAATGTGATGTATCCTGAGCATGCTATAACATCCACCCCTTCTCTCTCCTGCAGGTACCAGCTACTATGTCTTCATGGTCAAGAGGATAGTATACACAAGATACTCCACCTGTGAGGAAGAAAGCATGGGTGCCTCAGAGGAAGAATAGGCAAGGCCCCCAGCAGCTCAGATACTGATTCTTCTGAGAGTACAAGAGTGAGATTAGAACTGGGGATGCCTATTGGTGAGAACATCAATGTTACAGCTCGCCAGCTGATGGTAGCATCATCCCAGATTGCTGGTGCACCAAGAATTGCTGAAGACCTGGCACTTACTCAGTTCCAAGTAGGAGGGTCATCAATTTGGAACTTCATCGATGTGCCCAAGCAGGCATAGGAACAACTGACAGGTTTGGCTGGGGCTCGTGTAAGCTGAAACGAAGGTTGCAGGACTACATCAATGCTGTTTGCACCATGCTGCCTTGGACACACAATGTACGACTACCTCCAGGGGCATGTTGGTGGCTGCCATGGAGAGCCAGGTCTGTTAATGTCAGAGTTTGCTGGACATACACATGGACCTGCACTCCATCGCTCTAGCCATCAGTGCTCAGCATCAACATGATCAGGCATGTGAGATCTTCATCTTGCTCCAGGTGACCCTCTTCAAAAGGATATAGGGCCATACCAGTAGGTACCCAATTGGAGGGAGAACCACATACCCGCTCCCCCCTTCCCCCCCAACCAGAAGTTTTTTCTTAGGACTCTCTATAGGTGGCCATGCCTTGCACCCTCAGCTTGCCTACCACCCTCAGCCCTAATGAAGATCAAGCTAAGGAGTGTGTACTTGACTCTGGGCACAACACACTCAGAATGTCCAGGCTGTCCCAGCCATAAATGCCACTGGGTGGGGTGATCAAAACTCAAGGTCAACAGGCTCCACTCATTTCAGCTTCAGATCCCCAGGACCACTCTGAGATGTAGTGGAACAAAAATAAACAAGGTCTTCAGAGGCCACAGCGGTCGCATGGGTGACATTTTATTACAATTTTTAAAGTATGTTCACTTTTCATCATCAGGCCCATGAGTGAAGGTCTGTCTAGCTGTGACCACACAGATGAGGATTCAGAGTGTCAGAGTGTCTTCCCAGATGCAGAAGCACATCTCTTAGGTTCGGCTCCTGTAAGTGTGTGTGTGTGTGTGTTATAGAGATGTACAGTGTGGAAGCAGACTCTTCAGTCCAACCCATTCATGCTGACCAAATATCCTAAATTAATCTACTACCACCGACCAGATATCCTAACATAATCTAGTCCCATTTTCCAACACTTGGCCTCCGCCTTCCGCAAAGACCGTTCCCTCCGTGACTACCTGGTCAGGTCCACGCCCCCCCCTCCCATCCTGGCACTTTCCCCTGCCACCGCAGGAACTGTAAAACCTGCGCCCACACCTCCTCCCTCACCTCTATCCAAGGCCCCAAAGGAGCTTTCCACATCCATCAAAGTTTTACCTGCACATCCACTAATATCAACTATTGTATCCGTTGCTCCCGATGCGGTCTCCTCTACATTGGGGAGACTGGGCGCCTCCTAGTAGAGCGCTTTAGGGAACATCTCCGAGACACCCGCACCAATCAACCAAATCGCCCAGTGGCTCAACATTTCAACTCCCCCTCCCACTCTGCCGAGGATATGGAGGTGCTGGGCCTCCTCCACCGCCGCTCCCTCACCACCAGACGCCTGGAGGAAGAACGCCTCATCTTCCGCCTCGGAACACTTCAACCCCAGGGCATCAATGTGGACTTCAACAGTTTCCTCATTTCCCCTTCCCCCACCTCATCCTAGTTTCAAACTTGCAGCTCCGCACTGTCCCCTTGACCTGTCCGGACTTGTCCGACCTGCCCAGCTCCTTTTCCACCTATCCACTCCACCCTCTCCTCCCTGACCTATCACCTTCATCTCCTTCCCCACTGACCTATTGTACTCTATGCCACTCTCTCCCCACCCCCACCCTCCCCTAGCTTATCTCTCCACGCTTCAGGCTCTCTGCCTTTATTCCTGATGAAGGCCTTTTGCCCGAAACGTCGATTTTGCCTGTCCTCGGATGCTGCCTGAATTGCTGTGCTCTTCCAGCACCACTGATCCAGAATCTGGTTTCCAGCATCTGCAGTCATTGTTTTTACCATATCCTCCAAACCCTTCCTTTTCATACATACATATCAATGCCTTTTAAATGTTGTAATCGTACCAGTCTTAACCATTTCCTTTGGCAGCTCATTCCATACATGCATGCACGATCTTCTGTGTGAAAATGTTACCCCATAGGTCCCTTTTATATCTTTCCTTTCTCATCTTAAACCTATGCCTTCTAGTTTTGGACTCACCCCACCCTGTGGGAAAAACCTTGCCTATTCACCCTATCCATGCCACTCATGATTTTATAAACCTCTATAAATTCACGCCTCAGCCTCCAACGCTCCAGGGAAAACAGCCCCTGCCTATTAAGCCTCTCCCTATAGCTCAAACTCTCCAACCCTGGCAACATCCTTGTAAATCTTTTCTGAACCCTTTCAAGTTATCTTTCCTATAGCAGGGAGGTGAGAATTGCACCCAGTATTCTAAAAGTGTCCTAACCAATGTCCTGTACAGCCATGACATGACCTTACAACCCCTATACTCAATGCACTGACCAATAAAGGTAAGCATAACAAACACCTTCTTCACCATCCTATCTATCTGTGACTCCACTTTCAAGGAGCTATGAACCTCACTCCAAGGTCTCTTTGTTCAGCAACATTCCCCAGCACCTTACTGGTAAGTGTATAAGTCCTGCCCTGAATTGTGTTTCCAAAATACCCACCTGATCAAGGTTCTATGCTGGTGTGTATGGTTGTGTGCATGTCTGTGTATTTGTGTGTGTGCGCATATCTATGTGTGTACATTTGTGTACATGTGCGTTGGTGTGTCTGCGCTTGCGTGTGTGTCTGTGTACGTTTGTATAGATGTGTGGGTATGTCTGCGTTTGTCTATGTGCATGTGTATGTGTGAGTGTGTTGATAAGTGTGCATGTGTGTCTATGTGTGTGCGTGAGTGCACATGTCTGTGTAAGAGTTTATATGTGCATGTGGGGGTACAGAGAGAGACGATGGTGGCACCAGCAGGGTGGAAATGCTTGTTGTCCTTCTTCCTACCCTGCTGGGCACCTCTCCAAATTGTGGAGACCACACTGACCTGGGTGATAACCTCAGACCAAGCTGATAGGGTCTGGTGTCTTGGCCACCAATGTCTGTCCAGGAGGAAGAGGTTGACCTTCCTTTGTACCATCCTGTCAACCAGGTCCTCCCAGCCCTGAGCCAATGTTTTCTTATCTACCAAGGCAAAAAAACAAGCTGTACAGAGTAGCTCTAGGCTGAAAGGACTTGACCAGTTGCACAGCAGCCCTTTTATATAAGACCAGTGCCAGGATCCAGGGATGCCACTCCACATGGGCATGATGCACAGATTATGAGGTGAGTTTGGGATAAAGTATGAGAAAGCCCATTAGTACTTATGAAGAGAAATACTTCATGAAACTCACCAAAAATACCTTAGCTGATTTCTAGTAAAGTTTTATGTTTAATTTTGAAGCAATTCAGTACTTTTGGAATCTTTTCTTGAAGGTGTTTAATCATGTGTTCTGTTTGGCCCATATTTGTCATTAAATATTTTTAGAAGTGTCATTACAGCTTTGATTTCTCTGTATTCTTTAAATACTTATTTCTTTAGAGCTGTTTAAAATCTGTAGCATCTCGTTGCTGGTTGTAATCTGCTGTGTTGAGTGAGTAAGTAAAAAGCAAAGAGGCCATGCAGGCTTAGTCATCTTGAGGTCTTGGGGAGGATTATAAGAGCACATCAAACTGAATTGAAACACTACAGAGACAAGTATTGGACAGCAAACAAAATACAACAACAGAGATTTCCTTTACTTCTCTGCTCAAAGCCAAATGTGAATCATAATCTTCCAACAGAGGCAGGACAAGTAGGCAGGTACTAGATCTACTTGAGCCGGGATGGAGATTGAATCCCATCCTGTTGGCATCAACTAATCATTGACTGGATAGCCAACCAAGAAGCACACATTCCTGTAGCAACATACACTTTCACATGCTTGTTGTAGTCTGGAGCTACATATAGTGATGGTTGAGATTTCACTTTTGTTTCATCAAGTGACTGACCAGAAATCTCTGCTGCTCTTACCAATTGCCATTGGCATGCATTAGAAGAACTTCCAAGTTGATAGTCAACCTTGCTTGGCCATAGAATTGAGTATTTTTCAATACTTGATAATGTTGACAGAAGAGAAAGTGAGGACTGCAGATGCTGGAAATCAGAGCTGAAAAATGTATTGCTGGAAAAGCGCAGCAGGTCAGGCAGCATCCAAGGAGCAGGGGAATTGATGTTTCGGGCATTCCTGAAGAAGGGCTTTTGCCCGAAACGTCGATTCCCCTGCTCCTTGGATGCTGCCTGACCTGCTGTGCTTTTCAATGTTGACAGAAGGACAAAGAACAGTACAGCATGTGAACAGGCCCTTCGGCCTTTGGCCCATCAAGACTGTGCTGACACATGATGCCATTCTAAACTAAAAACCTCTGGCCTCTATGCAGACTCTATTCCTCTATTCCCTGCCTATTCAAATATCTGTCAAGATGCTTGTTAAACATTGCAATTGTACCCACTCCACCACCTCCTGTGGTAGTGCATTCCAGGCACTTAAAATCCTCAAACTTGCCTCTCACAACTCCTTTAAAATTATCTCCTTTCACCTTAAACCTAAGTCCCCTAGCAATTGACATTTCTACCCTGTGGTAAAGACTTGACTGTCCATTTTATCCTCACTTCTCAGAATTTTGTAAACTTCTATCAGGTCGTGTCTCATCCATCGATGTTCAAGTGGAAACAAACCAACTTTGTCCAATCTCTCCTCATAGCTAATACCCTCCAAACTAGGCAACATGCTGGTAATCTGTTTCTGGCTCTCCAAAGCCACCACATCCTTCTGGCAGTGTGGCAACTAAAACTGTATACAATATTCTAAATGTGGGCTAACTAGAGCTCTATGCAGCTGCAACTAAAATTCTATTGAGCTGCATAATTAAGCAAATGATGAATTAAATGATGTTCTATTTATTTGAGGTTAGTTAGAAAATACATCTGGTAATAAAAGAATGCCACATGGACAAGGTCAAAAGTAAGATCATTGATTTAGGTTTATTGCCAATTAATGGCCCAATTAACATAACCATTTCAGTGAAGAAAAAATGTTTGGTTTGTTAATCGCGGGACAAAGCAAAAATGCTTTAATGTGGATGCAGCCTTAACATATGTGACAGTTCTTTGTATTTTAAGTCGGCTTGGCTTTGTAAATTCAGTTATGTAACATGCCTATATATGAATTTGTGTCGTCATTTTGAGCTATAATTTGTCATAGGCATCAACAGTTATTGTGGAATCTCACATGGTGAATTTACTTTAGGATTTTCCAAAAATTTTAAGTCTATCCGTTGAGATTGTCATATTTAGTTACTTGGGAGTAATCCTATATATTCTAGGCAGACTCATAAATGGCTACATTGCTGCCATATTATCTTGGTAAAGACCAATGGAGTTGAGAGCCAGCTTTTACAAAAGGAATAATCTTAGTAAGCGATTGTCATATTAAAGGATAATTTAGGAGATATTAGGAAATGATATCACAAAGATGAATATTATTTTAAAAGAAATCAGTTAGGAGTTTGGCACATATTGTTTAGCCAATCTGGGATTAATCATGTGCTGTTCATGCATTGGTAAGCCAATTAGAGTTCAGGGTACCTCTGATTATGCACAGGGGATAGGGGCAAGCAAGGGTTAGTAAGTCATTATTCTTATTGATCTATCCACATTAAAAAAAAAGATAAAGTTGCCATAGTCTTACTGCACCAAAAGGCTGTTCTTCTATTAGAGAGAGCCAACTGATGATGGTATAACATGAGGGTCATCATTTCTTGGGAAAGTGGAGGGGTTGAGAAGGAGAGTCCTTCTTGGTAACTTCAACTGGTGCAAGAATTGAACCCATGCTGTTGACATCATCGCTGTGCATTGCAAATGACCTAGAATGGATTGTGTAGCAAATCTGGACTAGTAAACTTTAGATCATCTCTCACAATTCAGTCTCTCGTTTTAATTGACTTAGGTCTTACAATTTGAATCAGGATGCATCCCAAAACCTCACCTGGTCATCAGGTCCCAGAGCAGAACTTGAACCCAGAGCTCAGAGGCAGGATGTTACCACAGTTACACATGATCTCCAACATTAGAATACTTCCCATTGTTAAAAAGACTTGCATGGGAGAAGACAGAACTGAAAATCTTTGGCATATCATTTTACTAAAGTGTATGCTTTGCCTTGTGAAAGATCATGTATTTTGCAAGTACTAATGTTATCACACCTGCTGATATTGAATCTATTAGCATGAAATGATTCATTTCATCTCTCCATACAAAGTAGGCATTCTAATTCGGAATCAAAAACTAGAAATAATGTATTTACAATTATGATTTGTTAAAATGAACACTGATTTGAGTACAGGGCTTAGTTACAATTGCTGCATGTTTAAGAAAATTTGAATGTTCTGACACGCTTCTATTTAAATAACATAAAACAGCACCAATGTACAAACATCATAAATGCATAATTTGTGTAAAGATCACATTCTGCCTTATCCTTTCCATGTGGCTGCAAGGTTCAATGATGATTATCCCTGACTTTGACATAAAGAGGGCTGATTTGCTTGCTGCTGGGCCTATTGCTTTCTTGATTGCTTTACAGATTGCTCCAGCACCCTGGATCCAGGAACAGGTTCATAGAATCCTAGAATCCCCACAGCATGGAAATAGGCCCTTCAGCCCACCAAGTCCACACTGACCCTCCGAAGAGTAACCCATCCCCCTATCCTATATTTACCCTGACCAATGCACCTAACTTACACATCCCTGAACAATATGGGCAATTTAGCATGGCCAATCCACCTAACCTGCACATCTTTGGATTGCGGGAGGCAACTAGAGCACCCAGGGGGAACCCAGACAGACTCGGGTTGGGTGGAGGGTCGGGGGGGAGGAGGTGGTATGTGCAAACTCCACATAGACAGTCACCCAAGGCTGGAATTCAACCCAAGTCCCTGGCACTGAGAGGCATCAGTGCAAACCACTGAGCCACTGCGCTTTATCATACTGCCAAGCCTGAACTGGTATTGATTGGTACAGTGCCAAGCAAATTGCTGAGACTTGATGTCTGGCAGCTCTGACAGCATTGAGACTTTGTTTACCGGGCACTTGCTTGTAGCTTATGAGGGATCTCTGCTTAGCTGTAATATCTGACTTCATTTCAGGGTGATAAGCCTCAAGCCAGACAGTATTTCTCTGATCTACTTCCCTGTACCTAGTAAGTGCAGTAGTACCTAGTAGAGATGACGTTGTCCAGATCACCCTTGTTCAACACAGCCTCATGAAGGATGCTGAGGAACACTTAGGTCCTTTCAGGGCCAACGTGTCCTGATCTGAGGATGCCCTTTCTCCTTGAAGTGCTATGGTTTCCTTGGCCTTACTACAAGTCAGCGTCTCAGTCAGCACTGTGATAGCTTCCAGTGATAGAGACACCACTGAGGGTGATAAATCTCCTGGTCACTAGATCAAACAGGTCCCAGTGGTGTGGTCTAGGGCATCTCCAGGGTTTGGACATAGCTACTCATAACACAGAGCCCACAGTAACAACATTGCTGCAGCAACCTCAATCCATTTCCACTCATCTTGTTGATTCCTTGGTCTCTATGCATGTATACCAAACTGTGAAAGAGGCACTCCTCCTTCTCTAGGTGAGTCCACGAACGTTCAATCCTGCGGTGTGGGGAATCCTGCAGTCAGCAACATCAAAAGGCCATGTAGCATTAATCCTTGCCAGCTAAGCTGGAGCTAGGGGTGGCACGGTGGCTCAGTGGTTAGCACTGCTGCCTCACAGCGCCAGGGACCTAGGTTCAATTTCAGCCTTGGGCGACTGTGTGGAGTTTGCACATTCTCCCCGTGTCTGTGTGGGCTCCCTCCGGGTGCTCCAGTTTCCTCCCACAGTCCAAAGATGTGCTGGTCAGGTGAATTGGCCAGTCTAAATTGCCCATAGTGTTAGGTGCATTAGTCAGAGGGAAATGGGTCTGGGTGGGTTACTCTTCGGAGGGTCAATGTGGACGTGTTGGGCCGAAGGGCCTGTTTCCAGTCTGTAGGGAATCCAATCTAAATTATAAATGTCAGTGAGAGATGCACTTGAAGTTTACCACAATCTCAATTGTTAAGAAGCTGTGCCTCCTCTTGGGGTGGGCTATGGGAGATGGTTCAATTATTGTGAGTAAAATCATTTTCACTGCAAAACTCATTCCGTGTTTTCCTGTTGCCTCTTGAGATGTTCCCAGCCAGAATAAAATATTTAAGGGATTTACTTTGAACTAATGTAGCTTCTTTCAGTGCAGTAATGCCCATATTGAGCGTTGTAGGTTCTATGCTAATCACAGCTGTCTTGCATTCGTCACCAACCTGCAGGAGATTGTTGGTGCGGCCAGGACACATGGTCCTCATGTTCCAGCTTGTGATGGGAAAGACGGGTGTTCTAGGAGAAAGTGAAGACTGCAGATTCTGGAGATCTGAGTCGAAGAGTGTGTTGCTAGCAAAGCACAGCCGGTCAGGCAGCATCCAAGGAGCAGGAGAATCGACATTTCGAGCATAAGCTCTTCATCAGGAATGAGGGGGAGGCCCAAGAGGGGCTGAGAGATAAATGGGAGGGTGGTGGGACTGGGGAAAAGGTAGCCAGGAATTTGATAGGTAGATGGAGTTGGCGGGGGGGAGGGTGGGTGGGAAGTGAGGGTGATAGGTCAGAATGGAGAGTGGAGCAGATAGGTGGGAAGGAGGATAGACAGGTAGGACTGTTCAAGAAGGCGGTTCTGAGCTGGAAGGTTGGATCTGGAATAAGGTGGAGGGAGGGGAGATGAGGAAACTGGTGAAATCCACAAGGATCCCAAGGCAGATGATGAGACATTCTTCTTCCAGGCGTCGGGTGACTAGAGTTTGGCGGTGGAGGAGGCCCAGCACTTGCATGTCCTTGGCGGAATGGGAGGTGGAGTTAAAGTGTTCAGCCACAGGGCGGTGGTGGTGTATAGTGCAAGTGTCCCAGAGATGTTCTCTGAAAATTCCAAAAGTTGGTGTCCTGTCTCCCCAAAGTAGAGGAGACCACATCGAGAGCAACGGACACAGTAGATGACATGTGTGGAAGTACAGGTAAATCTCTGTCAGATATGCAAGGATCCTTTGGGGCCTTGGATGGAGGTGAGGGGTAGATGTGGGTGCAAGTTTTGCACCTCTTACAGGAGAAGGTGCCAGGAGTGGAGGGTGGATTGCTAGAGGTCGTGGATCTAACAAGGGAGCTGCGGAGGGAATGGTTTCTCCAGAACACAGATAGGGGTGGAGAGGGGAATATATCCCTGGTCGTGGGGTCTGTTTGTAGGTGGAGGAAATGGCAGAGGATAATGTGATGTATCCAGTGGTTGGTGGGGTGGAAGGTGAGGACCATGGGGGTTCTGTCCATGTTGCAATTGGAGGGTTGGGGTTCAAGAGCAGAGGTGTGGGAAGTTGATGAGATGCACTGGAGGGCATCATCAATCCCTCCAATTGCAGGGGAGGGGAAATTGTGGTCTTTAAAAAAGGAAGCTATCTGGGATGTTCTATGCTGGAATTGGTCCTCCAGCGAGCAGATGCGGTATAGGTGAAGGAATTGGGAATAAGGGATTGTGTTTCTACAGGAGGCAGGGTGGGAGGAGGTGTAGACCAGGTAGCTATGGGCGTGAGTGGGTTTGAAGTAGTTGTCTGTGTTGAGTCGGTCACTGGAAATGGAGCTGGGTTTAGAGGGTATTTGATGAAAACCTGTTTCATCTGGAGGGTTGAGCATATCTGGAACGCATAGTGAAGTACTTTGAGGTGTGCTGACTATGTGTAAGGTGCAATGCAAATGCAAGTCAGTCCTTTCTTATCTAAACCTAATATTTGTTTGAGTTTTCTCAGTTCAGAAAAAGATATGAAGAAGTCTCTAAAGCAAGTGCTTCCCTGACCCCATTCCTGTTGAGGGAAGGGCATACTGTAAATGGTTGTTGACATTCATACAGAAGGTAGACATTTAACTTTCGCATGACTGGGAGCACCAAACCACACATAGTTAGATTGATGAAGACAAGAAATTCCAGATATTCTGCTCATTTCAGCATTAAACAAACAAGACACTTTCGACCACTATACCCTCCTTGTTTATCAGGGCAATGCTACAAACAAGTTCTGCAGTTTGACTGTGCTAGTGAAATTTGCAATTCAATTTCCTTTTATTTTTCTTCTCTCCAGCTCAAGTGGTATTAGCAGTCTCAAGTCAATGGGTTTGAATCAATGATCTCCAATTAATGTTGGTCCATTATTTATCAAAGTAGGTGCAATAACTTAATCTAATCATGTTCTCACAAGAACACAGGAGAGAGGAGTCTGACTCCAGCATCCAAGTCTGACATTGCTCATGTTGGACTTCAACACCACACTGCGTTGGCTCGCCCCCGCCCCCGCCCCCGCCCCCCTCTTGATTCCTTGAGAGACAAAAAATATGTATGCCTTAATATTCAATGATTAAGTATTCAGTATCTGCTGGTTTGACATTTCCAAACAATTGTAACCCTTTAAGTAAAGGTATTCTCTTCATCTCAGAAACTAATCCATCTTTCTGAGACTGTACACCAGGGTTCTAGATACCCCAGTTAGGGGGAATAAACTCTCAGTGTATACTATGTTAAGTCCCTTCAGTATCTTGTCTATTTTAATAAGATCACTTACTATTCCAAATGTAGCCGCACCAGAGTTTTGTACAGCTGCAGCATGACCTCATGGCTCCAAAACCCAATCCCTCTAACAATAAAAGCTAACACACCATACGGCTTCTTAACAACCCTATCAACCTGAGTAGCAACTTTCAGGGATCTATGTACATGGACACTGAGATCTCTCTGTTCATTCACACTACAAGAATCTTACCATTAACCCAGTACATTGCATTCCTGTTATTCCTTCCAAAGGGAATCACCTCACACTTTTCTGCATTAAACTCCATTTACCACCTCTCAGCCCAGCTCTGCAGCTTATCTATGTCTCTCTGTGTTGTAGTAAAATTAATAAAGCTCAAATTTAGAAGCAAGTCAATCAAATTTATTAAATCAAAAGCTTTTGGGAGGGGCAGCGTGATTCTGACCCTAACCGTGGGACTTGACCATGCTAATTGGTACAGCAGTTTTTATCGTTTGGATGATGTGTGCAACAAAAAGCCCATGAAAGATGGTTTCCTGTGTTCTGCGCATACGTGCAGAAATCGCTGGTTGTGTTCTGCGCATGCGTGCAGAAATCGCTGGTTGTGTTCTGCGCGTGCGTGCAGAAATCGCTGGTTGTGTTCTGCGCATGCGTGCAGAAATCGCTGGTTGTGTTCTGCGCGTGCGTGCAGAAATCGCTGGTTGTGTTCTGCGCATGCGTGCAGAAATCGCTGGTTGTGTTCTGCGCGTGCAAACACAGATTGCTGGTTCTGGGAATGGTGTACCACACCATTGAGTTCTGCGCGTGCGCACGCAGAGATCGCTGTTTCCTGGAACAGCGTACCATGACACTGTGTTCTCCAAGTATTTCTTCTTTAGTTAGTTTCTGTTTTCAGTACCCCCTTGTGTTCCGAGACATGTGGGAGCATGACGAACAGACCATCTACATGCAGTAATCATCAGTGGGACCAGAAAGGGGGTGACTCCCAGGCAACTCAACGTGGATGCTAGCATCCAGCATAAGTCTCCCTGTCAAAACTTTACAAAATAAGTTAAGCACAGCCATAACAATGCAACAAGTGATGACAATAACAATGAACATGATGAAGACATGCAAAAGTACATGCCCCAAGATCTGCCTTGTAGCGACCCTAGCCAGCCTAGGGGATTATAATCATACAACTGTTTCCCTTCCTGCCAGATTTTATCAGCCACCAGGCGGATGTGATCCGCTAGGTTAGTTATATTGTCCAAGGCATCCGGAATGTATGTGCAGCACTCATGGGCAATAACAGCACAGGTGCCACCTCATGCCACTAGCAAATAGTCAAGGACCAAACAGTTCTGCAACGCTACTGTACGGATGGCAATAAACTCAACCGACACCTCGGGGATGGCCGTTCTAACAGCTGCAAAGCCAACGGCAGTCTAATTAGCCAGCCTTTCCAAGGTTGAGGCCATATTGTTCAGTTCCCTAGCAGACTTAGCAGTCCCATAGGTGGGGAAGGCGATCATAAAGAATCATAAAGTGATGGACCATTTGGATCGAAGTAGGTACAGGTTGGGATCAAGGTGGAGGGAACTGTAATGGCAAACAAAAGGGACAACATAGGCAAGGTAGCAAGATCCAGACCAATTTGGTGGGAGCCAAGGGTAGGCCTTGAGACCACAGATAAAATAAGTACCATTGTAAGACCTCGGGTAATCAGTCTGAATTGCGGTCCAAATGGTTTTGAACATTTTACTTGTCATCATATTGACAACCTCAAAGCTCAGAATACTTCCAGAAAGAAACAATTGGCAGCCGGACAAGGAATGGAAACATTTGCTGGTTCTGGCATTCCACCCTGACACATAATTACATTTAAAACAAATAGTCCTCATGGGTGTTCTTTGCCTCTGGTGTTTGTGAGGGACAGAGCCTGGGGTGTAATGAGAGGTTGTAGTGAAGCTGGAACCAACCTTTATAGTTTTGCATGTTATAACCCAGGGTCTCCCAGGTGACCCTATCATTGGCAGCATAAATGGTCTGGTCAGGGCCTTGCATAAATGACTCGTGAGAATCTCTGTCAGACCTACCCCCACAATGGATAATTGTGAGGATTGGTCCTGGTCCAACCACCATTCCGTCATTTCTGATGTATTAAATGGAATAGATCTCAGGGGAATACCCCCACTGGAGTGTGCAGGGATTCGAATACAGACCCGGCATTTAGAGATGTTATTTTGCTGTGTGTGCTTATGGGACATGTATAGGTAAGTATTAACACGTAACCCACACCTACTCAGGTGAATGGTACCTAGATTGGCATAATTCTGTCGGTGGTCCCACCCCCAGTGCCTACTAGGAAAAGGGAAAACACAAAAATAAACAAAAACATCCCAGAGCTTACTGAATGGAGTTATACAATGGTCCGAAGGCTATACCGACTGCACGCAGCAGCTCGCACTCTTGGTCTGTTTGCAACAACCATGCACACAAACAACATCAGCAGGCCTCGAGAGGAGTCAGTCTGAAAAGAAAGCAGAAGGATCATCAACCAGTGTCTGTAGATTTCTTCAGTTATGACCAATGTTTCCCAACCCCCTTCCCTCACATGTCAATACAGGCACGTGTGTCACTGCTAATGATAACCTCATAGGGACCATTCCACTTAGGGGGTGAAGCCAGGTTTAGCGGGTAGAGTCTTAACCATAATCTTACTACCTGCCAATGGGACCTCTGGACAATCCTCTAATTGCCTCTGTTCATCCTGCCCCTCCTGTTTCTCCCTGACTGTTTTCTGCATCTCCTTCAGCTGGGAGCTCAGTTCGAGCACACAGTAACATATTCTGTCACAGAGAGGGCCAACATCAGAACTCCCCATGATGATGGACTCGGGCAGTTGCGTTGCCCTACCTGTCATCAACTCATATGGGGTCAAACGAGGCGACCGGTTTGTGGTGGGCCAGAGTCGCATGAGTATAGCAGGCAGGATCTCAATCCAGCGTTAGTCAGAGTCCTGCATGGCCCTTGCAAGGAAGGTTTTAAGAGTTCTGTCCATTTGCTCCACCATGCCAGAATTCGTGGATGGAAGAGTATGTGAAATTTCTGTTTAATGCCCATCAGTTGACATATGGTTTTTACAACTCTTCCAGTAAAGTGGGTCCCCTGATCGGAGTCAATCTGGGATGGCAACCCTCCTCCCCCCACCTGGGAATCACCTCCTCAGCTAAAATCTTTGCCACAGTGTTAGCTGAGCAGTTCCGGGTAGGTTAGGTCTCAACCCACCTGGTGAATTGGTGAATAATCACATCTTCCCACGGGATTGGAGAAGAAATCCCGTAAAATCTATTTTCCATGCTCCCAGGGCCTCTTTGGACGTGGCTGGTGCGCCATTCTAATTTTAATGGACCTGCCTGGGTTGGGCTGGGCACACATCACACAGCGGTGACAGAATCGAGCTATATCTCTGCCTGTGCCCTTCCACTACTATTCCTTCCCAATACTGGTTATCATAGCATCATGCCCCACATGGGAAACATCATGGTGTAATTGCATAAGAGTATGTTGGATGCATGTGGGGGCCAGGACCTTGACAATCAATCTCCAGACACCTTTCCCATCTGGTATGGCCCCCTGTGCCTTCCACCTGGCACATTCACCCTCAGGGGTATCAGTATGCAGTTGGGTAATGCCAATGGTCAGGCATTACCAAGGATGGATGACTTCTGTTTCTAGAGCTGATTGAACAGCTTTGTCAGCAGCCTGGTTCCCCTTAAAAATGTGACACCCAGGATTCTGTTTATCTGGTTCCCTCTGGTGGGCCTTGACCTTCAACACTGCAGCCTCTTATGGGAGCTCGCTGCCCTCAAGGAAGGTCTTTGTTGTCTGCCCTTGCTTGACAGAGGTGCCCCCCGTGATGAGAAATTCCCATCATCCTCAAATGGTCATGTAATCATACGAACGCATACCTACTATCAGTGTAAATGTTAACCCTCTTCCCTGCTGCCTCCAAGAAGGCCTAGGTGAGAGCCACTAACTCCACCACCTGGGCTGAAGGTCTCCCTCTATTCTCCCCATTCAGACAACTCGTAGTTCCACGTTCACTACTGCCCATCCCGTTCGTGGCAAACTATCTACATATTTCCATGAGCCATCCACAAACAAGGTCTCATCTGGTGCCTCCAGGGGTATATCCTTTATCCCACTTTCTTCTACTTCATTGTCCACATTCCCACACACGTGATTCACCATCACCTAACATCTCTTCCACTGGGTTTTCCCGGGTATCCCGTACATTGGTAATGGATTTGGTTGGTGGCAAAAGAATAGCCTACCATTTTGCCCTTCTCATGTTAGAAATCATGTGTAATTTTCCCGTATTTAACATTTCTATGAGAATGCGTTTGGTATGCAATACTATATTCCCTGTCATCACAATAGGCTCACTGACCCTCACAGCCCACGCGGCATAGTCTGGGCAAGCCATTCATAACAGAACCCTCAGCAGTAGAGTAGAACCCTATAGGTTGTTGTTTATTGCCGTGGAGCTGGGTTACTACTGCCGAGTAAAAACCTCCCTCTTCGTTGCAGTAAATGTGGAAGTCTTTCCTAGCATTTGGTAATCCCAGTCTTGGTGCTGACATTAACTCCATTTTCAGTTTTGTATCAGAGTCATTTTGCTTCGGTCCCCAGTCAACGAGGTCTATTGCAGGTTTACCCCCTTTTTACCAATCATTGTATGGGCTCAACAACTTTGGCAAACTCAGGGGTAAAATTCGTGCAATAATTAAACAAGCCCAAGGCCTTCCTCACACTGTCACAGGCCATGGCATCTGTTGTATAGCTGTCTTCCTGTCTGCAGGCATTTCTTTCGTGCCTTGGGAAATTAAATGTCCCAAGTAGAGAACTCTTAGTTTTCCCAATTTGAGCTTTCTTTGCGCTGCCATTTAACCCTCTGTCCTGCAAGTGCTTCAGAACTAAGTATAGCGTCACCTGATGTCTTGGTTTGGACTCAGAAGCCAAGAGGATGTCATCGACATATTGGAGTATTGTTCTGCTGTGAGGCAGGTCGATCTCCCCGAGTACTTTCCTCATTACATGGTGAAAGATGGCTGCACTATTATGGAATCCCTGGGAAAGTCGGGCCCAAATATACAGTTTATCCCCAATGGTAAATGCAAACTTATCTTGCGAGTCAAAATGGAGGGGGATAGACCAGAATTCATTTGCAATATCCAGTACAGTAAAGATTTTGTGGGTCAGGGAGAGCCCAGTTAAGATTGTGGATGGACTAGCGACTATATGGTGTACTTTAGGAGTGACCCTGTTTAGGGCAGTATAATCAATGGTGAGGTGGTAGCTTCCATCAGGTTTACTGACCAGCCATGTAGGAGAAGTAGTAGTGCTTGTAGTATCTCAGAGAATTCCTTTTTCCACTAATCCTTTCAAAATTTCCACAAAGCCCTTCTGTCTTTGAGTTTTATGGGGTATTGGTGGTGCAGCTTGTGTTCTGGACCCTCCATGACTATGGGGTCGATTTTAATCAAGCCTGTATCTAATTTAGTCTCTGCCCATACCCCTGAGATGGAGATGCAAATGGCAACAAAGCCATTACCCTCTAGCTGTCAATCACGTCCCATAAAGGAGGTGACTTGGACAGTGCTCAAGTGGCTCGCGTAAGTCTCCATTTTTTTCCTCTCTCCCATCGGGACCAGGCCAAATTAACTCACCCTTCCCACAATCTACAAGGACTTTGCACTCCTTCATTAAATCATTTCCTAGTGGTCTCTTTCAAGTACACAGGGGTTTTTGTCCATTAATCCCTTTCACAAACATCATTTTGTTAGTTGTGGGCAGGGGTAGGTCAGTAATAGATATGGCGGCTCCCATGTCCACTATTATCTCACAGTGTCTGCCTCCTACTAGTGCAGACACATAAATCCTTTACTCCTTATCACTCGTGCCCACAGGGGCTGACAGACATCAGTCCGATGTATTCTCGGTGTTTGTTGGTTTGCGTGTTTTTCTCAACAAGTGTTTTCAGAGTAGCCCCTTTTACCACAGGACTGACAGATACAAGTGGGCTTCCCATTGTTCTGTTTCCTCCCCCTACAATCCCAGACAAAGTGGCTCGTCTTGTCACAATTGTGACACGTGGGTCTGGATTTTGTCTTTGTGACGGAGCCTTGGTTTCCCTGCTTTACGCGCACAGGGGGCTTTCCTCCTGTGTCCTCCTTAACACCTGTTGCCCATTCTACAGGGCATCATAGTCTTGAAGAATGAGGACCCCCATTTATAGGACTGCCTGGTGCGCAGGAGACAGCCCATCTTTGAAAGCCTGGATAAATTCCCGGTCAGAGCCATCTGTCTGGAGAATTCCTGAGCATTCTTGGTCAACCCTAAAGAGTCGTTCCCCATTTTCGGAGGCACCCTCCCCCTTTTGTTGTTTGGTTTTGTTATTTTTGCCCAAATGATGAGCGGTTTACCCAAAACACACTGGATTTCAGCCCTAAATCTGCCAAAGGGCTCCTGCTGATCCTCTATATCTGCTTTAATAGGGGTGCCCTGGGTCCATCTGCCTCTCCAATAATCTTGACTTCGTTGCTGTACGGCATCGGCTATGTCAGACCCGTCAGATACCAGGTGCCACTTGTCCTGAGGGCATGCAGCACAGCCCAGTTGCTGGATAGCCCACCCAGATGGTATCATCAGCCCCAACTTTACGTTATTACTGCGGGGCTGTAAGCCACCCAGGGAAGCTAAGATCCTCTGCAATTCACCTGGTGTAAATGACATATATTTTGCATTTGCGTTAGCTCCTTCCCCACTGTGAGTTACCAGGGCCAAGTTAATTCCCTCAGGAAGGTTGTCTGACAGTTCCCGGGCATTATAAGGTGGCAATGATCTCCACTGACTGTCCTCCAGGAACTGATTTTTCTTTACCAGTTCCCTTAATTGGGATTGAAGCATTTGTTTTGCCTCGGTCCATTTCTTTGTGGATTCCAAAGTCTGACCCGTGAGGCCAGCCAATTGATAGACCAAAAGGATGCCTATTTCCTGGACTTATCTTTCTTTTTGACCATGAGCCAATTTTGCTGTTGATCTAGGGTGTGAGATGGATCCCACCCACTCTTTCTCATCTGTCTAATGAGTGAATGTCTGTCTATCATATATTGGTTCATGAGAGACCGCGGAGGTCCCCATTGATCTCCCTGTCCTGCCATAACCCTGATAGGTTTATACTCACAGAGCCTCTGTCAGCTGATCGTGTTTACCCACCGACTGCTGCATTATTTCCCACTGGCCGCATCTCACCCGGAATCATTCCTATTCGTGTCTGGCGATACCTATGTTAGCGAGTGATCATTTCCCTGTATCCGGCTTATTTAATCTAGACCTTTATCTCAGGCAGGAACAATCACACCGGCATCTGAGTATAACTCAGCTCAGGGGCACACAATAGACACTCTCTCATTCGCTCTTACCAGATCAAAAGTTTCTGTAGTTTGACCTGTTTTTGTCCGATATCCTGCCCTGACTCCTGGGGGGTGGCCACCCTACCCGGGAACATGAACAGGATCCTGCTTGCTGCGCCAATTAGTTGTAGTAAAACTAATAAAACTTAAATTTAGGAGCAAGTCAATCAATTTTAGAAGCAGGTCAACAAAATTTAGAAGCTGGTCAATCCAATTAATTAAATCAGAAGCTTTTGGGAGGGGTAGTGTGATTCTGACCCTAACCGCAGGACTTGACCACCCCATCTCTCTCAGATACAGCAGTTTTTATCACCTGGATGATGTGTACAACAAAAATCATGTTCTGCGCATGTGTGCAGAGATCGCTGGTTGCATTCTGCACGTGCAAACCGAGAGATCACCGTTTCCTGAAACAATGTACCACAACATTGTGTTCTGCATGCATTTCGTCTTTAGTTAGTTTCTGTTTTCACTCTGTAACCTACAACATCCACAATTCTACTGGCCTTAGTGTCATCCGCAAATTTACTGACCCATCCTTCTACGCACTCATCCAGCAGTGGCACCAAAACAGATCCTTGCGGTACACCACTAGTAACTAAATTCCAGGATGAACGTTTCCCATCAACCACCACCCTCTGTCTTCTTTCAGCTACTCAATTTCTGATCCATACCGCTAAATCACCCTCAATCCCATGCCTTTGTACTTTGTGCAATAGCCTATCATGGGGAACTCTTTCAAACGCCTTACTGAAGTCCATATACTAGACCTCGGATGCTGCCTGAACTGCTGTGCTTTTCCAGCACTACTCTAAGCTAGACTCTGAAATCCATATACACCAAATCAACCACTTTATCCTCATCCATCCGTTTGGTCACCATCTTAAAGAACTGAATAAGGTTTGTAAGGCATGTCCTTCCCTTCACAAAACCATGTTGACTATCCCTAATCAACTTATTCCTCTCGAGATGATTATAAATCCTATCTCTTATAATATTTTCCAACAAAATATCCGCAACTGAAATAAGGCTGACTGCTCTACAATTACCAGGTTTGTCTCTACTCCCCTTATTGAATAAGGGAACAACATTTGCTATCCTCCAGTCCTCCAGCACTATTCCTGTAGACAATGACGACTTAAGATCAAAGCCATAGGCTCTTCAATCTCCACCTTGGCTTCCCACAAAAATCCTAGGATGAATCCCATCTGGCCCAGCGGACTTACCTATTTTCACACTTTCCAGAATTGCTAACACCTCCTCCTTGTGAACCTCAATCCCATCGAGTCTAGTAGCTTATATTTCAATATTCTCCTTGACAACATTGTCTTTTTCCAGTGTGAATACTGACAAAAAAAATCCACTTCGTGCCCCCCCTCTCTCCTCTGACTCCATGCACAACTTCCCACTACTAACCTTGATTGGCCCTAATCTTACTCCAGTCATTAATTTATTCCAGATGTACTTATAGAAAGCCTTAGGGTTTTCCTTGATCCTATCTATTAACAACTTCTCATGACCCCTCCTGGCTCTTCTTAGCTCTTTCTTTAGGTCTTTCCTGGCTATGTTGTAAGGTCATCTGCTGCAAGCTCCATAGTGTGCCTAACTTCAGGGCACAATCCACGCCACTCACTGGATAGTGAGCAGCTGAGCAGGAGAAGGCAGAAGTAGAGTGGAGGGAACCCAGATTGTCACTTAGTGGCTAAACTGACACTGAATCAATGCAAAAGCCATGAATGCAATCTAACTCCCCCACTCACCCTCATTCACATCACATTGGCCAAAAGAGTTTGGCCACAATTCACAATTAAAAACCACCACAAAATAAACATGTCACATCAAGTCCACTGATGAAATCATTCCATACTGCATACAAGTAACAACTAATCCCTCTTTTGGAACTGTCTTAGCCCTCACATGCCTCTGTCTTCCCAGTTGCAATGGGGCAGTGCTATTCCAATTGGTACAGCATGGATAATGGAGAAGTCCTTACAGTTGAGGAGACTGCAGATGGCTTTGCAGAATGACTTTGCCCACATGGCACTGTCTTGATATGGTGGGCAGCAGCCTGACTGACAGCAAAGGCACTGGCAAAGTGGCACTGGTGGGAGGATACACGTTGTCATCCTGATGGAGCAACCTGTTGCACTCCAGATTGGTATACTGCTGCTGACAATGCGCATGTCACTTGGCATTTACAGCTGTGATAGGAGCAGTCTGAACTTGTGTGATGTCAAGCTGACATTGCAAGGCTTCAATCTAAGCTTCCACTGCAAAGCACAGATGCTTGGGTGGTTTTATAGTTGTGCTGAAATGGAAACTGAAACATTGATCACCAGACCCTACATCATGGTGGGTCTGCAAATGCACTAAACTGGCCTCCACTTCTGGCTTTTGGGGTGGAGCTCCAGGCTCTGCAGAAAGCACTGTGCCAAGCTGGTGCTGATTTCTTCTTAGTGCTTGCTATTGCATTTCTGGCAATCTTACTGATACTTCAAACATTTCTGTGCACTCACCCAACATACTTCCTCTGTAAGGAACACCTGAGGCCTCTGCAGCAAAACCCACGGGTGACTTCCAGCTCCATTGCACTGCGAATGGGACATTTTCAACATCTGTTTTGGCAGCAATCCACCCATAATTAATGCCTCACTTCATACATATTCTAAACTAACCTCTAAATGGTGTGACAGTAATTGCTAATCTTTGTTCTTCATCACTGCCTTTCTGTTCAATCACGTCTAACCCCGCCATTACTGCCTGACTATATAACAGTTGTTGGGAATCTGACAGCAGAAAAGTTTTACTGAGAATGCAAGGGGGTATGAACACATTCACTGTTGCACATTGTAAATCAGAACAAGACTGTGGAATAAAGGGGAGGTGGGATGTGAAAAAGAAAATTCTGTCTCAGGAAGTAAACCACTTTTGATGGTTTCAGCCCTCCTGCAGGTCATGACCTCAGTTATGATCACTTCACTGATGATGACCATCATCTCCTCCATCGGAGTGGAAAACCATGCAGCCTCCTGCCAGTTAGCTGCTGCTGCTGCTGCTGCTACCTCTAATTATACTTGTCCTATAAGACAGAGGAAAGGATGTCAGGGAGTGCTCCAAACAGGTTGGGCGATTATGGCATGGTCACTGTATGAAGCTGTGAAATGTGCAGAGTGCACGTGTTAGATATCAATTTTGATTGTCAGAGTTTATTTGCAGAGAGACAGTGAGATCTGCAGATGCTGGAGATCAGAGTTGAGAGTGTGTGCTGGAAAAGCACAGCAGGTCAGGCAGAATCAGAGGAGCAGGAGAATCGACGTTTCTGGCTGAAGCCCTTCGTCAGGAATAGGGCCAAGGTGAGTAATGGGGCTAATGGAACAATGTGAGAAACAAGCAGGGCAGTTAGTGGGATATGACAGTTGAAGATGTACACACTCACCTTAACAGCCTTTTTTGACACTGCAGCCAGATTTTTCAGCCCAGACCTCTGACATTGACCATTATTCCTACCTACTCACATTGCCTTTAAACATTTGCCAGGATGTCCTGCTGGTTCCTTTAGATGGATGACATTTCTCCTCCCGTCTTCCTTGAAGAATCCATTTCCAAAGTGCAGTGTTGAATAATCTGGACCACACTGAGCCATTGCTAAGTGTTAATTCTGTAAAAATCTTTTTCCAGCACCTCCTCTGGCCAGGAATGCATCTTAAACTGAGCTTAATACCTTTAGGTCATCTTAGCTACTATGTAATTTTACACCTCCTACCCAGGAGAGCAGTCATACAACAACATGAGTACTGGCTTCAAGCTGCAATCGTTTACATTAAGTTTGTATGCTGTCTGCAGCAAATCCACCTGACTTGGGATAAACGCAGTTTGTCCAGTCCTGTTTACATACCCTGCAGAACGTTACCCTAAAAGCAGTTGAGAACATGGGCCAGAGAGTAATTTACAAGTGTTCTGGGTAAGAGTGTTGCAAGCTGTAGAACAGGAAAGGTAGCAAGTTGGTGACACACAAGAGTTCTCTATCAAAGAGAATGCATGGGGTAGTTTTACATAAGCAGAGGCAGTTCTTAACATATGTTAAAAAAAATGTTCCTGTAGCTTCAGAAGGAAAACTGCTGCTCACCCAACTCCGAAGGGACTGCTGTTTGCCTATCACTAGCATCCACCAGTTAAGAGTTAAGGCTTCAAAGAAAGATAAACAATTTCAATACACTAAAACAATCTGATTTTGGTTGTGGATGATTTGGTTGTAACTGCTTTCAGTTCCAAAATGCAGTAAGAAATAAATGGATACATTAGGGAGGGTTGGCATAAGAGGTGGAATGTTAGAACTGATAAAATGAAAATAAAGTTGCATTGCAAAGTGGTGCAGATGTGTAGTGATAAACTATAATGTTGGGAAACGCACATATCGTTGTCTGAAAACAGGAAATACTGGAAGGACTCTGAAGGTCTGTGCAAAGAGAAATAGGTGTGGGACATTTCATTAGAACTCAGCTTATCTTTATTTCCTGCCATTCATGATAACAGGACATGCCAAACCTCCTTACAGTCTAGTGAGGTACTTCTGAAGTGACAGGCAATTTGTGCACAGCAGGCTCCCAAAGTAATGGTGATGCTAGCGACAGCCAAACAGCAGACCCTCCGAGTTGAGTGAGCAGTTGTTTCCCTTCTGATTCTACAGGGACATTTTTAAAGAAATTGTTAACAACCATCTCACCCACCACTGCAGGACACTGAGCTGAGCATGGGCAACAGTTGGCCAGCCCATCTCTAACTAAAGGTACGGGTGTCTCAGTCTCCGGATTGTTGAACATATGACCTAAAATGCACATCAGGACCCTGTCAAGGTTCAGACAAGCTGATGTACATGGGAGTCGATGGGAACTTTGATCTAGCAATGGGTAATTCCTCTGTTCCCTCCCCGGGGCCCTCCATGAAAGAGACTTTGGACAGCTCTGACATTCTTACCAAGCAAATGTTTGCTGGAACCATCCTGGAACACACTTCCCAATCCTCACTCAAATCACTCACTGTGACTTTCTGCCTCCCTCCGTAACTCCCCGACTTCTCTCCTGACCACCTGCAAGGACACCGTGGTCTTTGATTCTGGAGATGCTGACTTGGAGAATCAGCCAGAAATGTGCAGTGGTTTCAGGGCACAGAACATTTTCAGCGGAGATCTAAGGGCAAAATTCAGCCAGGCATGGAAAGAGGAATGGGCACACTATAATTACACTGTGCCAGCTGGATCTGATATAGACAGTACACAAATGCAGCCTTCAAGTTTAAACATCTGCAGCTTGCAGCCAGTACTCATCTTGTTGGCTGCCTGCAGTCCTGAGTAGGAGTGGGAATCTAGTGTTAATTGTTGATTCACAGAAGATCCAGGCCAACATCTTGATGGAGTTCACCAATATGCGTGACACCCCAACTTCATGTACTTAAGAACCGAACATCTGTACTTGACAATCTCCTAAAAGTATAACAGCCAAACCAACACTGGCACAGTTTGAGTAAACATCATTTCACTGTATATCTGGTAATCTTCTCCACTTCAGGCATAAAACAGGGTAAACAAACATTTTGACTGCTACAAGTCCTGCATGACATATATAAGATTGTGCAAACCAAATTAATGAATTTTTTGTGTTGTGATAGATGCAAATGACAATTATTATGATCTGAAGACCCCGCCTGCTTCAAGAAGACCACCATCATGCTGGTGCCAAAGAAAAACCATGCACCGTGCCTCAATGACTACCGCCTGGTGACTCTGACCTCCATAATTACAAAGTGCTTCAAGAAGTTAGTCATGGCTCACATCTCCAACCTTCCAAATTGCTGTGGTTCTTTGCAATTCGCTTACTGGCGCAACAGGTCCACAGCAGACACCATCTCCCTGGCCCTACACTCATCCTTGGAACATCTGAATAATGAGAATACCTACATCAGGCTCCTACTTATTGACTACAATTCAATATCATAATTCCAAATAAACTCATCTCTAAATTCTGAGACCCAGATCTCGGCTCCCCCTCACTCGATCCTTGACTTCCTGACCCATAGACCGCAATCAGTAAGAACAGGCAACAGCACCGCTTCCACCATAATCCTCAAGACGGGTGCCCCACGAGGCTGTGTACTCAGCCCCCTACTGTACTCCTTACATGCTCAACACGGTGGGGCTAAATTCAGCCCAACTCCATTTACAAGTTGCTGACGACACCACCATTGAAGGCTGGATCTCAAACAACGACGATACAGAATACAGGAAGTGTTTGGTGCAAAGACAACAATCTCTCCATCAATATCAGCAAAACAAAGGAACTGGTCATTGACTTCAGAAAGTGGAGTGAAGGGCACACCCCTGTTTGCAGCAATGCTGCTGGGATGGAGATGGTCGAGAGCATCAAGTTCCTGGGCGTGATGATCACCAACAATCTGTCCCTGGTCTATCTATGTTGACGCGATGGTCAAGAAAGAACAACATCTTTACTTCCTCAGAAATCTAAAGAAATTCAGCATGTCCACAAAGACTCTTAATAATTTTTATAGATGCACTATAGAAAACATCCTATCCAGATGCATCACAGTGTGGTTTTGCAACTTCTCTTCCCAAGACTGCCAGCAACTACAGAGAGTCGTGACTACAGTCCGTTCATCTTGCAAACCAGCCTTCCATCCATTGACTTCATCTATATATCCCGCTGCCTTGGAAAAGCAACCAACTCAATCAAAGACCCCTCTTACCCTGGTTATGCTCTCTTCCACCCTCTTCAGTCGGCAGAAGATATAAAAGTTTGAATACACATATGAACAGATTCAAGAACAGCGTCTGCTCCACTGTTAACAGACTTCTGAATGGATCTCTCAAATGCTAATTCTGATCTATCTCTCTCTACACCTTCTCTGCGATTGTAACTCTGTATTCTGCACTCTGTTCTACTAACCTAATGCCCTTTGTATGATAATATCTGCCTGTATCACACGCAACTACATCGCAGTACATGTGACAACAATAAATCAATCAATGAAACTGCATGAATCATATTTTGCTATATGGTTAAGCACAATCAAGACTGTTCTCTCATTCAGTAAAAGTGGGTAGTTAAGAGTAATCATGATTCTTGTATTTGATAGTGGTGAGGCCTGAAAATCAAACAACCACAATTCTCAGCAGTAAGTTGTTACAATACACAACAGTGACACTCAAGATCAATCCCATCCCACCCCATCTCACAGGACCTTCTGCCCTCGTGACACTGGAGGAGAGAAATGGGAGAGCAGGAATTAAATATTGAAACTCAGGGAAGGGGAAAGCATCTCTAATTCGTTGTGTATGTATGTGCTGGTCCTTTTACAGAGCTGTGCACCTGCCTTTTTGGAGGGCCAGGTTAATTCATCCCAGTTTTTAAATCAGACTCCCACATTGGATTTAGGAATTTGATTGAAAATTAACACTTTCAGCCGGCTTTCCAAGGTCTCTCAAAACCTAATAAATTCAATGCAATCAACATCTGTCAGCCACTTAGAGCATCCTTGTGGGTCAGGATGGGTAAGAGTCTGCCACCATCTGCACCCCTTCTCAGCCTCTCAATGAAGCCTTCGGCCTACCTTCTATTGGTTATTTGCTCTTCAATTTGTGACACTTCAAGGCCGCACCTCCAACTCCCCATCATATCCTCCACACTGGCCTTTTTTTGCAAGGCTCCTGCTGGGCTCTGACATTGTCACTCACCAAACGGTGATTTCTCTGGATTGCCATGGCCCTTAGCTATGGTCTCCTGCCACTGGGGCACTCTCACCTGATCGCTAAATTGCATGGAAGGAATAAATGTTAAAGAGGTTTCCATTAATATAAACTGGGCCTCCAAACCCCTTGAAGCTTGCTGGTATTAAAAGGAATGTGTACCCTACACTCTGTCTGGCTCCCTGTCGGTCTCAGGGCTTATAAGATCATAAGACCATAAAATATAGGGGCAGAAATTATGGCCATTCAGCCCATCGAGTCTGCTCCGCCATTCAATTGTGGCTGATACCTTTCTCAACCCTATACTTCCTTTTTCTCCCCGTAACCATTGATTCCCTTCACAATCAAAAACCCATCTCTCCCCGTCTTAAATACAGAGGAACCTTAATTATCCGGCTTTTGATTATCTGAATTTTGGATTATCTGGCAAAATCGCAAGGTCCCAATGCTTGGCTAAACTACATTATCTGGCATTCAATTATCCAGAATTCGATTAACTGAACGAAATATTTCCTGCCCGTGTCCTTCGGATAATCGAGGTTCCTCTGTATACTCAATGATCTGGCCTCCACAGTGGAATTCCACAGATTCCCCAATGCATTCAAAAAGGTCTTTCCTCTACTCTAAGGCTATGCCTTCAGGTCCTAGTCTCTCCTACCAATGGAAACATCTTCCCACCATCCACTCTCTCTAGGTCATTCAGTATTCTGTAAGTTTCTTTCATCTTTCTATATTAATAGTTCAATCAAGGGTAGTGTTGCCAGTATTCTGTCTTTATTTGGATTCAATGTAAAATGGACCTCTGCATTAGTGATCCCCAATGGTAGAGGTTACGTGACTGCAGCAAGCCTGGAGGCGTGTCAGTACAGTCATGCATTTCTATCCCAAAACATTACCGGGCAGACACCCATAAAATATGTCACTGAAAAGGATGCCACCACTTTGAAGAGTACAACTGATGGACATATGCTGGAGGCTAAGATGTGAATGACATGGATCTGCAGTCAGTCATCTGGATAGCTGTAAAGACAAAGTTAATCTGAATGATCAAGTATCCTGGGAGGTTAGCGCAAATGATATAGAGATTAAAAAGATAAAACTGCTTGTCACGCTTCAAATTCTCAGCTTCTATTTCTGCTGTAACAGCATACCAAAGATTATAAGATTGTCTAATTGATGCATGATGATTTGATAGGGTAGACAATGACAAATGATGACCTGTGTTGGGGGAATGGAGGGGGCAGGGAATCCAGAGCAAAGAGGCATAACCTCAAAATCAGAGCTTGAACATTCACAGGTAGGTGAAAACCTGGAAAACCCTCAAAAAGCTGCTGTCTTGACAGTTTTAAAGTTGAGATCTATAACTATTTGCTAGACGGGGTATCAAGGTTAATAAATGAAGTTTAAGGTGTAGAACAAATGACTTATTGAAATCAGGAACAGGGTCAAATGATTAAATGGCTCACATGTAGCTGTCTTCTTAATCTGTCTATGAAAATCTGGAAGAAACACCATCAATTATCAGACTTACAATGATCACCTCAACTGTTTGTGGACTGATGCCCTTTCACAGTAGTGAATTAAAGTTACACATTTGTGTACTGCACATATCACAAACCAGTGCAACCATGAGCTCCATTCTGCTAGTTGGTAAAAGTAAGTGGAGCATGTTAAACTTTAGATACATAGCCTGCCAAAACAAAATGATTCCTACCAGTTGCATTTATTTTGTGGAGTTTAGTTACTATAAAATTTAGCTTGCATGCACAAGCAAACTGATATAGCCTTACTTAATGTTCAACACCAGAATCAACCATGATTATTTGGACAGTTTAAAAAGACTTCCTATTCTTGTTATTGGCAATTTGCACATAGAAACGTTTTCTTTCAGGTTGTTACAAATTATGATGAAAGTGAACTCAAGTAATACCCACTTAATCTTGCTCAAATTTAATTGAACACATAATGGGGAATATCCTTGATATTCTATAAATAATTAAATATAAATTTGTTTACAAATCTTCCTATGTGCCAGTTTTCTATGTTTGATGAAGGAAAGTTTTTTTTGTGTTTATACCTTTTGTCCAACATGATATTGACCCATCAATTTACTGCCATCAACGAAAGTCATGTCTCACGAACTTGATTGAGTTTTTTGAAGAAATAACAAAGAGGATTGATGAGGGCAGAGCAGTGGATGTGATCTATAGGGAAAAGTGAGGACTGTAGATGCTGGAGATCAGAGTCAAAATTAGATTGGTGCTGGAAAAGCACAACAGGTCAGGCAGCATCCGAGGAGCAGAAAACTCAATGTTTTGGGCAAAAGACCTTCATCAGGAATGAGGCCTATAGGGACTTCAGTAAGGCACATGACAAGCTTCCTCATGGGAGACTGGTTAGCAAGGTTAGATCTCATGGAATACAGGGGGAACTAGCCATTTGGATACAGAACTGGCTCAAAGGTAGAAGACAGAGGGTGGTGGTGGAAGGTTGTTTTTCAGACTGGAGGCCTGTGACCAGTGGAGTGCCACACGGATCGGTGCTGGGCCCTCTACTTTTTGTCATTTACATAAATGATTTGGATGTGAATATACGAGGCATTGTTGGTTAGTTTGCAGATGACACCAAAATTGGAGGCATAGTGGACAGCGAAGAAGGTTACCTCAGGTTATAACAGGATCTTGATCAGATGGGCCAATGGGCTGAGGAGTAGCGGATAGAGTTTAATTTAGATAAATACAACGTGCTGCATTTTGGAAAAGCAAATCAGAGCAAGACTTATACACTTAATGGGAAGGTCATGGGGAGTGTTGCTGAACAAAGAGACCTTGGAGTGCAGGTTCATAGTTCCTTGAACGCAGTCACAGCTAGATAAGATAGTGAAGAAGGTGTTTGGTATGCTTTCCTTTATTGGTCACAGCATTGAGTATAGGAGTTGGGGATCATGTTGTGACTGTACAGGACATTGGTTAGGCCACTTTTGGAATACTGCATGCAATTCTGGTATCCTTCCTATCACAAAGATGTTGTGAAACTTGAAAGAGTTGAGAAAAGATTTACTAGGACTTTGCCAGTGTTGGAGAATTTGAGCTATAGACAGAGGTTGAATAGGCTGGGACTGTTTACCTGGAGCGTCAGAGGCTGAGGGGTGACCTTATAGAGGTTTATAAAATCATGAGGGGCATGGATAGGATAAATCGACAAGGTCTTTTCCCTGGGGTGGGGGAGTCTAGAACGAGGGGGCATAGGTTTAGGGTGTGAGTGAATGATATAAAAGGGACCTAAGGGGCAACCATTTTCATGCAGAGGGTAGTGTGTGTGTGGAATGAGCTGCCAGAGGAAGTGGTGGAGGCTAGTACAATTACAATATCTGAAGGCATCTGGATGGATATATGAATAGAAGGGTTTAGAGGGATATGGGCCAAGTGCTGGCAAAAGGGACTAGATTAGATTGGGATATCAGGTCGGCATGGATGGGTTGGACCGAAGGGTCTCTTTCCATGCTGTGCATTTCTATGACTCTATGACTCTAAGTACAAACCTGGAACCCCAAAGGTTAGCAATGTGTCAATTAATTATACTCCAGTGAAAAATATTGCAGCCCCAACAAATGTGACTCACATTTTGCATCACAACTGATAAACATGACCAGATTGTGAATTGCATGGGCAAGAAAGATTTACAGAAATATGTTTTTAATAACAATGGAAACAATTGATGTATGATTGTTATGCCAAACTTTGAGTCTCATTTCTTGTATGGAACTATAAGACCTCTGCTTTGCATCTCTCAAATTCTCACCCTGTACTGCAAAACACTGTTGTGCATCAGCCAAGTTTGTTTCCAAAGGTAAGTTATTTAACGACACCTAATAGTAATACAAAAGTATTGTACAAAAACAAGAACAGGATGTTGAACTTTAATATGAAGTTAATCCGGCCCAAACATTCTGATCAGCGTCAAAAACCTCATTCTGACCATGATCAGATTATTACCGACTTATATTTAAGTAGTTTCTGAGATGGAAATTCCTAGACAGGGGCCTCCTGATAGAAATCTGTCGAGGAATCCACACACCTCACAGTGAAGAGAATCATCACATATATTTGCAGCCATTACTGTGCTGTGTTCTGTTATTTAAATACCCAGTAGTGTGGCCAATCACTTTGGCAGGTCCTGCAATAGTGTAACTACCCAGAATAAGTGTGGGGTTTGGGTGGCAGTTGGTTATAGGTTTAGGTGCCATGTGGGGAATGTGAGTAGCATGCTAGGTGGGCAGGGTGACAGGTGGGTGAAGTTGGTGGCATGCTAGGCATGTGAGATGGGCAGGAGGCCAGTGTGCCAAATAAGGGTAGGCAGGGTATAGTGGGATGGAACAAGTGGTTTGAGAATGTAGGGTGTGAGTAGGGTTGGGTTGGCCGGTCAGCAGTGTGAATTTGATTTTTGTCAGGATGGGTGTTGGATGGATCAGCAGTGAGTCAGGAGTTCAATTTAATAGTTACCCAGGCGTACAATACATTTCTTGGCTAAATACTAAGTTTAAATGACTTCCCCAATGGACTCTTTCAGAGATTTTTAGATACAGAGGAATTGTACCTTGGAAAATTTAATCTCTTGGCAATATCCACGGAATCTACTATGTTGAAGATGCTGCATGGTCCCAAATTAGAATTCCAGTCTCCACTGCTCCAAACACTCTGGCCATTGGAATGTATACTGCATACCCTGGCTCTCTCTGTCTAAAATGTGTTTTCCATAATCAATGTAATTCCTCTCAATTCCTTGAAAATCATCGAGTATTCTGTTGCAGAATACACAAGAAGCTCCTATTTGTAAGTTTGTATAAATGTTCTTATGCTTTCACAAAGAGTAGAAAGCTGAATTTTCCCTGATAGTATCTCAAGCTAAAAATAGCTGAATCAGAAGAAGCAATTCATACATTAGCAGAGCTGGTCAAGGCCTTGAAGGTTATGAATAGTTATTCTGTTCAGACAAAAGCCAAGCAGCACACCAGAGTAGCCTTGGGAAAGCTAAGCCTGGGAGTTTTGAGAGAGAAGTAGAATGTAGCTCAGTAGCTGTACAGAGAAATACAACAAATACAAAGTACAGGACCCTCGGATCAGACTGCAACAGTAACTGTGGGGAAGGTGATCATAGTTTGTAGTCTGAATTAGCATTGGGATAACAAGACTGTTTGTTAAATGCCTAAATATAATAGAGTTATATTTAATGAATATCTCCTGATTTGATTATTTCTGAAAGACAAGTAAGTAGTTTCTACTCTCATAAAGACCATAATGAGTCCCAAGCCAACATATTAGCAAAAGATAGAAGATAGAAGGTAACACCATAACCATGACTTCTCTCTCCCCGGACATGGTGGGAAGAGAAAATAATCAGCTGGGTTGGTTCTGGACAGTTTTAAGCAGGAAGGGAAAGAGCCATTCTCCCTGACCCATCACCTATGAATGACCATTAAAGGCCTCACCCTCCCAGGTGTGAAAAGTAGCGGTCTTTCTGAGCGGGGAAACAGAGCTCATTATGCTAGATTTGGGTGGGGGTTTTGGGGAGGGCTGGGGGTGAAGTGCTCAGATTGTTTCAGTCTGGAGAAATTTGCTGCAGGGATGGGGACAAGGGTTGGCTGCTGAAAGCCAACCTTTAACCTTGCCTCCAAATCCTCTGGAAAACAGAAAGCCTCCAGGCTGTTTTACTGAAACTGATATCAGATTTCAATAAAACTGATAATAATGTGAGCAACACATAATAGTTTAATGTGCTTCTGGAGAAAAGGAGATAACGTTTCAAGTTCTGACAATAATGTTTGAGAAAAATCATTGCTGAATCATTCATTATCTTCTTTGTTGGGATGTCCATCAAGCTGTTGCAAGTTTTGTGCTTTTTTAAATTCATATTTCTGATTTTCAGAAGTCAACACTTTCGCCACAATTTTATTCTGTCACACTCAGTGGGAATGGTGCATGTGGAGAGATGGGATTGGGAGATGGGTCTTAAAATTGGTCTTGGCAACTTACCACAGTGGTTCTGAACCATTTACATTAGTATGGTGGGTTTTCTTCTTTACCTCAGGGACAGGTGTCTACCCAAGGCAGTGTAAACATATGGCTTACTTGTTGCGACTGTAAATATACTCGGCATTCGGAAGTCTTTGGGGATGTTCCGTTATGCGCACGCACAGAAGGAGGTCACATGGTGCGCTGTTTCGCGCGCCGGAGGAGTGCGAGGAAGTCACGTGGTACTCCGTTTCGCGGGCAAAACAAGGTCACATGGTGCTCCGCTCCATTGCAAAACAGGGTCACGTGATGCTCTGTTTCACGCGCCGGAGGCATGCAAGGAGGTCACGTGGTCCTCCGTTTCGTGGGCAAAACAAGGTCACGTGGGGTCGGACATCCAGGAACGCAAGGAGGCAGAGAATGGAGTCAGATCAACAGCCAATCAGAAGATAATCCCACCTCAGCGATTGCATGACGTTTTTTATTATATAAAAAGACTGGGTCAGGGACAGAAGGGTGTGGGACTTTCTGAACTGACACACTATATGGTTTGTCAGGGACAGAAAGGTCTAGACCCAGAGCTCTGTATGCTTTATCCACTTATTGCTAAAATAAACTAAAATTGTGAGACCGAATATCTTCTCCTATTGCTTCATTTAAAGAACATGCAGGACTTGGCTCACACATAGAAGAAAGTAAGTTGGTAGGTTCAGCCAAAGTCCAACAGCAGGCAGGGGCTTTCTTGCTGTGGTAAAATCCATTGTCACTGCAAATTGCAGTTCTACTCAGTCCAGATCATGTCAATAAAACCAAACAGAACACAGAATCACAAACACATCAGCCCCAGTTAAGTTTCATTTTTGATGTTTTTAATTCTTCCTCCTGTGTGGAAGAAGAACTCAATCTAGATAAAGCCCTCATTGTAAAATGTACCCTTCTGAACCTTGAGCTTTAGAATTGGTGTTATAAGTAAAGATGTAAAGTATAAAAAAACAAGCTATTTTGCTAAAAAAAATCCCTCAGCCCAGAACAGTTTGAGGGTGAGGATTTCAGGAATGGGGTGGGGGGTGGTGGGGGGGGAGCAGGGGGGATGCAGAGAAGGGTCCAAAAACAGAAGATGCCGCACAGTCAGTGATTTCTGTCTCTGAGGAGAAAGTGAGGTCTGCAGATGCTGGAGATCAAAGTTGAAACTTTATTGCTGGAACAGCACAGCAGGTCAGGCAGCATCCAGGGAACAGGAGATTCGACGTTTCGGGCACAGGCCCTTCTTCCTGAAGAAGGGCCTGTGCCCGAAACGTCGAATCTCCTGTTCCCTGGATGCTGCCTGACCTGCTGTGCTGTTCCAGCAATAAAGTTTCAACAACGATTTCTGTCTCTGGCCTTGAGCTTCATCCATCTCCTGTAAACAATTTATTTTTCTTAAAAATCAAATAACACATCACATTTTAAATTTAAAATTTACAGTGCTTTGAATTATTGCATTGCAATCAAAGTAAATAACTTCCACTAAGTGCATGCTGAAAACCTTCAGTTCTGGTCAAGGGGGATAAATGGCACTCAGATTAATGAAATATGGCTGCACCATTAGATCAGAGGGATGAAATGATCTGATAACTCCTCTGTCATACATGAAGAAAACTTTAAATCCGAATCTTCTGATGTCTGTCTTTGAAATTTACATAGTGAAAAAATCTTGAAGAGATTAAATTTTCCAGAGATATAAGAAGATCACAATGTATAAATATGAGGATGTTCGGAATTCTTCAGTGGAATTGTGCCTCTTTATTTCATTTTCTGAAGCCTGTTTTAATTTCACATGAAGCCATAGAGTCACGCAACACGGAAACAGACTCTTCGGTCCAACTCATCCATGCTGACCACGTTTACCAAACTAAACTAGACCCATTTGCCCATATCCTTCTAAACCTTTCCTATTCATGTACTTATCCAAATGTCTTTTAAATATTGTACCTGGACCTGTATCTACCACTCCCTCTGGTAGTTCATACCGCACGTAAATCACTCTCTATGTTATAAAATTGCCTCCCAGGTCACTTTTAAATCTTCCACCTCTCACCTTAAAAATATGCCTCCTAGTTTTGACTCTCACACCCTACAGAAATGGCCTTTGCTTTTCACCTTATCCATGCCCCTCATGATTTTATAAACATTTATAAGGTCACCCCTCAACCTACTATGTTCCAGTGAAAAAAGTCTCAACACATCCAGCATCTCCCTACAGAACATAGAACAGTACAGCACAGTACAGATCTTCTGCCCTCGATCTTCTGCCGACCTTTTATCCTACTCTAAGATCAAATGAATCAACATATCCTTCAATTACTATCTTCCTTTGCCTATCCAAGAGTTGTTTAAATGTCCCTAATGTATCTGACTGTCTTACCCCTGCTGACAGTGCATTCCACGCGTCCACCACTCTCTGTGTAAAGAACCGACCTCTGACACCTCCCTTAAACCTCCCTCCAGTTACCTTAAAATTATATTCTCTTGTGATAGCCATTTCTGCCATGGGAAAATGTCTATGGCTATCCACTCTATCTATGCCTCCCATCATGGTGGCTTAGTGGTTATCACTACTGCCTCACAGCACCAGGGAACTGGATTCAATTCTCGCCTCGGGCAACTGTCTGTGTGGAGTTTGCACGTTCTCCCCGTGTCTGTATGGATTTCCTCTGGGTGCTCCGGTTTCCTCCCATAATCCAAAGGTGTGCAGGTTAGGTAAATTGGCCATGCTAAATTGCCCGTAGTGTTAGGTTCATCATTCAGAGGAATGGGTCTGGGTGGGTTGCTCTTCGGAGGGTCGGTGTGGACTTGTTGGGCCGAAGGGCCTGTTTCCACACTGTAGGGAATCTAACCTAAAAAACATCATCTTGTACAGCTCTATCAAGTCACCCTTCATTCTTCTTTGCTCCAGTGAGGAAAGCCCTAGCTCCCTCAACCTTATTTCAGAAGACATGCCCTCCAGTCCAGGCAGCATCCTGGTAAATCTCCACTGCACCCTCTCTAAAGCTTCCACATCCTTCCTATAATGAGGTGACCAGAACCGAACATAATATCCCAAGTGTGGTGTAAGCAGGGCTCTATAGAGCTGCAGCACAATTTCATGGCTCTTAAACTCAATCCCCCTGCTAATGAAAGCCAACACACCACACGCCTTCTTGACAACCCTATCAACTTGGGTGGCAACTTTGAGGGATCTATGAACATGGACTCCAAGATCCCTCTGTTCTTCCACACTGCCAAGAATCCTGCCTTTAACCCTGTATTCTGCATTCAAATTCAACCTACCAAAATGAATCACTTCACACTTTTCCATGTTGAACTCCATCTGCCACTTGTTCTGCATCCTGTCAATGTACCGTTGCAACCTACAACAGCCCTTCACACTATTCACCACTCCACCAACATTCTTGTCATTGGCAAACTTACTAACTCCACTTCCTCATCCAAGTCATTTATAAAAAATTACAAAGAGCAGCGGTCCCCAGAACAGATCCCTGCCCAATGTCACTGGTCATAAAGCTCCAGGCTGAATACTTTCCATTTACCACCACCCTCTGTCTTCTATGGGTCAGCCAATTCTGTATCCAGACAGCTAAATTTCTTTGTATCCCATGCCTCCTTGCCTTCTGAATGAACTTACCATGGGGAACCTTATCAAATGCCTTGCTAAAATCCATGTACATCTCATCCACTGCTCTACCTTCATCAATGTGTTTTGTCACATCCTCAAAGACTTCAACAAAGTTTGTGAGGCATGACCTGCCCCTCACAAAGCCATGCTGACTATCTCTAATCAAACTATGGTTTTTCAAGTTATCATAAATCCTGTCTCTCCAATAATTTGCCCACCACAGACATAAGACTGATTGGTTTGTGGTTCCCAGAATAATCCTTATTCCCTTTCTTAAACAAGGGAATAACATTTGCCACTCTCCAATCATCTGGCATTACTCCAGTGGACAGTGAGGACACAAAGATCATCACCAAACATGCAGCAATCTCTTCCCTCACTTCTCATAGTAACCTTGGTTTTATCCCTAGGGGACTTATCTATCCTTATGTTTTTCAAAGTTTTCAGCACATCCTCCTTAACATCAACCTGTTTGAGCATACCAGTCTGCTTCATGCTGACCTCACAGACATCAAGGTCCCTCTCGCTAGTGAATACTGAAGCAAAGCATTCATTAAGGACCTCCCTACCTCCTCCGACTCCAGGCACAAATTTCTTTCACTATCTCTGGTCAGCCCTATCCACCCTATAAATCAAACCCTCCATACCTGGCAACATCTTGCATTCAGGTGCAAATTAGAATTAAGCCTTCCAAAACATTTTGTGGTTTCAGTTCTTACTGCTATATTAGCTTTTAATGTTTGTCAAAGCATCCAGGAAAGAAGAAAAACATCAAAAATATAGAAGTCATAAACAGTAATTAGATATTCTAAGTGCATGAATGAGGGCAATACTGTACTTCTGCATGAGTTGAACAAAAAGTGCTAATAGTTTAATATGTCTTTCATGTCTGAGAAATCAGAGCTGGAATCAGAAGAGATTAAACATAGCATCCATTATTGATTATACCATTTGCATCACACCCTGGAATCCCATGGTGCCATCTCAAAATTGTACTTGCAGAATAAAGCAAAACACATTGTTCTTCAATACATGTTGTAGGACAGTTATTTCTAAAGATGTGTCATCAAGATAGCAAATTCTAGGGAACTTGAGAATTGAGTAATGCATTCAGCTTCATTCAACTTTTTCACCTGTCAATTAGGTGATGGTTGATCTGCATATTAACAATCTACCAGCCTTAGCTCCTTATCTCTTCATGTCCTTGACTGAATCAATGGTCACACTGAGTGCTCTATTTATCTTGTCTCTAGAACTCTTTGGGGAAAGGAGGATAGACTTCCAGAATTCCAACTTGCAAAAATTGTGACAATTTTTTGTTTGTTTTTAAGCACATTTTGCTTTAATATCAGAGGTGTGGAAGAACATCATTGTATTATGTTCATCTGATTTACGACTTCTGCCTTTCTGGGGGATGACTTGCATGAAGGTAACAAAGTTGTTGGAAACAATGGAAACTCAAATATCAAATAGTGGATAAATATCATCTTCATTATCAAGAAATCCATTGCCTAGTGCATTAATGAAGAAAAATATTCAAAAGTATATTGCAAATTCATAGTTATAAGGTCAAACAGCACAGAAACAGACCCTTTAGTCCAACCAGTCCATGTCGAACATAGTCCCAAACTAAATTAGTCCCACCTGCCTACTCCTGGCCCATATCCCTCCAAAACTTTCCTATTCATGTACTTATCCAAATGTCTTTTAAATATTGCAATCATACAGACATCCACCCATTCTTCAGGAAGTTCATTTCACACCTGAACCACGCGCTGTGTAAATAATTCGATTCTCATGTCTTTTTTAAATCTCTCTCCTCCCACTTTAAAAGTGGGCCCGTAGTCTTGAAATCCTCCATCCTAGGGAGAAGACAACTACCATTAACTCTATCTGTACCCCACATTATTTTACAAAAATCTATAAGATCGCCTCTCATCCTCCTACACTTCAGTAAAAAGAATCCCATCCAGCCTTTCATTATAACTCAAACCTTCCCCATGCATAAAGAGATTAAATAACAAATTATGTTGGTTTTTCCACTGAGAAATCTCTGAGTCATTCACTGGTAATCACCTGATGCAATGTTTCACCCTATCCCACTCTGAGTGGATCACACATTGCTATATGATGGTCCAGGAATGTAGTTACCCAGGATCACTTATAAACAGGGACAGCCTGGTGTTCCATTGGCAAATCTGCCCAGCAACAGAGCAAAGATTGAAGGACTGATTCCACACTCAATAATTATTAAATGTAAAGGAGACTTCACAAATTATTCTAATATTTTCAAAATTTCCACAGATGAAATGAATGGGATTATTGTTCCTAGGTTATAATTGAAACAAAGGCAGAAAATTGGCAGAATATAGTGATTTTAATTGAACTAGATTTCTACACAGCAAAATAATAAGGACACTAAAATTCATGTCCTTTGTACTCAATATGTGTTCATGATTAGTTTGGCAGGAGCTCCAAAGGACAGGGGAAGGTGGGGGTGGGTGAGAGGGAAGTAAAGTAGCTCTCCCATTGGCCGTCACATTGAATGGCTCAGAAGAATAAACAAGATCACACTTCACATTCATTACAAGGTGCTGCTATTTTTCTGCTCTTTACCAAGTTCTTTGCAGGTGCAAACTTGGAATCCTCTCATATCACTGAGCAAACGTCATTGATCTCAAACGTTAATTCTGTTCTTCCCTCCATGGAATGCTGCTTAACATACTTATTATTTCTAGCAGTTCCTGTTTTTATAATCTACTCTGTTGTTATGTTATTCCATGTATTCCTTACCTCGCCTACTCCCAGCCCCCACCTCCACTACCCTAACTACAATCATTTTAAGTTTTTGAATTTATTCCCTGTGAAAACTGTAATTCAAACTAATCTCAATCTGTTTTATTAAACCAAAATCCTGTTCCTTCATTATGCTTCACATTTGTCTCTGTACAACTTTAATACTTTCCCTTTTATCCTGCACGTACCCACCTCCCTCTACTCATTTCTATTAGTGCAGTTTCATGCAATCTTAGACTTATGGCTGGATTTCCATCTTTGAACCATTAAAATCATATCAGGACATTTCTGACCTTCTATCTGGAAATGCCCACTAGTATCATTTTATCCCCTTATCCCACTGAACAGTCATATCACTTCCACTACCCCAACCTATTCATCAAGTATCTAGTGCAAATGGAACTTAGGAGTCCTATAGAAATAGCTAGAAGTATTTGAAAGTTTCATAAAGTTGTCGAAGTACTCAAAGATTATTTGAATAGCCACTTCAAACTTTATCCTTTCAGAGTCTCATAAGTCTGTAAAAATGAACAAGCTCACATACCTTTTGTCTGTTCTTGAAACAAAACTGCTGAGCAGAATTTATTATTGCTTTGAAAAGTTAGTAAAACATTCATAATGACATGGCACTAAGCAATTGTGTCAATCAACTCTCCTGAGCAGAGTCCATTAATACCCTTGAATATAGTCACAGCAATTCAACAAGGCTCTCTGACAGCAGCTTCCAATCTTCCATCCTCCAGCAGTTAGAAGGACCAGGTCAAGAGATGTATGGGAGTACCACAACCTGCAAGTTCTCCTTCAAACCGTACACCATCCTGACTTAGAACTCTATCACCTGTCCTTCAATGCTGCTATCTAAAACTCATGAAACTCACTTCCCAACAAGCACTGTGGGTATGCCTAATCCTTTCCCTGTGGACTGCAGGAATTCAAAAGCAGCAGCTCACCACCAGCTTCATATCGGAAATTAGAGGCAGGCGTAAATGCTGTTCTCAACATCAACACCCGTATTCAATGAATGAATTTTCTTAAAAAGGGGAACTCAGCCCTCTGTTGAAGTTTTAAATCAGCTGAACTGACTGCTGAGCTGAATTTCTGAGGGAAAACAAAACCAATTGGAAATTTTACACATTGAGTGCAGACTTCTATCTGGGTTAACTTTTCGAGTTCTATCATGAAGAACATCATTTTATTCAGTGAATCATCCATTTTTACACAATGGAAGACATCTCCCTTTTAATACAGAACTATTTCTTATACCATTTGCATTGCACCCTGGAATCTCAAGGCACTCCCTTAAGACTGTATTTGCAGAATAAAGCAAAGCACATTTGTCCTGAATATACACTGTTGACAGTTATTTCTAAAGGAGTGTCACCAACATAGCAAATTCCAGGGAACTTGAGAACTGAGTCGTGCATTCAGCTTCACTCACCTTTTTCACCTTTTTGATGGTTGATCTGCACATTAACTATTTGCCAGCGTTAGTTTCTTATCCCCTTATGTCCTTGTCTGAATCAGTCCTCATGCTGAATCCTGCATTGATCTTGTCTCAAGGGCTCTTTGGGAGAGGGGGTGCAGAATTCCAGATTTTCAACTTGCAAAAGTTGTGACAATGTTCCATTTGTTTATAAGCACATTTTGCTTTAATGTAAAAGGTGTGAAACAGCATCATTATATCACTTTCATTTGATTTGTGGATTCTCTGTCTCTCCTGCCTTTCTGGGAGATCACTTGCGTGAAGATGACTATGTTGATGGAAGCAATCATAACTCAAATATCAAATAGTGGACACTATACCATCCTCATTATCAAGAAATTCAGTTGCTTAGTGTGTTAATGTAGAAACATATTCAGAAGCTTATCTCAAATTCATTGTTATGGAGTCAAACAGCACAGAAACAGAAACTTTAGTCCAACCTGTCTATACTGAACATAATCCCAAACTAAATAAATCCCACCTGCCTGCTCCTGGCCCTTTCCTATTCATGTGCTTATCCAAATCTCTTTTAAATGTTGTAATCATACACACGTTAACCACTTATAGAGTCATAGAGTCATTGAGATGTACAACATGGAAACAGACCTTTCAGTCCAACTCGTCCATGCCGACCAGATATCCCAACCGAATCTAGTCCCACTTGCCAGCACCCGGGCCATATCCCTCCAAACCCTTCCTATTCATATACCCATCCAAATGCCTCTTAAATGTTATAATTGTACCAGCCTCCACCACTTCCTCTCATTCCATCCACATACCACCCTCTGCGTGAAAAAGCTGCCCTGTAGGTCTCTTTTATATCTTTCCCCCCTCACCCTAAATCTATGCCCTCTAGTTCTGGACTCCCCGACCCCAGGGAAAAGACTTTGTCTATTTATCCTATCCATGCCCCTCATAATTTTGTAAACCTCTATAAGATCACCACTCAGCCTCCGACGCTCCAGGGAAAACAGCCCCAGCCTGTTCAGCCTCTCCCTATAGCTCAAATCCTCCAACCCTGGCAACATCCTTGTAAATCTTTTCTGAACCCTTTCAAGTTTCACTACATCTTTCCGATAGGAAGGAGACCAGAATTACATGCAATATTCCAAAAGTGGCCTAACCAATGTCCTGTACAGCCGCAACATGACCTCACAACTCCTGTACTCAATACTCTGACCAATAAAGGAAAGCATACCAAACGCCTTCTTCACTATCCTATGTACTTGCGACTCCACTTTCAAGGAGCTATGAACCTGCACTCCAAGGTCTCTTTGTTCAGCAACACTCCCTAGGACCTTACCATTAAGTGTATAAGTCCTGCTAAGATTTGCTTTCCCAAAATGCAGCATCTCGCATTTATCTGAATTAAACTCTATCTGCCACTTCTCAGCCCATTGGCCCATCTGGTCAAGATCCTGTTGTAATCTGAGGTAACCCTCTTCGCTGTCCACTACACCTCCAATTTTGATGTCATCTGCAAACTTACTAATTGTACCTCTTATACTCACATCCAAATCATCTATATAAATGGCATGCGTGAACCATGCTATGTGTAAAAAATTTGGCTTTCATGTCTTTTTTAAATTTCTCTTCTCTCACTTTAAAATGTGCCCCCAGTCTTGAAGTCCCCGTGCTAGAGAAAAGACAATTACCTTTAACTCTCTCTGTACACTTAATTATGTTATAAACATGTATAAGATTACCTTGCAATCACTGATCCTCCAGTGAAAAATTTCCCAGCCTATCCAGCCTTGCTTTATATCTCAAACTTTCCCTACCCATAAAGAGGTTGAATATCAAAGTAAAGTTTGTTATTCCACTGAGAAATCACTGAGTTATGCATCGGTGATCACCTAATGCAATGTTTCATGCAATCCCTGAGTAGATCACACAATGCTATGTGAAGGTCGAGAAATGTAGTTACCCAGGTTCCCTTGCTAACAGAGAAAGCCTGGTCTTCCATTAGCAAATCTGCCCAGCAACAGAACAAAGTTTGAACATGGCCCATTCAGCCGATTCCAGACAGCACTTGAGTTGATCCTCTGCCTCCTCCAACCAGCACTGGGCCTGTATCCGCAAGGGGGTCTCCACACTCAATAATTATTAAATGTGAAACAGACTTCACAAGTTATTCTAATATTTTCAAATTTTCCACAGATGAAATGAATGGGATTGCTATTCCTTGGTTAAAATTGAAACAAAGGCAGAAAATTGGCAGAAAATAGTGAATTTGCTGATTTTAGTTGAATAGATTTCTACACAGCAATAAAATTAGGATACTAAAATTCATGTCCTTTGAAATGCAGATTATATCTTGCAATTTCTGTTTTTATAACGTACTCTGATGTTATATTATTCCATGTATTCCTTAATTCGTCTACTCCCAGTCTCCACATCCATTACCCTAACCACAATCATTGTAAGTCTTTGAATTTTCTCCCCATGAAAACTGTAATTCTAACTAATCTCAATCTGTTTTATTAAGCCAAAATCCTGATCCTTCAATATGCTCCCCATCTGAATCGGTACAACTTTAATGCTTTCCCCAACTCAGATCACGGCTCAGCTTCCAGCGTGAACTGCGGGACTGCTGCGTACTCTGCTTAACAGAAACTTGGCTCAACTCATCCATTCCCCACTGCACACTTCAGGCTGGTGGATTTTCTATCCATCATAAGGACTGTACAGTGTTCTCAGGTAAGACAAAGGATGGAGGGATTTGCTTTTTAATCAACAACTTGTGGTGCATGTGCATTGCAACTCTGGGCAGCCATTGCTCCCCAAACCTTGAATTTCTCACCATCAAATGCCGCCCCTTCTATCTACCAGGGGAATTTACCACTGCTATACTAACTGCTGTGTACATACTGCTGTAAGCAAAGGATGAGGAAACCCTTGGACGAGTACACCACCTCCATCACAGACTTCATCAGCAAGTGTGTGGAGGACTGTATACCGAGGAAGTCAATCCGGGTGTTCCCCATCAGGAAACCCTGGATGAATCAGGACATACAGAACCTGCTAAAAACCAGGTGTGAAGCCTTCAGGTCAGGAGATCAACTCATATATAAGGAATCCAAGTATGATCTTCGCAAAGTCATTAAGACAGCCAAGGACCAATACCGATCCAAACTAGAGACCCAGACAGACACCTGATGACTGTGGCAAAAATTGAATGACATCGCAGGTTCTAAAAAGAGACAGTGCAAGATAGCAGATGATGACACATCCCTCCCATATCGTCTTAATGCCTTCTTTGCTCGCTTTGAGCAGAATTTTGGCAGAGGGGTAACACCTATTCTGACAAGTCCTGATGAACCTATCCCAACAATCACTGCATCAGAGGTCAGAACAGTTTACCTTCGTGTGAATCCAAAGAAAGCGATGGGACCAGACGGAGTACCAGGCTGTGCATTCAGAGCCTGTGCAGATTAACTGACAGAGGTCTTCTCGGACATCTTCAACCTCTCCCTGCAGCAGGCCACTGTCCCTGCCTTTTTCTAGAGGGCCAATATCATCCCTGTGCCTAAGAAGGCTCACGCAGCATGTCCAAATGATTACCGCCCAGTGGCCCTAACTTCAGTGGTTATGAAGTGCTTTGAAAGATTGGTCATGGCATTAATCAACTCCAGCCTCCACACTACTCTTGACCCACTCCAATTTGCCTATCGGACCTACAGATCCACATCAGATGCCATATCACTTGCCCTTCACTCCTCCCTAGAAATGTTTGACACCAAGAATAGCTACATAAGAATCCTACTCATTGACTATAGTTCAGCCTTCAACACTAATATCTCTAATCACAAAGGCCAACCTGCTATCTATAGAGTCCATCTACCAGGCCCGTTGCCAAGGAAAGTCCTCCAGCATTCTTAAAAATCCATCCCACCCTGGCAATGCTTTTCTACAACCTCTACCATCGGGGAGAAGGTACAGAAGCCTGAACACATGCACCAGCCGGTTTCGAAATAGTTTCTACCCTACTGTTGTTAGAATGCTGAATGGACTCACAAACTCTTAACATTCGCCTCTACCTGTGCTTTTGTTTTTGCTGCTGTTTATCTATTATTTGCTTATCTATGCTGTTTAACTCTGTGATCTGCCTGTATTGCTCACAATACAAAGCTTTTCACTGTGCCTTGGTACATGTGACAATAGATGAAATTCAAATTCATATTCACATCCCCATCTCCCTCCATTCATTTCTATTATGGTGTTTTGTGCCATCTTACACTCAGAGCTGGATTTCCATCTTTGAGTCACTAAAATCATATCAGGAGATTTCTGACTTTGTATCTGGAAATGCCCGTCAGTATCATTTTATCCCCTTATCCCACATATACCAGTGAATAGTCATACCACTTCCACCACCCCAACCTATTCATCAAGTATCCAGTGCAAATAGAATTAGGAGTCCATTAAGAATATTTAGAAGTATTTGAAAATACTTGTTGAAGTACTCAATTTATTTGAATAGCCACTTCAAAATGTATCCTCTCAGAGTCTTACAAGTCTGTAAAAATGAACAAGCTCATGCTCCTCTTGACTGTTCTCTGAGCAGAATTTATTATTGCTTTGAAAAGATAGTAAAATGTACATAATGGCATGGCACTAAACAATTGTGTCAACCAACTCTCCTGAGCAGAATCCATTAATATCCTTGAATATAGTCACAGCAATTCAACAAGGCTCCTCTGACAGCCATGATACGGAGACTCCGCTGTTGGACTGGGGTGTACAAAGTTAAAAATCACACAACACCAGGTTATAGTCCAACAGGTTATTTCGAAGCACTAGCTTTTGGAGCGCTGCTCCTTCATCAGGTGGTTGTGGAGAATAAGATTTGCTATAAATAATGTGTCTTACAATCTTTTTCTCCACAATCACCTGATGAAAAAGCAGCCCTCCGAAAGCTCGTGCTTCCAAATAATCCTGTTGGACTATAGCCCGGTGTTGTGTGATTTTTAACCTCTGACAGCAGCTTCCAATCTTCCATCCTCCAGCAGTTGTAAGGACCAGCTCAAGAGATGTAGGAGAGTACCACAACCTGCAAGTTGTCCTTTAAACTGCGCAGCATCCTGACTTAGACCTTTATCACCTGTCCTTCTCTGTTGCTTTGTCAAACTCTTGAAACTCACTTCCCAAACTGCCTGGAGTATTCCTATTCCTTTCCCTATGGATTGCAGTGATTCAAGGTGGCAGCTCACCACCATTTCATAATGGAAATTAGAGATGGGCAATAAATGCTGGTGTGGGCATCAACACTCCATGTCCTGTGACTTTACTTAAAAAGGAAACTCAACCTCCCGTTGAAGTTTTGAATCAGCTGAAGTGATTGCTGAACAGAATTTCTGAGAGAAAATAAAACCAAAGTGAAATTTTACACAATCAGTCTAGACTTCTAACTGAGCTAGACTTTCTAAGTTGTATAATGCAGAATATCATGTCACCCAATGGATCATCTATTCTTATACATTGGAAGGCATCTCCATTTTCATAAGGAAATTCTTTCCCTTGACAGCTCGACAGCCTCAGATTTGATGATTTGGCAATCACATGATTTCATCACATATTATCTCTTTAAATCAAAGCCCTATCATCACCCAGTTTAGTGAAATCAGATTTAATTCAAGCTGTCACATGCCACTATGACATGTAAAGGTAACACTTTTGTATCAACTTTTCAAATAGTTTCTGCCTCCAAGTCATGCTACAGTGTTCTGCCTTGACACCACAGGGCTGGTTTGGTTTACATCGCCTACCAAAGTTCATCCTCTTCCATCAAAATTATGGAAGTTCAGAAATGCACACATCACCAATGGTGCTAGCAATGTCAGAACAACAGCATGAACCAATCCCCTTGATTCTGCATTGATGAAAATGGTTGGTGACAGGAATGGCCTCTGAAAACCAGACAACTCTTTTGAATAATATTTCATGCAGAATCAATAATGTAACTGACCTGAGAGGAAACTGCTCACATCAGTTGCTCATTCTTCAATGCTTTCCAAGGAGTTCACTCTTCCCTCCCGGTTTATCTTTAGTACTGCTTGCTTCAAGCTATAGACTAAAAGTTGGGCCCAAGCAATGGATCATCTAAGGAAAGAGCATGCATTTATCCACACAATGCATTACACAGTAATGTCGAACTATAATGCAATGGATCTCACTGAATTATCTACTTAGTCTCTTTAATTAAACATTTCTCTGTTCATTTCATTTTCCATCAATATTGCCTAAGCCAGGAAACAAGGTAACATACTGTACTGATTGTCTCAGGCAGAAACACAGGTTATTAAAATTTATTAAAAATATTCATTTGATGCATGAATGGTATTGTAGTGGACTGAGAAATGATGCATTATAAAGCAAACTAAACGTATAACTTGAAAACTATTAAATGGCTTTGAATTGGAACTGATTTAGTAGTCAATTTCACTTCTCCTCACAAATTCAATTATTTGATTTTGTTTCTTCCCCTAAAATCAGATAATAAAATTAATTACTGCCTGGGATTTGACAGCCAATGGTAAATGAATTATGTTTGCCACCCGATAACACTTGCCCACATATTTTTAATGGGCATTTACACTGAAAAGTGATACAATTAAAAAGTTTTATCAGCATAGTCTCCAATACAGAGGATCTGGAACCTATGTAAGCAAAGTAAGTAACTGCATCTCTGTAAACACTCAGATTGAAGAATAGTTACTGAGACTCAATGCTGACATTCATTTCCTTCAAATTGGGTAGTGGCAATATGTTGAGCACGACCTTCTGTATCGATTTTGGCTCTTAGACAGCCTGTAGACCTGCCTTTTCAGGATATGCTGATGATGATCACAATAGCTATAGATTGTATTATACCATCAACGTGGTATTTGAACATTTTGCAAAAACATTTTCACTTGTGCACATTCTTAACATCTTTGCTGGCACCAGCACTCTGGAGTTGTGCTGTCTTGTTGGCCATCTGTGTTTTGTTCTGGGGTCTCGTTTGGCCTTTGTAACCAGACTTCCTGCACATGGAGGCCAGACATTCTTTGGCGCCATGTGCTTTGCAAATACAAAGAAACACTGGACAGCTTTCAGCTAAGTGTAACAAACAGCATCTGTGATTGATCATATGGGTTTGGTGTGTTTTGCTGAGCAAAGCATTTGTGATGGTTGCACCTAAAGTCTGTAATTGTCATTCACCTGCCACTTTGGCTTCATGCACATGTCCAACTTCTTGCTCAGAAGTTCCTTCCTAAAAGCTTTCATCTTCATAGAGGCAATTACGTGGTCAATTCGACTCTCTTACAATTCCTCTCCAGAGAAATCATAATCATTCCCTTTGCTGTTCCATTTTATGAAAGAGTTGGTAACAAAACTCTTGGGTTTTCTGCCTGAATGATATTATATGGAGCCCGTTAATCCTGAAGTTAATTTGTACTCCATGTATTTTACAGATTGCCTCTGAATGTTTCTAGGTAAAAACAATGTCTGCAGATGCTGGAAACCAGAGTCTAGATTAGAATGGTGCTGGAAAAGCACAGCAGTTCAGGCAGCATCCGAGGAGCAGTAAAATCGACGTTTCGGGCAAAAGCCCTTCATCAGGAATACAGGCAGAGAGCCTGAAGGGTGGAGAGATAAATGAGAGGAAGGTGGGGGTGGGGAGAAAGTAGCATAAGCAAATGTGGCTGTAGTAGCGAGTCAGTTTCATGTATTGTCCATGGAAACATTGCATGTATTAATTTTGTGGAGCATTTCTTTGCCAGTGTAAGGAAGATTTGCAGAAATCCCTTCCTGGGATAATTTATCACTTGATATATGACATAAAGCTGCATGTGGTTACTTGATTTGCTGTATTTCAATAAAGTTTGTTTTCTTTTATTTAGTTACCTTTAGTTTTTCCTTTTCTGCTTCCATTTTACCTTACTGGTTACTGTAGCAGGCCCTTTGTTTTAATGACTTGGAGCTAAGACTTCACAAGATAGAGACCCGGGTTGGAGGTGTTTCAGCCACATTTGGTGTGAGTGCCATTTAAAGGTGTGATAACATCACAGAGCTTCCCTCTCTCGGCACTGAATTGAAGATACTAAATGGTGTAACCATCCAACCTCTCCACACAGCTCTGGTGTCTTAGGTTAAGCAATTGATATTTTTTTGTTTTAAAGGCTGTAGCTGTTCAGGGGTGTTCTGGATTTCAGCTGTTTGACCACATCGTTTTTAATGTTGCAGGACCTCTGTTAAGTTTTATGTAAAAAAGCAAGGCATCAGTCCATTTTATTTTTGAAATTTGAAATTTCGGCTCCTTGCAGTTTAATATGCAGATCTCTTACTCACAGCAATTAGTGCTGTTAGTTTTCCACATGCTTTGAAGTTCAGGGCTGTCATCCACCTGATCTTAAGTGATGTTTCATAGGGATTACAAATGAGATCTTGGAGTCTTTTATCAGTGACAATCATTGCTTACTACCATGCTGCCATCATGATCTGTTACTGTGATTAGTAATTGGTTGCTAGCTTTTACCTTCAACAGTGTACTTGAACTTGATGTGACAATACTTGTACTAGCTTAGCACAACATAAGAACTTGATATGGGTAATGTAGTATTGAAAGATTCAACAAATATTATTCCAGATTCTGTATACATATATAGTACAATCACAGGCACATCAGTTTTCAGGTTATTGCAAAGCTATTCCACAGCAAACAGAAGCATGGTTTCAGCAGCAAGCCATGCTTCAAGTGACCCCCGTTGTATTGAAGACTGAGACCTTTATAGCCTTAAGTCATTTGCTATGATATGGTGATGATATATCTCAAGCATATTTCTTAAAAGTATACAGTGCTGCATACTAGTTGTGAAATGTGACATGACACAGCAGAACATCATCTCCAAAGGATCTGGGACCTGAGTCAGTAAGGCAAGCAACTATGTATTGTTAGAAACAAGACTGAAAAATGACTACTGAGCTTCAGTCAGCGAGCAAATGGGCACCCATGTTTTGACTGGTACAAGTGTTCTTGGAAATGTTGGCAATGTCTAAGGCCTGTGCACACTTAAAGCTCAAACTATGCCAAGCATTGTACATGGGCAGTCATTAATACTGAAACAGAATGACAGCAGAGAAGGAAGAGGAAGCAAATCCTGTCTTCTGGATACTAATACCTCGTATTAATGCCCCACATTCCCAAAGATCAGTATATTGAGAATTGGCATGTTCAGTCACATGACAGAAATGTAAGAAAAAAGCAGACATCATCCTTGAATCAAGGGACAGCAACAACTGCTGAATATCCACCAACAGTACTCATAACACTCAGTTTGTGTACAGTGCAGAATTGACGCCAGATGTGTCATTTTAGAACTTAATGCTTCAATAAATGCCCTTTTAAAAACATGCTTAACCTGCCACACATTCAACTGCAAGAAAGACCCAGTACCTATGCTTCTGAAAGTCATCATCATCTACTTTTAAATTAGAAACTGGTTGATATCTTTTGGCTGTTATAACAACGCTACAAATATTTGTTGCTTTCTGTACTTGTTGCACAAGTTTATAGAGAAGATGACGTTGTTGAAAGATCCTTTGCTGACTTCATGGATTCTACACTAACTAGTTTTTATCAGGGGCTCTATCAGGAATTCTTTTTCGAATATAACACTACTTACAGAGTGATCAGATGGCACATGGAGTGTGACAAGGTGCAGGCAGAGGGAGGAGGAGGAGGAGGTGGGAAAGGCTCTTAGAAGAAGAGTATATTCACTAAGGATGTTCAAAGAGTTGTTTCTCACTAAATTGCAGGCAGGAGAAAAAATGTTTGAATTTCATTAAGGAAGTCTTCATTGCAATCTTCCATCTGCTGCAGCCACAACTTAAGCTTCACAGTAAGGTAAGCATTGCATTGGCAGGGGATGTGAAACTGGTCATAACATAAGATTGTTTTACATTTCTTTTTCCTTCACTAGTGAATTGTGAGCATCACTGGCAGGAATAAGAATGCGCTTTTGAGAAAATTGCAAAATTCCTCAAATACCAGTATCCATTGACTGCATGCGTGCCGATTTGTCAGCTTTGAAATGAAACACACTTGAACCAAAAGACATTACTCTCCTTCAACATCCAGTTGGAATCTGAGCTACATCTGAGGGTGAAAGAGTGCACCATCTCTCTCTCTCTCTCTCTCTCTCTATGGTTCCACCCCACTCCCACTAGTCACAGCATATATTTAAATATTTCACCAAGTTACCAATATGAACCATTTTGTACTTTTATCTAGATTAGGTTCAGAATGAATTGATCTATCAGGCAGGATGACTTTCATAAAGATACAAAAGTGGTTAACACAGCTTGAACTGTGCAAGTACAGATATTTATCATTCTTAATAATCCAACATGCACACACATCAATTAAAGAAAACTATCTGTATATTTTAACTTCAGAATTAAATACTTTTGGCCTAATAATTTAGTTCTTGAAGGAAAAAGGAAAAGACATGAATTGTTCCAGATGGTTTTCTACCTGACATCCTGTTCCTCATAAACTAGTGTTAGTTGTCACTGGACACATGCAGTTGTCACTAAGATTTATTTAAAGGTGGTTAGTTCAGAAGCTGTACAGAGAAATTTCTTCTAGAAGCTTCTTAGGAAAAGAGATTACTCAATTTTCCGAACTGTCACATTGAAGTCTCAAAAGGACTTTCACCATAAAAAGTGGGGATGGAGGATTTGGGTGGCATTTCTTTTAGCATGCTACAACTTAAGTAAACTCCAAGCAATTTCAAAATACCACAACTGCTGCTAGCTGATACTCTCAGATGAGTGTTTTCCAGTAAGCAGGTCCAAACAGTTAGCTAACGACATGTGAGTTTCAGTAAATAGCTCGAGCAGTTAGCTTAAGTCCAATGACATTTAGTAAGCATTTTTTAACAGAAGGTGTTCCACAGTGTCCCTTTAGTGATCTTTAAAAAAGTGCAAGTGCCTCTTCAGCATTTTAAATGAACCAATTTTCGCAAACTTTTAGACACAAGTCCACAAAGAATGTTGTTAATGAAATCAGTTTCATAACAACTCAGTAACCACACACGTCAAGCTGCCACAACAAATTGAATGGTGGTTACTAAGACAGAAGTGGCTATCTATTGACAACACAGTTCATGACTTTGGGATGCGTCCCGCACAAGTGAGCAGCAAGCATACAACGATAGCTGGGTTACCAGACAAAATGCATAGAGCAGAACAGTGTAATATTGAAATTGCAGTGCCACTGCTAGTGGAGCCTTACCATTCTCAGCAGAATGTAGGTCAAGGTTTATGATGGTTTACTGCATGCTGCACAACCTTGTCATCATGAAGGAGCAATTCTTAACATCAGCTGTTGAGCAGATAGCTGAGGAGCACAGGGCTAAGATGAAGATAAAAAGGGAAAGAAGAGCGGGAGGGAGCAGACATTTCAGGTAGCTTTTCCATGTCAGACTCATCTAATTGTGATACCAATGACAACAATTCCCCATTTACTAACAGTCACATACATGACCTTATCTCAGTCACCAAATTGACAAAAAAGCCAATTTGAAATATGCATTCCATATTGCATTCAAATGTTAACTAGTCACCCTTCTGTAATATCTTGGTATCTGTTTTCCGTGTGTTCTTACCTATCCTATGCCTATCCATACTACCCTAGTAGCTGCAATGCGGCTGGTTAGGATTGCAGATAGCGTAACAATCAGATAGTTCTGGCCAGGTGAGGATTTGCAACAAACATTTTATTGTTTTCCAAGCAAATAGCTATCGTAATTCAATTAACATGTGGACCACTAAAAAATTAAGGAGCCAATACCAAAGCTTCCTTGATCAAGCATGAATCTGAAAATTTCTTTGTTTCAGCATGTGGTATACTCTCTACTAACTTTGAGAAGAATAATAAAAGTGTGAAATTCAACCACATAAACACACATAGTAAGTTGAAGAGAAAGAATTCCTGACAGACAGGGAGAAGTAAGGCTACATGGTTTAAGATTCCTTAGAGAAAGTGAGGACTGCAGATGCTGGAGATCAGAGCTGAAAAATGTGTTGCTGGAAAAGCGCAGCAGGTCAGGCAGCATCCAAGGAGCAGGAAAATCGACGTTTCGGGCATAAGCCCTCCTTCAGGAATCAGGGCTGAAGAAGGGCTTATGCCTGAAACGTCGATTCTCCTGCTCCTTGGATGTTGCCTGACTTGCTGCGCTTTTCCAGCAGCACATTTTTAAGATTCCTTAGACCCTTGATATATTAGACTTTAAACCTGAGCCCGTGGTTGATTAAATACTAGCTTGTATCCAGAGAAGCAGCAAAATTCTTTGACATCTTAAGTAGTTATTGAAATTTACTTGGTGTGTATCCTAGAGTCTACCTCCATTATTTGTCCTAACTGGCTAACTGGCAGGCAAGCCACTATCAAGTTTCAATGGCCATCATCTGATGGTTACACCTAAGACATTTCATAGACTCAAATTGTTTTTAAAAAGAAAGAAGCACAAACTGAAAAGGTTTCCAGTGGTCACCTCTGACCACAGATTGAGACAAACACTGTGAGACCCATGTAGAACAAACCATGTTATTATGTGAAGACATTGCTCGCAAGCAACTGAGTCAACATCAAGAAATTCTCATCACCTGTTTACACATGCATGATAAATTTGTTTATTATGAGAACAAAGGTTAGGAGGGGTCTAGTGGCTCAATTTCTTTTCCCTCTCCTCATCGGATAGGAACAGGCTAGTTTTTTGAAAAGGATATGTATCATAATTCAGGAAGTCCAACTGGAAAGAACATCATTTATTGTTGAGCCACTACTCCTGGTGTACATTGTCTAGTCCCAGTCCAGGATGGACAGAGCCAGGGATGGATCTGTGGAACTGCTTTATTTTTCTTTTTCTTTCTTTTTATACGTCCAGAAGTAGTCTTACACACAACTGAATGGCTTTTTTCCGCATCACCAAATCATGACTTTTTTTTTGTTTTTAAGCTATTAACCACCACCAATATGTAATCCATGTAGCCAATTGGTTATTTTCATGCAATCCCCATTAAGGACAATGCAGCTATCAGAAATCTGAGTCTACTTTTTTCTTCTTTTCTATCCAGGAGTGTTATCAGTCACACTGAGCAACCTTGCCACCACCATGTCTTCTTTTCCTCTTTTTTTAAAAAAACTGCTATCCTCCACCAGTGCGTTCAATATTTACAAGCAATGCAAACCATCAAAGTGAAGGGGGGTTAGGTAGAGAGGGAAGGGCTAAAACAAAACGGAGTTGGATGGGATGCTAAAGTTCTGAATCCCCCATAGTACCCACCTCTCTATAAAGGCATTGAGGCATTAAGGGACACCGTATGCTCGCTCTCCAAGGAAACCTTGACATGAACATAACAATGAAAGAGGGGAAGGTCTGCTTTATAAAAGCCTCAGGTGAAGAATTCCAGCAAGGTAGGGCATTGCCTGTTACTCAGGGAATTCACCCAATGAACTTCACAATGACACGAATTGATCATTCCCCATGGTAGGGGTTATCACAATATACTTTCCAATCTGGTTCAATGCTCTTTATATATATTGGGAATTATCTTACAAAAGAATTAAGATTAAATATACAATATGTTATGCGCATTTTTTAATGTTGCTTGTGATTTTTGCTTCCATTTTGTCTTCTTTAATAGCATAAACTGACACATTTTTGTCTATTAGTTTAAAAAGCAGTAACTTTTGAATTTGGGTGTCATTATAGTTTCGTAGTTGCCCTTGTTAGACTAATTAACAGAACATGTTTGACAGAATATCAGGGCAAAATATTTTAGTCTTATCAGTGTTAGCATGTGTCACAAAACATTAGCATCAATATCTATATATTGTTTATGCTGATTCATACCACTGACCTTCTTTCGTACTTGCCTGAGAACCAACATGTCTTTAATTAGTTTGTACAGCTTTCTATAATCAAGTTTTTGTTGGTCTAAGATAACAATTTCACCTGTTATATTTCCAACAATGTTCATTGTGCCAACTTTAATTCTCATCTATGTATTCTCAAGTCAGAGGGACAACTATCCTCCCCACACCAGCTTCCTGTGTTTGCATGGGTCATGAAAATCTCTTTGCTTTGACATGAAGTGTCTCTAATAATTGGTAAAACCGCATCATATTTTACTTTTTAATTCAGTGTAATGGCCTAAAAGGGAATGTACTGCTTGAAACCAGAGATGGTTTAGAGATATGTTACAGTTTTAAAAATCAATCATAATCCTTTTACATTATTGCCTTTTCCTGGAAGAGAAAGAGAAAGTCAGATAGAATGGAAATCAGCGAGTTTCTGAATTAAGAGACAGCTGCCTGACAACAACATTTTGATTGGTTTCTGGACAGGTGACCATAGCCTGTATATAGTCAAAAACAAATAGAAGCTTCTGGCTTGCAAAGAGAAAGTACCTGAATCGTTCCTTCTTGTTCTGTCCCCCATATGGGGAAGTGCCAGAAAATCTCCAGTAGCTATTCCCACTCATTATTTCCCTCCAAAGCGTTCTTTTTGAAAATTCCCTTGTTGAAAGTTGAATGGGAAAGAAGCACCCTCAGAGTTGCTGAAAGGGTGAAACCTGAACCGGGAATAAAAGACTGAGAATCACCATTCACAACCTCAGTATTTGTGTTTTGTTTTATTTTTGCATGTCTGTAAGTGCATGGGAATTTTAAGAAAGGGGTAGAGTTTAAGGTGTGGTTATAGATTAGCAATTAAACACATTTTTTTGATATTAGTGAAAACGAATTTGATTACAATTACTTTTATTTCCTTGTTGATGTAAAGAATCTGGTATGCCTTTACATAAGTACTGAATTAGACAGGTATAATTGGGCACTTTGGTGGTTTAATCAATGTTCACATCTGTGATGACTCTGAGAATAAGGTGGGATGTAAACTGTGAATTATATATATATATATATATATATATATATATATATATATAAATACAATATACTTCAGAATTTGACTTTTGAACTATGACATGAGAGTTTGGTCTGTGTCTATGAATGGATTTACTGATTAAATATTTCTGTAGCCATGGTATTATTGTTTAAATCAGTATGATATAGAGACTTCATGGAGAATAATGGGGGTTTTATTTATGTTAAGAGAGATTTGTTTGAGTGACCAATGTAAAGAATGTAGTATTTTGGGTTCAGCGAGAAGAATCTGGATATATGTTGTGCTTGAAAATTCCAGACAAGAAATATTTGGTTAAAACCCTGAGGGGTTGGTTACTTGAAGTTGAGAAAATCTAAGCTCAGTCGCATAAAGGCTTAAGGAAAAGGCTATCAGGTACAAGTCTAGGAATTGAAGCATCTATTAATTTAAGCTTGGTAAATGTGATAGAGAAGGGAATTCTCCCTGGAGTGTGTACTGCTGTTGGGATTAATAAGATTGTGCATTATAATGGGTTTTGAAATCTTTAAACTTGTGTTATAAGTGAATAGTTTAGTTCTAGTTGATCCTAATTTCTTTTGCGTAACCTCTGTTTTATTGTTAAAACCACATCTGTACCATGTTTCAATGAAACCACAGCAGTAATATAAATCTGGGATTTCAGTCTGGGATCTGATTGTCCAGTAATAACTCATTTACGATCATAACAACCAAGCTTGATTTCCATTGTACTCCCTCATTGATTAAGATATAATAGTGAACACGCTTCTTATGTAGACCATAAAATCAAGATCCTTAACATAAATATTTTCAAACATAAGAAAATCTGTTCAGATTTCATTTGTCATGTTTTGGTGTAGGCGGTGTAAGTAGTAACCTAAAATTTCCTGGGTTTGTCAGAACAAAATTTTGGGAAAATAAATGAAGCTTGCTTTATTTGAAAAATGAATGGTTAGAAATTTCATTGGTTGCAATGTTTTTCTATGTCTGAGGGAAGGCATGTGTTTAAGTCAAGTACAGTAAGCTCAGCAGTGATACCTAAAATGTCGCAGAATGTCTGCTTAACACAGATTAGGACATTAGATGTGCAATGTAAATTTTCATCAATTAAACAGAGTGTTTGATTTTATAGAATTATGCTAAGTAAATATCATACAGCAATTTGATGACATGGTGGTAGCAACAATCTGAGTAAGCTGAGCCTAAAGTCAAAGTTCATTAAAAGAATAAGCCTCCTTCAAGGGAAAATAAGCAAGTGCTAAGGAATAATTGATTAAACTGGCTGTGTAAAACATATGTATTATGTTTCTCAGTGGTCAAACTGATTATTTGCTAGAGACTGGGCTGTAACAAAGTTTGAACACAAACGTTTTGATCTGTAATAAGGATATGAGGGTGAATGTTAGCTAACTCAGTCAGGGTAATCTGATCAGCGACTGAAGGTTGAGACTGAGTGGGTTGATCATTAGTTTCAGTTTGATCCTTGGATAAGTTCATATAAACTGGGTCACATATCATTGTATGGGTAAGCTTGTGACATATTGCTATTATTTCAGTATTTTGTTGAGTAAAGAACCTTAGGTTAAGGCCTTGCATTATTAATGTCCGGAGTAAGCCTGACATAGAAAGTAAGATTAAAAGCTTTTAGTGGCAGGATCCTGACCAGTATTCCTTATGGATATACTGTATTGCTATTTCTACAGAATACCTTCTGACTTTAAGCCATCACTCAGAACATTGGTAGAGACATTAATTTTAAACCAAGGCAATGGGGGGCTGGATTATATGGGGATTTAGATTACCCACCACCCAGCAAGCTGAAGGTTGCTCGCCTCTTTACCAATGGGAAATCTGGCTGGCCCACAATCAAAATCTACTGGGGCAGCATTAACTGGATCCTCTGTTATTGTTGTGTGGTGTCCTGGAGGTTGTCTACGACACACTTCTCTATGAAAGAGATGTGGTTAGAGTCTCAGAATCTCTCAAAGTATCTACTTTATGCTAACTATATGCATTCACTCAGCAAGCCTGAGCTATTGACTCACGTTTCCACGTCTCTTCATCGTGTGATCATGGCACCATTTACATCTTTCTATTAACACTGTCAAGAGCTAGCCCTTTACTCTATACATCCTCCCAACTCTTCAGACAATATGTACATACCCTAGGCAAAAGTGAGGACTGCAGATGCTGGAAATCAGAGTCTAGATTAGAGTCATGCTGGAAAAGCACAGCCAGTCAGGCAGTATCCGAGGAGCAGGAAAATCAACGTTTCGGGCAAAAGCCCTTCATCAGGACTGAAGGCAGGGAGCCTCTAGGGTGGAGAGATAAATGGGAGGGGTGTGGGGCTGGGGAGAAGGTAGTAAAGAGTACAATAGGTGGATGGGTGTGGGGATGAAGGTGATAGGTCAAGAGGAGGGTGAGAGAAGCTAGCAAAGAGTACAATGGGTGGATGGGGATGGGGATGAAGGTGAGGGTCAGAGAGGAGGGTGAAGCAATTAGGTGGGAAGGAAGATGGCAGGTAGGACAGGTCATGGGGATGGTGCTGAACTGGAAGGTTGGAACTGGGGTAAGGTGGGGGGAGGGGAAATGAGGAAACTGATGAACTCCACATTGATGCCCTGGAGTTGAAGTGTTCCGAGGCGGAAGATGAGGTGTTCGTCCTCCAGGCGTCGGGAGGTGAGGGAGTGGCGGTAGTAGAGGCCCAGGACCTGCATATCCTTGGCTGAGTGGGAGGGGGAGTTGAAATGTTGGGCAGTAGGGTTGATTGGTGCGGGTGTCTGGAGCTGTTCCCTAAAGCGCTCTGCAAGTAGGCGTCCAGTCTCCCAGTGTAGAGGAGACCGCATCGAGAGCAACAGACACAATAAATGACATTGATGGATGTGCAGGTGAAACTTTGATGGATGTGGAAGGCTCCTTTGGGGCCTTGGATGGAGGTGAGGGGGGAGGTGTGGGCGCAGGTTTTAAAATTCCAGTGGTGGCAGGGGAAGGTGCCAGGAAGGGAGGGCGGGTCGTTGGGAGGCATGGACCTGTCCAGGTAGTCACGGAGAGGATGGTTTTTGCAGAAATGGGTGGGGACGGAAATATATCCCTGGTGGTGGAGTCCGTTTGGAGGTGGCGGAAATGTCGGCGGATGATGTGATTTATGCGAAGGTTGGTAACGTGGAAGGTGAGCACCAGGGGGATTCTGTCCTTGTTACGGTTGGAGGGGTGGGGTTTGAGGGTGGAGGTGCAGGATGTGGATGAGATGCATTGGAGGGCATCTTTAACCATGTAGGAAGGGAAATTGCAGTCTTTAAAGAAGGAGGCCATCTGGTGTGTTCTGTGGTGGAACTGGGCTTTTACCCAAAACGTCGATTTTCCTGCTCCTTGGATGCTGCCTGATTCCAGCACCACGCTAATCTAGACTCTAATATATACATACCATCCTGCATCTATCCACAAAGTCTCTGTTTTACAGGGATAACCTCCCTAGTCTGGCATAATGTTCTCTTTGAGGATGTGGAGGACCTGCATTCTCTGAATTTGAGCTTCTAATCAGTATTTAAAGCGTCCAAATTTCCTGCAAGTCTTTCATGCTAGTTTGCTGTTCTAGTATAACACTCTTTGTGCATTTGTATCTTCTTCTCCCCACGAGACTTTGTAAAATGGCATCTGCCACATTTTCTGCATGCTTCCTTAACTGTTGTCATGATCCTCTTTCGACTTCTGCACTTAATATACTGAATGTCGTCAATTTCTTTGTCGTGGAATCATGTGGCCTATCTAGGCAGTTTCACAATTTACATCAACATTACGTCTTCCCTAGATGATAGGAAGTCCAAAAGAATCACCTCCAAAACACAGATTACAATTCTATCCCTGACTAAGTCATGCTTTATTGTTCTGTAATCACAGCTGCTTTGCAGGTTGTTTGGTTCTATTAACTGGATGGCTGGTTTGCAGTGCAGAGTGACAATAACAGCATTGGTTCAATTCTTGCACTGGCTAAGGTCACTGTGAAGGACTCTACTTCTCAACCTCACCCCCTACCTAAGGTGTGGTGACCCTCAGGTTAAGCCAGTTGTCTCTCTCTGTAATGTGAGAGCAATTCTAGGATCTGGTAGGACCTTTACCAGCTTTTCATAAAAATGACAATGCCTTCTCTAGGCCAATGTTTCTTCCAACCAAATTTTGCTCACTGAATAATAATTCTACATAGAACATAAGTATGAATTAACAGTGCTGATTACATGGCTGTCTCTTCATCTAGCTCCTGTCTTGCTAGCACTGGGCTGGTAAATACATTATTTTACATGGTCATGCCTTCAAATACATTAGACATGGTGTTAGTTGCGGTAGGGATCATAAAATACACACTGATTTATACAGGCAATTTGCTTATATTGTTATCACTAAGAAAAGCTTTCAATGCGAGGTTTTGTTAAAAATTGAACAGTTTTATTCAATGCAAGCAGCACAAAGAAATATTTTGGTGAAAGTAACATGAATACATTGTGTCATAAGTGAAAACAGGATGAAGAAACAGAGAGGTCTGGGTAGATAGATATCGAACTCTTGAAAAAGAAAGTAAAGTCATAAGAAAGAGAGTATGTCTTACATATAAGTTTACGTATAAATAAATTAAAGAGCATCAAATTGGCACTGGCCTGTTCAGAATTATATACAACACTCTATTAATTTTGAGTCAAATTATAATTATAGAAAAAACATAGTGCAGCTTATTAGAATTATAATATTGTCCTCATTGTACTGCTACAGAAATTTTTACAAAGTCTGCTGAGGGGCATTATTTAAGAGATATTTTACTGCAGTTTCATTTTACCAAGAAGCTGCAATGGGGAGCAAGGCCATGTGAAATTGCATTACTTCCTGTAATGATATATACTGTATCCCGTTCATATATCACTTGGTCAGTATTCACCACTTGTGTCGTGTCTCATGTTCGGTATATATTTAAGAGACAAGTACATGATATTACCATATTTCCCCTGTATCATAAATCCAGGGCTATGAAGGAATCAGACATCATCTTAATTTGGATCATGACATACTGTTAAAAGAATGCTGTTCTTTGTACCCAACTAGCTTAATTTTAGCCCTGACATAGATGTGTGTGTGAAAGTAATGTTTAAAGACAATAGCCAGCATAATAACTATCTGTTGGATCTTCCACTACCATGTTATCCAAACCTAATTTATTATATTATGAGAGATAACCTAACCTTTGCCACATCAGTTAAAATGTACCTTGCTTGTGGCAAAACTCACTTCATGGTTAGCAGTTATGGCTGTAAAGAACATTCTCCAATATCTTAGAGGTTGATATCTGGAAAACTAATTGAGATCAACCGAACATAATCTCTGGACATCAGAAAATTCAGACAATCAGCAACATTAGCTTTTGAGAAGCTACATGGACTGGTAGACTTTGACATGCAAGAAAGACAACTTATTTCTTTTAGAGTAAAATCTAAGTTCCTTCAATAAGGCAGGTCTCAGAATAAAACCTAGCTTGAAAGATTTTATTTTATCTGCATTTTAATGTGTTCACTATTCACTGAAATAGAACAAACAGGCCGCAAACATTCTTTAACAATAAGACACACATTCTTTCCACAAAAGAAAAGCAAAACACAATGCAAACCAAACTATAGAATATAGATCACAGTTTGAAACAGCCAAAAACAAAGAGCAAAACAATGCCTCACCGATTCCCCAACACCATCACTTTATACTTTCACCTGCAGAGAAAGTACTTTTCTATCTCAAATTTGAAATTTGGTTCAATTGATTCTTCCCAAGATTTTTCCTCTGAACCCTGTAAAGTCTTCTTATATGAACATTCACAAAACTAACAGCTTAGACTTCATCAAAACTTCAATAATATGCAGATTTTGAACTGAATACCCCTGGCCTACCAGTTAGACACATGAACTTTTCCACTAAAGTAACTTATCCCCCAAATTGTCCTTTCTCGGAGAGAAAGTACACTGTGTTTCTAATCCTAGTCAGGCTTCCTCCAAACGCTATTTTTTTAAAAAAACAATATCTGGGTTTCCTAAGCGACAAAAAATTTTTGATTATGCTCAAGTTTAAACAAGCTAATGACCCTTAATTTTAAAAAAACAAAAGAATTGCGGCTGCTATAAACCAAAAACAGAAACAGAAATTGTGACCATTTCTGCCACCTCGTGCCGGATACACCAGACACATATTCCCCTCCCTTCCATTGTCAGTCTTCTGCAAGGACTGTTCACTTCGGGTCACCCTAGTCCACACTTCCTTCTCTTCTAACACCCCTCCCACCCCACAGCACAGCCCCACAACACCTTCCCCGCAACTGCCGAAGTTGTAGCACCTGTCCATTTACCTCCTCCCTCCTCAGCATCCAAGGGCCCAAGCATATCTTCCAGGTGAAGCAACACTTTACTTGCATTTCACTCAGTCTAGTCTACTACATTCGTGCTCACAATGTGGTCTCCTCCAGATTGGGGAAACAAAGGGTGGACTGGGTGACTGTTTTGCAGAACACAAAAAAGACCCTGCCACAAGTTGCCTGCCACACCAACACACTACTGTGTTCTCTGGCCAACATCTCTGTCTCAGGCTTGTTGCAGTGATCTAGCACAGCTCAGCGCAAGCTGGAAGACAGCACCTCATTTTCCACTCGGGAATTCTACAGCTTTCTGGACTCAACATTGAATTCAAGCACCTTCCCCAACCTCACACACTATGTCTTGTGATCTCATGATGAAAGTGATGACTGCAGATGCTAGAGATCAGAGTCAAAAAGTGTAGCGATGGAAAAGCACAGCAGGTCAGGCAGCATCCGAGGAGCAGGAGAGTTGATGTTTCGGGCATAAGCATTTCATCAGGAATGTTGGGGGGGTGAGGGGCTGGTTGGGTGGGAAGGGGCCCAAGGGAGCTGAGAGATAAATGGGAGAGTGGGTGGGGCTGGTGGAAAGGTCACTGGCAAGGGATAGGTAGATGCAGGTGAGTGTTGATGTCGATAGGTCAGAGTAGAGCAATTAGGTGGGAAGGAAGATGGACAGGTGGGAGAGTTCAAGAGGGCTGAGTTGGATGGTTGGATGCTGTGTTGGATGGTTGGATCTGGGATGTGGTGGGGGGAGGGGAGATGTGGAAACTGGTGAAATTGACATTAATGTTGGTGGTTGGAGGGTCCCAAGGCAGAAGATGAATCGTTCTTCCTCCACGCGTCGGGTGGCTAGGTTTTTGGGCCGCTATTACACACAACCCATTGTTAGCCACTAATAGTCCCCATTAGTAGCTATTCATTCTCCTGGGCTGATTGTCATCCACTCCTTTGTCTAATTGTTCTTCTCTTTGTTTGGGCTCTATCTCCAACTATTGTTTATCCCTTATCTCTTCCTCCAAATCAGTCACACCTGCAGCTTGTGTACCTACCCAAACGCTGTCCAGCTTTTCTGTAAGGTATGAAGCACCTCGGGGCATTGGGCAAGTGCATGCAAGTAATTTGCTTCTGAAAGCCAAGCAAATTTTCGGAACAGAATACAGGTGGCCAACAAAATGGTACACTACCACAATACTGCCACAAGGGGGCTCAGCATTAACCAAGCAAAAGGCATAGTGTTTCGGATGATGATCAAGCTTCCCACCTCACATGCCATGCTGATGATGTAAAACGATTGGAAGGTTTTCCAACCATTAATATGATATGCCCTCAAAAGGCAAAGCAAATCACCCTTAAAGCTAAAATTGACACAGGAGTTCGTGACAGCATATTACTATTGTACATTCTGAAAGACATGCATTTCAACAAGTGGAGGTCTATGATACTGCCTGAGAGATGGTCTCACAATTCCATGCATTGGCAGAATAAACTGCAGTGCCAGGTTACAAGCTCACTTCAAATCCTTGGAATTTTCTACCTGTGGCAGGACTACTGGGGTGCACAGACATTGATGTAGTCACGATTCAGATTAAAACCACACTCACTTTAGTGGAACAGACTGCATGTGACTCAATTAAATTCATTAGTTGGCTCAGGTCAATGTCTGACGCATCAATCATGTACAAAGAGAGTGAGGAAGAAAATGCCAATGATGCTGTTGAGTGACAACAACCAGCAGCAAGACGACTAAACTGTTAACCATGTGGAACAGAGAAAAATAAGTGCAATCATCAGATCACGGTGAGTTGTCAAACCTCCCAACTGTTTGAAGTTTGAATTGTTAATCTTATTTTCCCCCTTTGTATAATTATTAAATGAACATCACTTGCTTATGTATAATTGTGTACATCAGTTTAGGATAAATGCTATCTTTAGATAAAGTGAATGTTGTCTTGTATCTCTCAGTCAGTTTATCTTTCAGAGACATGCTCATATAGATCATCACTGAATGTGACCTGAGAATATTAAGGGCTCAGACATAATCTTGGAACATGACACAGTGCTAAAAGCTTGCTACTTTGTTGTAACCAAATGGCTTAACTTTATCCCAGATACAGATGTGCCTGTGAGTGCAATGTCTGCATCTAATATCCAGATATAATAAACTTCAGCTTGATCTCCCAATACCATGTGTCCATACCTAGTTTCCAATCTTGTAGGAGATAACATAAGCATTGCCACATCAGACAATGGAAGCAAAACCACATCACTGTTTAACTAATTTCTTGGAGTTCCTTGAAGAAGTAATTTATGTTGTTGACAAAGGAAAACCAGTGCATTTATTGTATTTAGATTTCCAGAAGGCAGTTGATAAGGTACCACATCAAAGGTTATTACAGAAAATAAAATATCATGGTATGAGGGTAACACATTCTCATGAATAGAAGATTGGCTGGCTAAAAGGAACCAGAGAATAGGAATAAATGGTCTTTTTCAGGCTGGCAGGTATGCCACACAGATGGGTGCAGTGTCCTCAACTCTTGACAATGTATATATGGATGAAGAGATCAAAGGTATGGTAGCTAAATTTGCAGACAAGACAAATGCAAGTGGGAAAATGAGTGGTAAAGAGAATATTAGGAGCCTACAAAGGCAAATGGATAGGTTGAGTGAATGAACAAAGATCTGCCAAATGGAATACAATGTGAAAAAGTATGAAATTGACCATTTTAACAGAAAGAATAAAAAAAGTCATATTTCTAAATGGCGAGAGGCTGGATTGCTCTGAGATTATCTGGCTATCCGAGTGCATGAATCACAGAAGGTTAGTATGCAGGTACAACAGGTAATCAGGTAAGCTAATGGAATGTCACTGTGAGGTGAATTGAATACAGGAGGAAGGAAATTATACTTCAGGTTTACAGATCATTGGTGAGATTGCATCTGGATCGCATCACTGATCCCTGTACTTAAAACAGACTGTTAGTGGATTGAAAACAGTTCAGAGAAGGTTTACTAGAATAATACCTGGATGAGTGGAATACCTTATGAGGAAATCCTAGGTAGACTAGGTCTGTGTACTCTGGAGATTAGAAGACTCACAGGAGACTTAAATGAAACGTGCAAAATCCTGAGGGATGGATGTTGAAAACATGTTTCCTCTTGTGGGAGAATGTAGAACTAGGGTCAGAGTTTAAAAAAAGGGGCACATCAATTCAAACAGAGATAAGGAAGCATTTTCTCAGTCTTTGGAATTCCTTTCTTCAAAGGCAGTGGGTGCAGATTCTTCAGATATCTTTAAGACAGAGGTAGACAGATTTTTGGTTACCAAGGTTATGAAAGCTGAATCAGTGATTTGTTGGAATGTAGAGTGGAGTTTAAAATCAGATCAGCCATGACTTTACTGAATGGTGCAGCAGGCTTGAAGGGCAGAGTGGCCGACTCTAATTCCTTGAATGTTTCTTCATACCACCTTTTACCATACGAATAACATTAAGTTTTAAAAATAATGACTTAGTGCCAACTTGATTCTGGTATTAATATAGTTGTCACTTCCAACTCAGAAAGTTATGGTTACAAGCCTCGGTTTAGAGCTTTCGGTCACAAGCCAAGTTAGACACTGAACTGAGAGAGTATTTTGTCACTGATGATGCTGTCATTCAGGTGAGATGTTCAACTGAGATCCTGTCTATATTTGTCTATATTTAATAAGAATTATCGAAATAAATTGGTATTTCAAAGGTTCAATCTTTCATTACAGCATAGAGAAGCAATGCCAAAGTGAACTGTTCGAGCTAATTAGTTAAACCACTTATGAAACACTGAATGTGCAATGCTATTAGCAGTAATCATCAGAGCATTGAAAGGAAAAGAAATCCAATTCAGTGAAGAGTAACAAATGTCAATTTCATATTTTAGATCATTGACCTATGTAAAGAGATTCTGGAAGCTAAATCTATTCTCCAAATATCAAATTATTTCACGGTATTAGTTATTTACTTTGGCTTCGAGCCAATCATAATTATAGTATCACAATACATTCATGAATTAAATTACAAAAGTAAGAGAAAAAAATATTTTCCTTTACGTGTAACTATGGTTATGATCTATTTGGTCTGTTTCATGATAATAATAAAACAGATCATAATTCACCTTAAAATTGTGTGACTGATGGAGATGTTTAACTTGACAAATGTTCTGATCAGTGGAAGGAAACAAGTGCATGTGCTTTCACTTTGCCTTCTTAAACTCATCACAGTTACTCTCGAAGGCAGAAAGCCCAATAAATGGTGTTCATATATATTTCCTTACAGCTTTAAGAGTTAACTACAGCTGTCAATGTATATCATAGACTGGGTACAGCACAGGAGGTGCTGCTGCGTTTGCACTAGCCCTTAGTAAAATCTACCCAACAAGGCTCACTTTCTTGCCTGCTCCCCCTTTCCTTGCAAATTCTCTCATTGTTATCCAATTCCCATTTGGAAACAGTAACCAGATTTGTCTCTTAGGCAGTGTGTTGAAACCCTGACCATTGTGTAAAAAAGCTTATACCTGCCATCTTTAAGTTGTTTGGCAAAAAAGGTAACGTTCCTAGTTTTCAACCTTTCTGCCAGGGGGAATCATTTTTTTTCCCAATCTACTCCTTATTTTTAACAGGCAAAATTCTTCTCAACCTTAGTCAGGGGAAATGTAGGGTAATGGGTTTGGGTGAGATACTCTTCGGAGGGTTGGTGTGGACTCGTTGGGCTGAAAGGCCTGTTTCCACACTATAGGGAATCTAATTCTTAACATGTCTGAAGTGAAAGCCTCAGCTTCACATATCCATCTTCATAACTGAATTTCCTCATCTCAACAATTATTCTACTAAGTTTTGTTCTGCACTGTCTAACCCTCTCACATTCGCACATTCGCACATTCTGACCACTTAATCTGAACTATCAATACCTTTTCTCCACCAGCACTTTACACCCCACCACTCCCACAACCTCCCCCTTTCAACTATTACATAACTGCTGTCCTCTCCACATTTCGCATCAGCTCTGATGAAGCATCATCTAGACTTGAAATGTTAGCTTGCTCTCTCTCCATGGATGATGTCTGACCCATGCTTTGTGACCTCCAGCATTTGTTGTTTGCAGTGCAGATTCCAGCATCTGCAGTAGTTTGTTCCTACCTTCACATTCTTCTTCAATTTGATGTCCAGCTGAGGCTGAACCATATTATAATTAAATGTTCACTATAATATCTTTGCCATTGTACTTAATGCCTCCATTTCTAAGACCAGGTCCCACGTCAACAGATAACCATTTTCTCCAACCTGCCCTACCACTTTAGCAATTTGTGGACACACCCCGTAAGGCCCCTCTGCTCCAATATCTGCTTTAGAATTGTATCTTGTATTTCATGTTGCCTTTCCTTTCTTTCTACCAAAATGTATCACTTCACATATCCCTACATTAGAGTTCAGCTGCACATTCTGCTAGCCTATTTCCTTCAAATTAATGCCATCCTCAGAGTTTACAATATTTTCAGAAAAATGTCATCTGCAAATTTTGTAATTATGTCCTGGACACCTAGGTCTAGATTATTAACTAAAATCAAAAAGTGGTTCAAGTACTGATCCTTGCACAATCCCACAACACACATTCCTCGAGTTTAAGAAATAGTGATTCATCACTCGTCCGTTTTCTGTCACTCAGCCAAATTAGAATCCATGCTGCTCTGCCACAGATTGTTTTATTCCATGGTATTCAACTTTGCTAGTAAGCCTGTTAAATGCACTTTTGTATGGCCAATGTCCACAGCAACCACTCCACCCATGTTATGACGTCAGCAAAGTTACTCTTGGGCAAATCGGATCCCCAGAATGAAATCAGGCCTCGATCTATTATACTTGCTGTTACTTTTCATTGAATATGATGCAAAGATGCCAATGTTGGACTTGGGTGGACAAAGTCAGAAGTCACACAACTCCGGGTTATAGTCCAAAAGGTTTACTTTAAAATCACAAGCTCTTGGAGTGTTTCATGTTAAGATTTGCTATGTGGCGTATCCATATTCTTCTTCCTATGTTTTCTTCAACAACTGTATCTTCTCATAGGTCTCTGTATTAAAATTTATTTGACATTTCCTCAGTCAATTTGCAAGCTTGTCTTTGTTTTCTTGAAGATGCTCACTGTTCTTTACTAGTGTCTGCAGATGTAGCAGATGGAGTTTAATTGAGATAAATGTGAGGTGCTGCATTTTGGGAAAACAAATCTTAGCAGGACTTATACACTTAATGGTACGGTCCGCGTGAGTGTTGCTGAACAAAGAGACCTTGGAGTGCAGGTTCTTGAAAGTGGAGTCACAGGTAGATAGGATAGTGAAGAAGGCATTTGGTATGCTTTCCTTTATTGGTCAGAATATAGAGTACAGGAGTTGGGAGGTCATGTTACGGCTGTACAGGACATTGGTTAAGCCACTTTTGGAATATTGCATGCAATTCTGGTCTCCTTCCTATCGGAAATATGTTGTGAAACTTGAAAGGATTCAGAAACAAATTACAAGGATGTTGCCAAGGTTGGAGGATTTGAGCTATAGGGATGAATTGAATAAGCTAGAGCTGTTTTCCCTGGAGCATCAGAGGCTGAGGGATGACCTTATAGAGGTTTGTAAAATCATGAGGGGCATGGATAGGATAAATAGACAAAGTCCAGAACTAGAGGGCATAGATTTAGAGTGAGAGGGGAAAGACATAAAAGAGACCTAAGAGGCAACTTTTTCACTCAGAGGGTGTTACGTGTATGGAATGAGCTGCCAGAGGAAGTGGTGGAGCTAATATGATTGCAACATTTAATAGGCATCTGGATGGGTATATGAAAAGGGAGGGTTTGGAGGGATATGGGCCAGCTGCTGGCAGGTAGGACTAGATTGGGTTAGGATATCTGGTTGACATGAACGAGTTGGACCAAAGGGTCTGTTTCCGTGTTGTACATCTCTATGGCTCTATGACTCTATAAATGTGTGGTGTTTGCAAACTGCAATTTTGTGCCCCCAGTATCCAAACTAAAAGACTTAGGGAACCAGTTCTGAAATATGGGCTGATTGCTCTCATGTAAGACCAGGTTTACGGTTAATTTTATGAATGCTGATATTGGCAGACACAGAATCCAGTCAGGAATAGATCCACTTTCCAGGAAAGTGCCTAAAGCTGGAAGAGGGAATGCTCCAACATTAGACATTTTAAATATTTGATTTTTATTTGTTAAATGTAACTTCTGGCCTGGCTTGTCAGACTTCTTTCTCGATCTTTCAGATCAAAATTATCTTTCTGGACTGTTAAGTATTTATTTGACCTTTCTCATATTTCATTGCCAAAGGCACATGAGGAAAACTGAAGTGACTTTTAAAGGATCTTTAAATGGATCTGACTGTTATTAAGAATTATCTTATTTCTTTGATGGCTTAATACAATAGCTTTAACAAAACTAATGTGACTTTTAGAAGATCTTTTAACTTGTGTCATTTTTTATCAAGATTCATCTGACTTTTGCAATATTTGTATATTTGAAAATCCTGTCCACACGTATGTGGTCTAAAAAACTCCAAAGTAGCTTTGTTTAGGACATACTTGAGGGTGCAAAAACTCCCTTCCCTCCTGAGGAAATAAAACAAAATGTTAAGGAAAATGGAAAGTGGAACAAGTTACATTTTATTTCTGCACCTTAAGCCCACTGGTTAGCAGTAACAACCTCAAAGGTTCTGCAATGACAATTTGAAATGTTCAGTGCAAGATTTTAAAACCGTTTATGTTAAATAGCTACTTTCCTACTTTAGAAACTGGTCTTAAAATAAAGAAAAAAATCACATCGTGTGAAGACATTTTTTAATTTTGGACCATAGATTTGAAAAATGGGAAAATATGCTGTTTTAAACCACAGACATTGATGAAGAAGTTATTGATTTAAAAACAAGTTAATGGATTTCATTATGAGTGGCACCTACAATGCAAATTTATTCAAGCTGCAAATAAAAGTGTGTGTGTGTCAGTCGTTTGATTGTTTTTCCAATCAGCCAGTTGTGTAGGGGTTCCAGGGATGTCAGCATAGTAACAACTTCTTGATCGGTTTATTGGAAAGTGGCTGCAGCTTTGTGTTTCGACAAAATAGAGCAAATGTTAAGCTTTCTTCTCTTCAATCTCTTTCTCTCCTCCTGTTTGGAGAAGGAACAGAAAATCTGCTGACAGCTGATCTAACTCACAATTTCTCTGTAAACCGCTCTGCAAAAGTGAATCCTCAATTAGTAAATGGAAGACTGAGAATGAGAGTATTCATAACCTTGCAATGTTAGCAAAAAATCAGAAGGTGCTGAAAGAACTCATCAATGTTTGTGATCCAAACTGGCGCAGAAATGTGCTTTTGTGACGTTTTCCTCTCTCTACCCATTATAGTATCTTGTCTTTTTGTGTCTGTTTATATGTTTAGAAATTTTTAAAAGGGTAGTGTTTAAGTCACAGAGTTATAAGTTAGAAAATAAAGTTTCTTATTGTTGGTTAAAAAAAAGTTTGATTATAATAAATAATTATTTTCTTTTCGATGATGAAAACTGCTGTGGATATTATTTTAACCTGAATTAGATGGTTAGGTGAATTTGTGTAGTTGGTGGTTTAATCTAATTTATCCACTCTGGGAATAATGGGATTCGATTTCCAGCGCACTCTCTGTTGTGTGTGACAGTTAATAAATTTGTTTTGAACAGTGTATACTGACTACAGGCTAATGTATTTAATTAACAACAGACCTAAATGCAACACCAATAGCAAATACTAAATATAACTCAATAATTAATGTAACAGAAACATCTCCTCAAAACAAATGATCAAACAAATTGCTGCCGTCAGTTCCTGTGATTCACTATTACCAAGCAGGGATTTGAAAGAAACCTTACCGAAACACTGCTGGCATCCTTATATCTACTGTGCAGTCTGTATGAACATTCCCTCTTGTGCTAAAGGCATAGTCAGCAACAGATAACTCATTGGTGTTGCCCAAAACATTTATCAGTTGGATATGCAGCTGCTCGCTCATGGGCTTTGGACTTGGGCAGTAAGAGCACCTCTGTTGAAGCTACTTGCGTTGCCAAAGTAGCAGCTGCATTTAAGTCGACTGGAGGCAGTTACAACTCCCTAACAGCAAATTGACACTTTATGTTTTGGGTACACATGAGGAATCTTTATAAACGCTTAGCAAGCCCTGCCTCCAAAGACAAATACATTTTGTGGCATTATCATCACTGAGCAACCCACCCATCCCTAAATGAGATCTCCACTTCAAAACTTTTTCTGTGCTCAATGAATGTTTAAATGAAAAAGATGCACAAGGTCTACAAAGTGGGGAGAATTGTATTAAATCAATCAATGTCTTGAGATGTTGTTCTGAGGAGAAATGGTGCTGTTAGCAGTCACAGTCTCTGCCGCCTCTTTCCGCACTAATATTAACTTTTCCAGGAACGCTATGTTTATTGTAGGCAAGAAGTCTGTGATGATTACCCACCATCTTGTTGAGAAGTTAATTTAAGTCTTCATCGCCAAAATAAAGACCTCTTGTCCTCACATCAAAGTTTTGCATTTCCATCTTGTTCTCTGTAATAAGTTCAATTAATTATTATCAAGTAACTTTAACTTAACTGGGTCATCTTTCAGGAAACTGTCCAATACACTTTCCTACATATTTTGAAAATCTTCAAAAGTGTTTAGAGGTTTGTGCACATCACTAAATTGTATCAGATATTTCACAAACTTTTAAAAGCTCTCAAAGAATTGACAAGCATTTAAAGTGCTCACCTTTGAGCTGAAGACTCATCTAAATGGAATGTATTCAGCTGATGATGCCATTGTGAGGGGAGTAAAGCCTAGCCCAGAATGCACCTTGCCAGATGGCCTCCTTATGCCTTCCATCGGTGCATCGGGCAGCAACCAGAAACTGAAAATCTTCTGTACTGAAAAAAATAAGTCAGTGTGCAGGATTCAGTGCTCACTTTAGCACTCACTGCAACATCCAGGCCAATGACAACAGCAACGATTCCAAAAATGAACCCAGTAGCACATCAATATCTCCCACCACCATGTCAGTTCTGGCACAGTTAGTAGTACAAGTGCCTCAAAATCACAAGGGTCTAGGATTAAGTTCTACTCCAGGACTTGCGGATGAATATCAGGGCTGACACTTGGGTGGTTATGAATTGAGGAAAACCTGCACTATTGGCAGTGCCAGCGTTCAGATGAAACTTTAAACCCTCAGCCTGCTTGGCTCCAATGAAGAGATGGAACATTGACATGACAACCATTTCTCTCTCAACCAACCTCCCAAAATTCAGATGATCTAGTTTTTGCTGCGTGGGGAGGGGAATGCATCTTGGCTACATTTCCAGCATCATGACAGTAACTGCATTTCAAAAGTATTTCATTAGCTCCAAAATGTGAAAAGTCCAGTTCTCCTGAAAAATACTGAGGGCAGATTTTCCCCATTTCCAGTAAAGTTTTTTGTTGAGCTGGATTCATAGTGCCTGAGCCACCAAGGCTAGAAGTGGTATTTCTTGCTCAGTCTTCCATTCTTCGCATCATTCATTGTGCATCCAGGATCCATAATGTAAGCAGGTACCTGTAAAGAGGAGGAGCCATACATAGGATCCTCAGAAGCTTCATCTCAGGACATTCCAGAAGTGTCCAGTTCCCTTCCTCCTCTCCTCTGTTTGTGATCTCAAAAACTGCAGAATTTCAAGCTGAAGAAGCCGAGCTTACCTTGGACCAGGAGAATCGCAGCAGGTCAGGCAGCATCCAAGGAGCAGGAGAATCGACGTTTCGGGCATAAGCCCTTTTTCAGGAATGAGGAAGGTGTGCCAAGCAGGCTAAGATAAAAGGTAGGGAGGAGGGACATGGGGGAGAGGCGTTGGGAATACGAAAGGTGGAAGGAGGTTAAGGTGAGGGTGATAGGCCGGAGAGGGGGTGAGGGCAGAGACGTCGGGAAGAAGATTGCAGGTCAAGAAGGTGGTGCTGAATCCGAGGGTTGGGACTGAGTTAAGGTGGGGGGAGGTGAAATGAGGAAGCTGGAGAAATCTGAGTTCATCCCTTGTGGTTGGAGGGTTCCTAGGCGGAAGATGAGGCGCTCTTCCTCCAGGTGTCGTGTTGCCATGGTCTGGTGATGGAGGAGGCCAAGAACCTGCATGTCCTTGGCGGAGTGGGAGGGGGAGTTAAAGTGTTCAGCCACGGGGTGGTTGGGCTGGTTGGTGCGGGTATCCCAGAGGTGTTCTCTGAAACATTCCGCAAGTAGGCGGCCTGTCTCCCCAATATAGAGGAGGCCACATCGGGTGCAGCAGATGCAGTAAATGATGTGTGTGGAGGTGCAGGTGAATTTGTGACGGATATGGAAGGATCCATTGGGGCCTTGGAGGGAAGTGGGGGGGGAGGTGTGGGCATAAGTGGTTCCGCTACATCGTATCATCCTTCGTCATTTCTGCCACCTCCAAACAGACCCCACCTAAGCTAGTGTCAGGTTATCTGGCATATTCCTTCAGTATTTGTAGCAGTGGTCACATATAATTTGAACATCAATGGCGTGGAATCCTTCTCTATTGACAAACTCTGAATGCTGGTTAAGAAGTGCATTCAAAGCAATGTAGGTACAATCTATATTGCCTTCCACCTGAGGAAAGCCATTGATGCTGAAGAATCCTGCTGTCAACTATTTGATTCCCCTCACCATAAGAGAAGGATATGAAACAATGTGTTCTACAGAAAATAGCAATAATTACATGATGGATGCACTTAGAACAAATAACATAAAATAGTAGTGAATAGAAATAACTGCTTTGGTCAACCATGGTTGTGCCAACTATGATGCCATTCTAAACTAATTTGTTGCACATTGTCCCAAATCCCTCTATTCCTTGTCTATTGATGCAAATGTCTGAATGCCTGTTAAACACTGCTATTATGTCAGTATCTACGACCTCCCTTGGCAGCACGTTCATTGATTTAATTTATTATTGTCACATGTACTGTGATACAGTGAAAAGTATTCTTTAGCGTGCTACCCAGACAAATCATAACTGACATAATACATCAGGCTAATAGAACAAAATGCAGAATATAGTGTTACAGATTCAGAGAAGGCATAGGAAAAGAGCAACTCGAGTATATGATGTCCATGCATAAATCTGATAACGGTGGTGAAGAAGCTATTCTTGAAACTGTTGGTACATATTTACAAACTTATGTATCTTTGGTCCAGTGGAAGCGAGTGGAAGACAATATAACCAAGGTGGAATGGGTCTTTGATTATATTGGCTGCTTTCCTGAGGCAGTGTGATGTGTAGACAGAGTTAATGGAATGAAGGCTGTTTTTTTGTAATGAAATAGGCTGCATTCACAACTCTGTAATTTCTTGCGAGCTTGGGAAGAGCAGTTGCCATGCCAACCTGTTATGGATCCGGAGAAAATGTGAGGCTAGAATCAGTGATTTGAGTCAAGTGATGGCTGATGGCAGAAGCTCGTGACTCTGAGTAGACATCATTCTGGAATCAAGGGACAGCTGATGACAAAAATAATGACGTCTACAATGCAACTCCTACTTGAGAGATTCAGAGCATTTCAGTGGTGCTAACCTGTCATGATATCGGCCTCCTCCTGGTCCATCCAGGAACTGAACAATGGAGTCACCATTGCAGTCAGGTACATACAACTGAGCAGTCAGCATGAAGTTAGCATATTAATAGATGTCGCTTACGGAAAATTCATAATCCCCACACTTACTTCCACAGGCCGCACAAGTTAGCTTCCAAAGAATGGAAGAAACAAAAATAGAAACACAGTTATAGGAAATTTTGGAAAGTTTTAAACACTTGGATATGACAAATTTATGTTAGGTTAGCTAATATATTAAGGAAACAAACAATTAAAAATATGCTCAATTATTTCCTGAAGGATTGGAGGAAGAATTGAATGTGTCAAACATGGTACGTGGAGGCAATGACTTAGTGGTATTATCACTAGACTATTAATCCAGAGACCCAAGAAACATTCTGGCGGCCTAAGTTCGAATGGCAGATGGTGCTATTTGGATTAAATAAAAGAAAATATAGAATTAAAAGTAATGTTGACCACAAGTCCATTGTCGATTGTCAGAAAAACCCAACTAGTTCGCTAATGCACTTTATGAAGGAAACTGCCAATTTACCTAGTCTGGCCTACACATGACTCCAGAATCTTAACTGCCCTCTGGGTATTTAGGGATGGGCAATAAATCCTGTTTCTGGATTAGTGGTGCTGGAAGAGCACAGCAATTCAGGCAGCATCCGAGGACAGGCAAAATCGACGTTTCGGGCAAAAGCCTGGCCTAGTCAATTACACCCACATCCTGTGAATGAATTTTAAAAAAGACTGATGAATAAACATTAATCATTAGACCAATTTCACTGATTGCACTGAACTAAATGTACAGAATTTTTTGTATGGTCTTTTAAAATATTTTGTAAATTTGTTTTTCCCTCCTGTTGTCAATAAATTTATACACTTTTTTTCTGAATAAATTGCCTACTTTTCATTTAGGTGTAATTTTCGCTTCACATCATCCTTGTTAAGCTAATTAACAGAACATGTGAGACAAGACCTCGAGATAAAACACTCTAGATTTATCAGTATTAGCATGTGTCATAATATATCAGTGTCAATATTTATATGTAATGTTTTGAGGAAATGTGATATAAATATAATTTATTAAAAGATGATATGGACCATATAAATATATGTTGAACTTTTAAACAAAGCAAATTTTGCTAAGGAAAAGGCACTGGGTACAATAACAGCAATGATGTACCTGTACGGAGCAGGAAGATCAGGTAGAGTCATACAATCTAGAGAAATTTCAAAGAGAGATCAGATGGACCAATTTGAGAGTGAGATAAGACTTTTTAACTGACTCAGAGAGAACTTGAGACCAACCTGAGAAACAGTAGCTTTCTCTCCCTTTCTTTTCTAATGCTCTCAGCAAAGTGTTAAGTTGAAAACCCATCCAAAGTCATCTTTGCCACTTGTGGAAGATTTGTGGAGAAAATTTGTTAAAATCTACTCCACAAACTGCAGCAAAGGGAATCTAGCCAGTTTACACAGAATCTGTCTGGGTGGTTGGTGTTGGGGGGGCGGGGGGGTGGGTGGGAGGAATGTTCGTTTGTGTGTGTGTGGAGGGGGAGGTGTCTGGGACCTAAGTAATTCACCCTATCACCAAAGTGTTTAAGTTTACTATTGTTGTGACCTGTGGAGAAGTAGGACGAGAAAAGGAAACAGTGCACACTTTCAACGTCAATCATAACAATATTTGAGGTAGTTTTATAACACTGAGTTTCTGAGAACAATCACATCTTTAATTTGATATTTGCAGATTCACATTATTAAACTTTTATTATTCTGTGAAGATCATTCCACCTGTATGTCCACTGTGCTAACTGTACTTCTCTCAGTGCATTCACAAGTGAGATAAACAACTAAATCCCCAAGCGAGATGATTGTGCTTGTATGTATGTTCCCAAAAACTGGTCCTTGTTATTTTCTAGCTCCAATAAACAAAATCTACATTTTGAACTTTAGAATTTAAGATCACCCCTCACTACAATACTAAAGACTCTTCAATTAACAGAGCTATTCCAACATCTTTTCCCACGTTCCTATTCTTCTTGAATGTCACATACTCTTGGATATTGTAGTGCCTGCTTTGGTTCTCTTGTAGCCGCATCACTGTAATGGCTTGCGGGTCATATCTATGAATTTCTAGTTGTGTTGACAGTTCATCTATTTCATTGTGAATGCCCTGCACATTCAAGTGAAGCATCCTTATATCAGTTTATTGTTACTGTGTTGTAAACTCTGTCTCTATCTTTCAACACTCTTAAATTCACAATCACTGTCCTTTATGCCATACTCTGATTATCATTAATTTTATTGTTAAGTTGATCTATTGGGTAGTCATTTTCTTTTAACGTAGTTAGTCTGTACCTATGTGAGCTTTCCCTCCCCCCCCCCCCCCTCTCTAGTTTGAAGCCCTTCTAACTCCATGGTTATATTATTCACTAGAACACTGATCCAAACATGGTTCAGATTTAATCTGTCCTAATGGTAGACCCTTGACTTATACCAAGTACTTTTACCAAACTTTTACCATAGTGGTAGTGCATCACAAACCAAAACCCACTCCTCTCCCGCTCGTCTTTCAGCCTTGTATTCATTGCCTTAATCTTATTTACCCTATGCCAATTTGTACATGACTGAGGTAATAATCCATTAATCATTCGCTTGTAGGTTCTGCTATAGAATTTGGTGCCCAGTGTCTCATATTCCCTATTAAGAGTGTTGCTCCTGGTCTTAGCTTTGTCATTGGTATCTACATGGAACACATAAATTGTCATCGCCCCGTCCCACTGTAAGTTCCTCTCTAGGCCTGAGCAGATATCCTGAACTGATACCTGGCAGACAACACAGATTTCTGGATTCTCAACCTCAGATGCAGTAAACAGATTATCTCTTGGCTATGGTGTCATTTAACTTGCCCACTTGAGTCACTTCCTATAACATGGTGCTACCTTCAGTCTGCTCATCCACACATCAACCCTCACTTTTCTCCATAGAAGCTGGAATAATTGGTGCTCAATTGCAATGGGTTGAGGTTTGTACATCTTGCCAGACATCTGGTCACACCTTCCTATCCTTGACCACTGACCAGAACCAAATAATACAACGCTAACCTGAGGTTTGTGACTGCCTTCAGGAACAAAGAGTCCATGTAACGTCCCCCCCCCCCCGCTGCTTTGTAGTATCTGCAGCTCAGTCGACAGCTCATTAACTCTAAACCTGCAGATACTTACGGCAGATGTCCTAAAGAAAACATGAAGCCTGAAGAACAACAGTAAACTTGTGAGAGTGATCTAGATATCTATAAATTTTACAGGGATGTTCCTTGATCTTTTTTGAAAGGTGAGTGTGCAGAACATGCTGAACTAGCTGAGGTGAAGCTTGACTTGAATTATTAAACTGCTGAGAATACAGCAAGTTGATGCACACAGAGCAATCAGTAAAATCAGCAGGGCTGAGTTTAATTGACACAAATTTTATTCACATAGCAGTACAGAAGAAAGAACACAAGCTCCAGAGACCTAATGTCTTTGCACCCTGACGTGCAAGTAACAAGAAAAGTTTCCTTTCATCACTATCTGACTGACATTTTGGAAGCTGAGTTTCTCCTTCTGAAGGCTGACCAATATCAACTTGCTGACTAGCTCTCCTCCCAGTCCCCCTGTTCTGAGGTCACTCACCTTCCTTGCTGCAAGAAGCTCGCCTGCAACAATGAGTGTGAAGAGTCACACAGATTTACAGTTACCTTTCATCAACCACAGGATAGGTAATGCCTCTGAGCTGAATACACATCTATAAACCCTGCTCTGTTATTTATTTAATACAAACTTTAATTTTAAAGAATGTTATAAATAGACTAGATCGCATAGAACCTGTGCAGTGTGAAAGCAGGCTATTCAACCAATCAAGTTTACACTGACCTTCTGAAGCGCATCACACCCAGATCTACCCTATCCCTGCATTTCCCATGACTAAACCACCTAGCTTGTACATCCCTGATACTACATGGCAATTTAGTATGGCCATGCCACCTAAACTGAACATCCTTGGACTGTGAAAGGAAATCAGAGCACTTGGAGGAAGCTCCACATAGATACAGGAAGAATGTACAAATTCCACACATTCAGTCAGCCAAGCATGGAACCAAACCCAGATCCCTGGCTCTGTGAGGCAGTAAAACTGACCAGTGAACCACTATGCCACTCAAATCTCGATTCATCATGTAGAAAAATGGTTTGACCATTATAAGGGCTAAAACAATTTTTCAAAATATTTAAAACATCTAGTAATTTCTGATAAATTTCTATTGTTCACGGCTGATTTGATACAATTATTGTATCTTTATCATTAGCTCAATTGCCATGTAACAGAACTTACTAAATGATAGAGTTGGTGAACTGTGAGTTTCCTTTTCAAATTGAACCATTGCATTGTACTGTGTTTAGAAATTGTACTCCTAGCTATTAATCTTGCTCGTAAAGCTGTCAGTCTCAGCAGTAACTCCCACAGGATTCTGGTAGTTCAATTACTGCTTTTGCTTTCACGTGTGATAAAACATTCAGGAGCGTGAATGGATGCAGTAAAATTTTGACCTTTTGTATACATTCACAGCTTTTGGGAGTTGCTAGCAAGGTCAGCATCTATAACCTACCTCTGCTTGCTCTTGAGAAGGTGAGTCTGATCTGCCTTCTTGAGCCATTGTCATCAATGTGCTACAGGTCCTGTCACAGTACTATTAGGGAGGGAATTCCAGGATTTTGAGCTAGTGACAATGAAGGAACAGGAATATGTTTCCAGATGAGGATGGTGTTTGACTTGGCGAAAAACTTGAAGGTGACAGTGTTCCATTGCACGTGTTCTTCCTAGAAGTACAAGTTGCTAGTTTGGGTGATGCTGTCAAAGAGGCTATCTCTGTCTGTTAATGTCAAGTTAAATATATATTCCTAAATTTCATATGCTAAACATTTTTTTATAAAACAAGTTTGAACCTTCAGGGAACTTATGTGCACACTGCAATCACTAGACCACCAATCCAGAAATGCAGGTTATATTCTGGTGACCCACTATGGCAGAGGGTGGAATTTGAATTCAATAAAAATCTGGGATTAAGAGGCTAATAATGACCATGAATCCACTGTTGATAGTTGGAAAATCCCATCTGGTTCACTATACCTTTAGGGAAAGAAATCTACCATACTTACCTGGTCTGGCCTACATGTGACTTGTGATGATGCTGCTCCTTTAATAAGATTATGGTGTCCTTGGCTTTTTTTTTCAGAGAGTCCATAAAAGACACAGACTCTGAAAAGTCTAAGTTTGAAGGGTTTTAGGGCTAATTTGATTATAGTTTACAGATACTGCCTCAGGCAAAAGTTTTTTAAATTAAAAAAAACACTTGTACAATGAAAGGGAAATGGCCAGTTCTCCCAGCTCAGCCTTTGTCTGGTTTGATTTGGTTTTTGGCAGTCTGGCTATTCACTGAAAGCCGTCAGTAGTGCTGGTCCCAAAGAAGCAGGTCAATGTTAATCTCTCTCTCTGACTTCTTTCCTATAAGACCCTGTGTTTAATTTTATCTTATGTGCCAAGGGGTGTTTATGGGGATTGTTGCAAGTATTGGGAACAGTATAATTAAGTTGGGATGATCTGTGGGGTTTTCGCATCGGTTAAGTTAATCAGTATTTTGTTCTCTTTTGTGTGTGTTTCATTCAGTAATCCTGTAAATAAATTTTGTTTTGTTTAACACTAAGTGGGTTGACCAGCTGCATCCTTCCTGGAATATATGTGTTACACCTGCTTAAAACACCTAGCAAAGCTAGGGTCTTGGCCATTTCCTTGAAATATTTTGAGGGGGTCTGGTCTGGTCCATAACAGACTCCAGACCCACAGCAATGTAATTGACTCTCAACTGCACTCTGAGCAAATTAGGAATGGGAATAAATGCTGGCCTGACTAGTGATGCCCATGACTGTGAATGAATTTTTTAAAATAATGCCATACAGTTGATAACGCAAGATTAGCCATTGAATTCAATTACACTTCCTTTGCATTACTTTGACGCACTATTGACACTATATTGATATTTAGCAACATAACATATAGGCGGAGGCAGGGCACAGTGGTATTATCATTGGGCTAGTAATTCAGAAATCCAGACCAAGGTTCTGGGGGCATAAATTTAAATCCCAGCATGGTAGATGGTGAAATTTAAATTTAATAGTGAAAAATATTGCATTGAAAAATTTGTCTAGATGTAATGTCAATGGTTGTAAAAACACAACTTTGCTTGTTTTAGGCAAGAAATCTGCCATCCTTACCTACATGTGACTCCAGACTCACAGCAATGTGGCTGATACTTCAACTGCACTCTGCAACATCAGGAATGGACAATAAATACCAGCAATGACCACATCCTGTAGCCAATTACATTAAACAAAATAGTTTCAAATATCTTTAAATGACGTAAAGCCATGACCTGACAAGCTGACTTGTGTCTGCAGCTCACTAACTTTATTTACTATGCTATCTACATTTACAGGCATGCATTTCAATTCACGTGAGACCATCTTACCTGCTGCCTGATCTCTTTGTGTAATATTCTTTACTGTAGTGCTACTTATCTCTCCCAATCCTCAGAGTGGCCTTATTTCTTTTCTCTGACGTTTCATCCATTCCCCTGCCAAATTAGTTAAATAACTTATCCATAACTCTTGTTAAGTTCCAGTGAGGGAAACGTACTAACACTGTTAAGGTGCAACCTGGCAATCATGATCAGAACCCTTGTACCCAGAAGTCTCAGTGCTCCAGGAGTCTGAAGGCATCTTTCTTGCAACATTTCTCCAAGCAGTTGTTAACTTGTTTAACTGAACTGTGTGACACCAGGGGCAATCCAGATATTACCTGTGAAGTCTTGTTCTTTAATGATCTTCTCAACTAATTAAAATTTTGATTGCAAGACATTAATTCCTTGCTTTATCAATTGTTCCCAAATGGCCCACAACTTCTGGTTGTTCTTTTTCCCTTGCAACATATCCAAAGTTCTCACACTGATGTGCTTTGCCCCAGCATCATGGAAGCAACAACAATGTGGGATTCAATTTTCCTTTGTGGAAATATCAGCCTGACCTCTGACTATTGAATCCCAAAGATCACAAGCCATTTTACTCTTTGCTGTATCCCCATGATGCCATGCATAAGCTCAGAACTGCATTCTCTCAAGAGTTTATCTGTTTCCTCTGACCTACCTGATAGTAACTGTTTAGCATTATCCTGAACTCTTGGTAACGGTGGAAATGTTCACTTCCTAGAATGTGCACTTGAGGAAATATCAGCCTTGCTGCAGTAATTCCAATCACTCTAAAGGCTAGATCCATGAACTTGGGTTTAAGTAACTGGAGGCACTTTCTACATACATGGCTATCCAGGTTGTAACATCCTGGAGTTACCACATAGCACAAGAATTGTAAGAAATTTAGGGCAGCACGGTGGCTCAGTAGTTAGCACTACTGCTTCACAGCACCAGGGACCTGAGTTTGATTCCAGCCTTGGACTACTGTCTGTGTGCAGTTTGTACATTCTCCCTGTGTCTGCATGGGTTTTCTCCGGGTGCTCCGGTTTCCCCCACAGTCCAAAGTGTAGGTTAGATGAACTGACCACGCTAAATTGCCAATAATGTTTGGGGATGTGCAGGTTAGGTGAACTGACCACGCTAAATTGCCAATAGTGTTTGGGGATGTGCAGGTTAGGTGAACTGACCACGCTAAATTGCCAATAATGTTTGGGGATGTGCAGGTTAGATGAACTGACCACGCTAAATTGCCAATAATGTTTGGGGATGTGCAAGTTAGGTGAACTGACCACGCTAAATTGCCAATAGTGTTTGGGGATGTGCAGGTTAGGTGAACTGACCATGCTAAATTGCCAATAGTGTTCGGGGATGTGCAGGTTAGGTGAACTGACCACGCTAAATTGCCCTTAGTGTTCGGGGATGTGTACGTTAGGTGCATTAGTCAGGGGTAAATTTACAGTAATGGGATAGGGGAATGGGATGGGTGGGACAATCTTGGGAGAGTTGGTATGGACTTGTTGGGCCGAATGGCCTGTTTCTGCATGTAGGGATTCAATGAAATCCCTTTGCTCCTATTTTCTATTAGATTATTTATGTGTAATGAATTTTCATTGAAAACAATTCAGATGCTCTAACGTCAGTAATCTCCACATAGATAACTTATTTAAACCCCTTAAATCTAATGAATTGCTATGATTGTTTATATATTTACTTTTCACTCTTGATATAAAATACTTCACAGCTATTTCCCCTTCTGGTTCAGTTTCCCACTCTCACTAAACTCTTATTGCCACACATTTAGTTGAATAAATTCTTACAATTTTGTTAGCTATGCACATGGGCAGAATACAAATGCCTACCACATCTTCTGAAAACAAGTCAAAAACAACTGGCCAGCCAAATCCCAGCCACAATAATTAGTATTTAGTCAGGGACTCTCTTACATTTAAAGTTAATTAACTATTAACTCCCACTAGGAGAAAGTGAGGACTGCAGATGTTGCAGATGCAGATTAACTCCCACTGTTTAAAATATAAATTTCCAAAGGAAGAAACCTCGGTTAAATATCAACTTTGTGAATGATACCTGCCAACCATACTCACCAAATTCCTGTTGCTACCCTCCTCAGCAGATTCATCCAGTTCTGCATGCACAGCCACACTTTAGCAATATCTCAATAAGATAGTCTATTAAATTGTCACCCTCACCAAATTCCCATCTTCATTTTGTTTATATCAATTCACTCTATTTAGCCAATTCACCCAGTTCCAGACCCATAGCTATCATCGGGAGACAATGGGTTTGAAAGAAAGACTTCCATTTCGAAGGTTTTATCTGTTTTGCACAGTACATATGCAGATATTTTATGGCATCAGCTCTGGAGCAGGTGGAACTTAAACCCAGACATCCTAGTGCAGCAGGGGGAATACTACCACTGTGTTACAAGAACCCTTTAAAAACTACTCTTCTCAGTTCACAGCCAATCATCTGAAGTTCAGCCTGAACTTCCATTTCCATGTTGTTCTGGTAAAATGCACATTTTGTCAAGGCGAATTGGCTATAACACGATTGACAAAATGTGGACATTGTTTGAATAACACAAACTTTCTACTGAATGGGTATAGTAATTTTCTGTAGCGATTTTCTACAGCGCGATTTGCTATAGCTGTTTTCCATAGTGCAATTTTCTATAGCACGATGTTGCAGAGGAATGCTTTATATCAGAAAACCTTGTTTCATTTCTTTAATCACACAAGGACATCACAGAGTACATTCCTATCAAGCAAATACCTTTAAAATGTAATCACAGTTGAAATTTGGCAAACATGACTCAACAGTACGGTAATGACCAGATAATCACTTTTTGTTGATTGAGGGTTAAATATTGGCCTGGATGCTGGTGATAACTCCTATGCTCTTCTTTAAAATATTGGGGGATCGTTAATGTCCACCTAAGTGAGCTTACAGGGCCCCATTTTAACAAATCATGGCTGTGATGATTTCTCGGTCGGAGTTAGGGAAGGGAAAATATATCTAGATGCTTTTTTCTACTTATTATTGATTGATTCCTTAATTAGAGTACATGGATGGATGCGAGCTGAGGACAGAATTGTTGGTGGCTGTACTGTTTCCTTTCCATGGTCACCTTTGGAACTCTTTCTGGGGATGGCAGGCCTGTTTCCAGAACTACCTTCCCTCCCCCAAGAACCCCCTCATTCCCAACCACACCCCATGATGCCCACCCTCCCTGATTGGAAATCCTGCCTTTGTAGGCATCTATTTCCTGAGAGGGTAGAGGCAGGGACATATGCCATGTTGGGAAACTTACTGAATCCTGCCAGCTGCCTCAGAGATAAAAATCCACTCCCTGTACTAGTACTGCATTGATGTCTCACTCATTCTTGTTCCTGCTTGCATCTAGAATGGCAAGCTATCAAACCGCAATGAAATGAAATTGATCTACGTGCACAATGGTTACACATTAAATCATCACACTGCTCTCACAATTTTCTCAGTTCTGTTGAGGGGAAACTGGTTCCAATATTCCAAGACTCTGAAGTCCTTAGTCCTGCACCTTGCCTCAAGCCACACATTAACCCTCTCTGTACCTTCATATATCTGCTCTGTGAATAATTCGGGGATTGCTACTTTCCAGATCTTACTTTTTAACTTTCTCCCTCATTCATGAAAATCTGACCAAAGGAACACAATATTTGCACTCTGTGTCATTGGCCCCAACATGTTCCTTCCTCCTGCAGAATACTCTGCATCATCTCGATGACATCCTTTAGCCTGGCACAAGGGAGGCAATACACCATGTGGAATTCATAATGACAATTACAGAAATGCCAATCTTCCCCCTTAGTGGGAAATTTCTGGATTTTTATGAGTTTTGGAATGGTCCCATCAAATAGGACTCCGTGACTTACAGTAAAGATCATCCAGTTAATTCAGACATTCAAGTTCACCCAAGGCTGTGAATGTCATAGCTATGCTAATATGCAGTGAATCCTTCAACAAATATGAAAAGATAACACTTAGAATTGTACAATTAAGCCATAATTTCAGCCTTTGATGCCAACCTGAATCAGAATATCCTGAACATTTGCTGTTGCAGTCTTGACAGTTATTTCACTGCCCATTTAATTGTGTTGGTGCGCTTCAGAAAGTAAATCTCCAGAGAAAAGCAAGAGCTATTTTTTCACCAGCTCCAGATTTTCCCAGCAGATTCTCTGCTTGGGAGTGAGCATTCATTTCATGGTGAAGCAGGATTGCTTGTAAAGGACACATGGGGTACAAAAGTGGCAAAATTTAATGCAATGACTGTTTTCTTCATGTTTAAAATAAAATTGTCAGATATAATATTTTGAATGACTCTGGTACAACTTAGAATAACTTTCACTGAGCTCAGATCAAAGTATATTGTACTTACACTTCTGCATGATTTAAATATCAGTTTTGAAAAATATTTTCTAAAAGCAAAATTTTAAATTGAAACAATATGAAACAATTGCAATGTGCTTCTTTTTTATATTGAAATAAAGAATGTGTTGAAGGACTGAATCTGTCAAGTTTGAAAGACAATAACAACTTCTAAGAGCAGAAGTCATTTTTCATGCTGAGTAGACATCAGTGACAGTGAAATCTGTATCAAACAGCATTTTCATCTTTGGTAGAAACTGGAAAGCTCATCAAAAGTAGTTAAAGAAACAAATAGGTAATTAAAACTTCACCAAGTGAGAAAAGCATCATGTGTTGGAACACTAGCTTCATACTCCATTCAATATTATCCTCCATCCCCTTCAATGGAACAGAAACTAGCCAGTATCCAGTGTGAAGATGCAGCAGTAGAGCTGCAAGAAGAGGGGCTATCCTTACAGTTTGGACAAAGCTATGTGGAGAAAGTGTTGATAGAAAGAAATGACAACCACTAAAAAATGGTTGTTGAGGAGAATCAGGCAAGTGAGGGGTCAGTTCCAATCATTACCAAAACAATAGCCAAAACTATTCAGTATTGCAGCTAATAATCAAAAATCAGCTTTGGTCACAAAGATCTGATTAAAAATATTGTAGTTAAACTGGAACAGGGTATTTCACATGGAAGGGAGACTTACAAAACAAAACAACATGCTCACCAAATATCCTCGAAACCGGCCAGCTATTTAAAGTGGATATGACCAACATATGAGTTCAATGGAAAGCTAAACACATTTACTGCAGACACACCACCAGTGCCCTAAGCTCTTACGTGAGATTAAAAAATAACCTTAAATCAATTACTAACATGCACAGTACTCCATCCAATAAGTTGCCAAATGTGGAGGATCTGATGGCTATATTGTCTCGAGATCAATACCCTACAGTGTTAGAAACATCAGGGACACAGGCTACTAAACTGCTCTAACCTACTTTAACATCCTGAAGAAGAGTCACTGAACCAAAACGTTAACTCTGATTTCTCTCCACAGATGCTGGCAGACCTGCTGAGCTTTTCCAGCAATTTCTGTTTTTGTTTTTACTTTATCATTCAACTAGGTATGACTAATCCATACCTGAACTCTATTTCCCCACTTTTTGATGTGCAATGACAAAGCTATCACCTTATTACCAAAAAGCATAACTTTTATTAATACACTTCTGATCAAGTAGAATTCAATTGAACTTTGTAATCAGCAATTTTATGGTGGATGTCAATATAATGTAATTTAATTTCAGATGTGTAGCAATAGCAGCATATTTAATACTTGGAGAAATACATCACTTTTGAAAAACTAAAGATTTGAAAACTTGTAGTTGGGTATCTATTCTCATGTCAAATGGAACTTGTAGAAAGAAAATGCAAGAATACTGATTTAAGTAAAAATTAATTATTGTTGGATTTCTCTTCTGTTATAAACATACTATGAATTATGAAGTGAAATTTGGTGAGGTATACTGTTGTAACAAAGAGGTGGGGGTCACAGCTCCTCTCTTTTTTTAATCTCCTCTCAGTCAATTCCACCAAATGTAATACTTATTTTATTATTTTTGTATGTAGCTACCACAGTTCAATTAAACTTGGTTAATAAGACCAAAAATGAAGAAAAAACAATTCCAAGGCTGTTTGAATGAAAGAAAGTTGAATTTTATTCCCTACTATCTTAAACTTATGAGGTTGCAAACAAAATTGGGGTTCCAGTATAGACAGGTGCAGTTACAAATCTTAAGAATCCATTGGTTTGCAAGAATGAAAAGCCTTGAGTCTATTTAGCTGCTGTATTGTTTTCTTCATAATGGCAAAGCTGCTGATGTCCTTGAGATCTCAACAAATCATAGTTGTCTCAAGTTGCTTGTAATCAGCTAATTTCTGAGCTTGATGGAGATTGAGAGAGAGAGAGAAGAGCGAGAGAGAGGACCCTCCAATATCCTTGCTGATATCAGTCCATGTTAATTTCTCCCTCTACATTGTTGTTTAAAGAAATAGGGTTTGTTTATAAGTTCTAAGCCTAACTCCATTGCCTTTTTCAAATTCAATACTTCACAGAAAACCTTTCAATCTCCAATCTGCAAAGTTATCATGCGAGTGTTAGTAAAGCAAGAGATGTGAATTCCTTGACATTGCACTGAGCTTCTAAAGCAGTTGTACACGTACATTTACACATATTTGTACACGTACATACATGTACATACACACATGTACACACACACACATGCACAAAAAAATGGTGTTATGGATGGGGTGAAAACCTGGAAAATATTTCAGTGATCTTTGTTCACAGGGTCTGTTGAGATACTTCCTGCTCTGATCAGAATATTGCTTCTTGGTCTTTTTTTTTTACCAGATGTTTCCATTAGTTTGTAAAAGGCACAATTTGGCTCATTCACAGATAAGATATCTGTGGCATATTAACTAGAAGTCAAATCTGTCAGCAAGGAAAGACAAAGTACTTTTATTTAGATTTAAAATGGCTTTCACTGCAAAGAACAGAGAGTTTTCCAAAATTGGTGCTGATCCAAAGACTTTTCTTTATTTTATTCACAGCCATAAGTTGTTCAGCTACCAGAGAAGCAATCACATAATTGTTGGCAGCAGAAGATCTTTGTCCTTGGTAACTGGTCATGAGTCCACAAACCAATCCACTACTTGTAGCCAAGCAAAGTTCTGTTTGTACACCACCCTTGTATTCCAGTTTGTCTGCAACCGCTGCTGTCAGCCACAGCTATGCTCACAATATTATCAAATTGCTTTCATTCAAACCATCCAGCAATCCTTGCAATTTCTATATTGGATATGCATCAGTCATTGTAATAGCGTTGACTTTGCGATAGTCCACACATAACCATTGGGTGCCATCTGGCTTTGGCACCATGACTATAGGTGAGTTCCAGTCACTGTAACTCACTTGTATTATGCCATCTCGGAGCATGCGCTCTATCTCCTTCTGAACCTGTGCTAAATTTAGAGGGTTATGCCTATAAGGATGTTGCTTAATCGGAACAGCTTCTCCTATATCTACATTATGCAAAATTAGGTTAGTACTTCCCAGTTTGTTTCCGCATATCTTCCCATGTGATAGTAATAACTCTTTCAGGTCATTTTGATTTTCTTGTTGTAGGTTTATCAATAATTCATCCCAATTTTTGACAACTTCCTCATTGTCCAATTTGATTTGAGGAATGTCCAATTCAGAATCCTCTGAACTTGGTTCTTCCTTCTATGCTGTAATCATTAACACCTTCTCCTCTTGCTTTCCTTCGCACTCAAAATACCTTTGACCATATTCACATGACACACTCTGTGAGATTTCTTCGTGTCTGGAGTCCTTATCAAGTAATTCACCTCACTCAATTTCTTCTCAATTTGATAAAGTCCACTAAACCTTGTTTTAAAAGGCTTACCTGTCACTGGAAATAACACCAATACCTTATCCCCAATTGCAAAATTGCACATTTGTGAGTTCTTATTCGCTTCCTGTTTCAGTATATCCTGTGATACTTTTAAATGCTTTCTAGCCAACTCTCCAGCTCTATTTAATCATTCTCTAAAATTTGACACATAGTCCAAATGGGTAGTCACTGAATTCTGACTTATTAATTTCTCCTTAATCAATTTTATTGGTCCTGTTACTTCAAGCCCAAACATTAATTCAAATGGACTGAATTTGGTCAATTCATTCAGTATATCTCTGATTGCAAAAAGTACAAATGGAACACCCTTATCCCAATCATCTAGATAGTCTTGACCATAAGCCCTTAACATGGTCTTTAGTATTTAATGTCATCCCTCTAGCGCTCCCTGTGATTCCTGATGGTACGCAGTAGATTTGAATTGCTTTATTCCCAAGTTATCCATAATCTCCTTGAATAGTTTGGATGTGAAGTTTGATCCTTGATCTAACTGGATCTCTATTTGCAGTCTGTATCTAGTAAAAAAATTAAGTAGTCCTTCTACAACCCTTTTAGCTGTGATTCTGCATACTGGGATTGCCTCTGGAAATCTAGTTGACACATCCATTATTGTTAATAAATACTTATTCCCACTTTTTGTCTGAGGTAGGGGACCTACACAATCAATCAAGACTCTTGTGAAAGGCTCTGCAAATGCTGGAATAGGGTTTAAAGGTGCAGGTTTTATTACTGCCTGTGGTTTTCCAATTAGCTGACATGTATGACACCTCTGGCAAAGTTCAATTACATCCTTGTGTAGTCCAGACCAGTAAAAATATCTTTGTATTTTAGCCTGTATTTTCCTCACCTCTAAATGACCTCCAAGTGGTACAAGTGGTAACTCATGTGCCACTTGCAGCACCTCCTTTCTGTACCCTACTGGCAAAACAATTTGAAGAATCTCTACCCATTTCTCATCTGCTTGAATGTGTGATGGTCTCCATTCCCTCATTAAGACATCATTTGTTAATCACTTTCTTTCTGTGTAAATGCCTTTTGATAGAACTGTTTTAAATCCTCATCTTTCTGTTGTAGCTCGATCAGCTTAGCAGAGCTAAAGATAATGGCATGTTTACCTACTTGCTCCTTCTCTGTTCCACTTATCTGATCAAAGGAAGTTTCAGATAACACTATGTCAGCTTCCTTACCTGTGCCTTTTGACCTCTCCTGCTTCAGCTTGTGCCTCTGTGATCTTGTGATCACACAATCAGGGAAATTCCTGGATAAACATTCTCCATGGCTTCAGTTGCCTGCATCTCCACTGGCTTTTGAACTAGAGTAGGCAGCACGCCTTCGGAGAATCAACTATATCATTTACAAGGACAAATTGTATTCCTGGAGCTGAGAGTTTGTCCAGTACTCCTACCACAAATTCTCCATTCTTCTCTGGACTCTCTAGCCTCACTTTACATAATTGAGCAGTTTTTGTCTCACCATGAATTTCTGTTACAAGTACCTTTTCTAGCAGTAGTCCCTCACAAGTGCATATCTCCTCATCCTTCAGCTCCCTGTTGAACTCCCCACCAGTTCAAGACTGAACTAAACTGCTCAGCTCAGCTAGAGAGCTGACCACTCCCCTTTCATTATACAAGTCACTTCTAAAGCATGACCACTTTGGCCTGAAGTCTCATCTGTTTACATATAAACAAAAGGCCTCTCAAAATCTTTTTCATCTCTGTACCAAATCAGACTGATTGGAGCCTGGCCTGATTTATGACTGCTCCAAATAAAATCAAGGACAGAGTCTCCTTACGCCAAGGAACAGCTTTTAAAAAGAAAGAGACTAGCTTTGTGGCACTTCCCCCTTAAAAAAAAGGAACCATCAATACCAAAAGATGGCTTCATTTTTAACCCTTCAAAACCCAGTTAGTAGTTTAAACACACACATACACTATATTAACTAGAAACATGCAAACATGCACAACCACATGCAAATTCAGGACCCAGCACACCCACCACCAAACACACCATATCACATTCGAGTCTCGATAACGCATCGGCAACCACGTTTTCGCGACCTGCCACCTGCACAATTGCCAAATTGAATGGCTGCAACAACAAGCTCCACCTAAACAGTCTGACATTTTTGTCCTTAAATGTTTCCACAAATGTCAATAGGTTATCATCAGTGTATACAATTGTCTCAGATGCATGGCTGGTAATATAAATACTGAAATGTTGTAATGCCAAAACCAAGCTCAAAGTCTCTTTCTCCACCATTCAATATTTCTGATGATGAACATTCAACTTCCTGGAAAAATACCCAATGGGTCTTTCTATCCCCTCATCATACTCCTGCAGGAACACCGCACCTACACTCACATCACTAACATCGATAGTCACCGTGAAAGGCTTTGTGTAATCTGATGTGGCTAAAATTGGGGCAATGGTGAACAAGTGTTTAGGCTGTCAATTGCCTTTTGACAGTCCACTGAAACTTCTTGCCCCTTTTAAAAAATTTGGTGAGTGGAGCAGCCACACTGCTAAAGTTTGGGACAAACTTTCAGTAAAATTCACTCAATCCCACTTTTTTTTTGTCAACAGTGTGGGAAACTCCCCAATTACTCTCATTTTCGCATCCTGTGGGGTCATTTGTCCATGTCCAATAACATGGCCCAGAGAGGTGACTTGGGCCTTGGCAAGTTTTCTTTTAGCTAGGTTTATCACCAAACCTACCTTCCGAAGTCAATTGAACAAGTCTGATAAATGCTATAAATGTTCCTTCCATGAGTGACTGAAAATCACTAGGTCATCAATATACACCACACAGTTCGGTAATCCAGCAACGACCTTATTAGTCAGCCTCTGAAAAGTGGCCGGAGTGTTTTTCGTATCAAATGGCATGACTTGGAACTGATATAGACCCTTTGGCGTTACGAAAGCTGAAATTGCCTTTGCTCTTACCAAAACAAATTGCAAAGTTATGATATGAGCTGCCTGCTTAAGAATGTTTTGAGTGGTCTGGCTTAGTCCATAATATTAGGTTTAAATCATTTTTTAAAATTTCAGACAATTATAAAATCTACAGGATTTTTTTTTAAAAATGAGCTTTAAGTATTCAGTAGGAAAGCATTTTACGTACAAATTTCAAATTTCTCCGCCTGATTATCCAGACTTGATTGTCTGCCACAGGGAACATCTGTAATGGACTTTCTCTATAAGTTCGTACTGAAACAGAAACATTTGTTGCCACTCTCGTCTCCTTATTTTGCATTGTTCTTTTTTCATCCACGGTGCCAATGTCCTAGAAACTAACTCTTGTAAGAATCAAGAGTTACTTCATCATGCAAGATAGTGCTGATTGGTAGAGGCACTGTTATGTAGAATAAAATAAATAATGCTGATCGACAGTTAACTACCTGGCTTTGTTTAAAACTTAAACCAGGCAGGTTGACTCTAATTGGTCTGGGGTCTAGATTAGAGTGGTGCTGGAAAAGCACACCAGGTCAGGCAGCATCCGAGGAGCAGGAAAATCAACATATCAGGCAAAAGCCCTTCATCAGGGAACCTCACACAGAGACTGTGGAAACTCTGCACACATTGTTGCCTCAAGGCTGGAATTGAACCTGGGTCTCTGGTGCTGTGAGACAGCAGTGCTAACCACTGAGCCACCATGCAACTGTTTAGGACACATCGCTATCTTGCTTGCTAGCCAAAAGTTTGTGCTCTTTAATACAGTTCATCACCTTCAGGAGAAATGACTGACAGACATAGCAACACACCAACACCAAAGTTTTTAATAACATATTACAATGTGTGATTGGCAAAATACCGTTTGGGCTTGACGTTAGCATCTTATTACTGGCAACCATCATTTGCGTTGCTATTGGATGAAATGGTTAGCTTTACATATTTCTCAAACCTTTACCTTTTGAGGGATATCTGAAGTAGGCTGGGCACTTTTCAGACCCAAGAGTGACTGTCTTAGGGTCTTACCTAAGTTTGTATGATATAACAGACAGCTCTGATCAGAGTACCATCATCCCACAGTATATCACTTTCTATGTAGCATATTGTTTAGTTGAGAGTGAGTATTATTATTTATTGAGTTCTACTTTCTTGGAGTGTACATTTCTACAGGTAAAAAGTACCAAATAAAACATTTACTTCTTTTGGAAAGTGCAATAACCAATAGATCCTTCAACAATAGTGACATAACAGAATTGTATCTTAATTTGCAACATTACCTGAAGTAAAACATTGACTATTAGAACTTCTAGTATACATCCAGTATGTAATTGCATACTTTCAGTGGCTGAGTTAGAATCCTGCAAGTTTCTACCTAATAGCAATGTGATCATTCTTCTCCTCATCAGCACCTACTCCACGGCAATAACAATGACCAATAACTATTCATCTTGGACGTGTTGCCCACATTTCAATAACGGGTTTTAAATGAGACAAAAAGAAACATAAAAGTTTGAAAAAAAAACAGGAAAACAAAGCTAATAAAAATATCATCACAAAAAGAAACAAACAATAATGGCAATGTGAAGGGGACAGAAAGTGTTCAAAATGAAACGGCTGAATGATCAGTTACATTAACACTTGCCCTGCGATCAGAGCCTTTGAGGTTTCCTTTATGCAACCATCCATTAACCACAGCAGCTGATGGTAATGGGTCGAGGAATGTGGAGATACAAGGAGCTGATGTAATAACATGATTCAGTGTTTGAAAGGGACAAACATGAACAGTTATTAAGATTCTAGACCTAGTAAGACTGACTGCAATGACCAAAGGACCACAAGATGCAGCAGCGGAACTAGGCCATTCAGCCCATTAAGTCTGCTTTGTCATCCCATGAGGTCATGGCCGATCTGATAACTCTACTCTATGGCCTTTTCACCCAAAATCCTTGATTTTCTTTCTGATTAAAAATCATCCATCTCAACCTTAAATATATGAAATTACTCAGCCTCCACAGCCTGCTTATTTAAAGAATCCTACAAGTTCACTACCTTCTGAGAGAATAAATTCCTCCTCACTTCTGTTTTAAATTGACAAGGCCTTATTCTGAGTTCATGCCGTCTGGTTTTAAATTCTCTCACAAGGGGAAACAATCTTTCAACGTAAGTCATTAAGAATCTTGCATGTTTAAATAAGGTCATTCTCATTCTTCTAAATCCCAATGCATACAAGCTCAATCTACTCAAACTCTCCTCATAAGAAAATCCCTCCATACTTGGGATCAACATAGCAAACATTCTCTGGACTCCCTCCCATATAGCTTTCCTTTGATATGGGGCCTAGAACTGTTCACAGGATTCCAGTCTGGCTAGTACCTTATATAGTTTTTGCAAAACCTCCCTAGTTTTATTCTCTATTCCCTTTGAAATAAACGCCAAAATTCCACTTGTCTTCCCCATCGCTTGCTGAAATTCAAAGCTAGCTTTTTGGGATTTATCCACAAAGACTTCCAAAACACTCTGTGCTGTAGATTTCTGCAGTCTTTCTCCTTTTAAATAATATTCAACTCCTCTATTCTTCCTGCCAATTGTATATAATCTTACATTATCCCAGATTATACTCCAGCTACCAAGCTTTTGCCAACCCATTTATCTTGTCTACATCATTCTGTGGACTCTTTGTGTCATCCTCACCACTTGCCATTTGATTTATTTTTGTGCCACCTGCAAACTTGGTGAAAGTACATTCACTTCCCTCATCTATGTCATTAATATATATTGCAAATAATTTTGGCCCTACCCATTAATCACAGTACTTCACTGATTACAGATTTCCAAACTAAAACTGACCACTTATCCCAACCTTTTGCTCTCTATTCATTTGCCAATTCTCTATCCAGGCTAATACACTGTGTCCAACATGATGGGCTTTTATCCAATTAAGTAGCCAAATGTCTGGCATCCTATCAAATGCCTTCTGAAAATCCAGATCTATTATATTCACTGCTTACTGTTTATTTATCCTGTTTGTTATTCCTCAAAAGAACTCAGGCATGAATTCCTCTTCATGAAGCCGTGCTGACCCTGTTTGATCATGTTAGGTATCTCTAAATGCTCTGCTATAGTAGATTCCCCAATAATAGACGTTAATTGATGAGCCAGGGCCTATTCACAGTGAACAAAGCAAATCTGTTAATACTAAAAATGATAGAAGATCAGTGAGAGCTGTTAAAAAAAGAACAGAACCAATTTATATCCCTAAAGAGCAAATGTTTTACTTGTCAAAAAGAGGCCCATGGACAGCTAGAGGTAAGAGAAACATAAAACTAAAAGAAAAGGCATATCATTTTTAAAAAGTAACCAATTCTACCAAGCCAGAAAAGTACAAAGAACAGAAAAGCAGGAAATTTAAAAATTGGAGAATAAAAAGAAATTAGCAAGAGACATCTAAATCAACGCATAACTTTTGCATTGCTGAGAAAAGACACACTTTTTCAAGCTTTTCACCTCACAATCATTAGGATGTGTGCAAGAGTAATACTGCAAAGGGGAATAATATTTTATAAGATATATTAAGAGAGGAGAGAAACAAAAATGGTTTTAAAAGTTAAAAACAGGCCACCAAGAGTAATATGGGCTCAAATTATAATCTTCCAAAATCATCTTGATTCAAGAATCATTCCTTTAGACTGGAAAATCATGTGTATCACTCTGCTACTTAACAAACATGAGAGTGAAATCATTGGGGTTTTGAGCTAGTTAACTTAGCATTTGCTTTTAGGAAACGATAAGGACAGAGTGAATGAACACATTGAGACCTGAGGTTGCTCGCTGACAGGTCTGCCGTGGGTGTGCTGATAAGATTTCCTGGGTCACCTCCCACTACCCTCACCTGCTCCTCCCCCTCAATGTTCCTGCAATTTTACTTGAGTGCTGGGGCCCAGGGCAGCCTGCCTGTTCTTGCCCAAATGGGGGCCTTTAAGAAGGTAATTATTGGCCACTTAAAGGTAGCCTTTCTCCTGGCCTCAATTTAGAGGCTGGAAGGAAAGGTTCAGAGCAGGGAGCAAGCCTGATACAGTCACTCTGTTTGGTCATCAGTACCTTAACCCTAACCGTAACTCTAACCCTTGCTCAAATAGCATTCAATACCAAATCAATTCTAACTTTGTCAGTTGATCAATCTGAAAAGACTCAAAAAATCTGCCCAAAATCAGGGCTCAAGCTATAACTGAGTATAAAAGTGAACCACCAATGTGACTGTGGGGGTGGGTAGTTGTCAACTTTGTTGCTAAATGCAGTGACTACATGAGCAGGTCAGAGGCTAGGAATACTGCAGTAACTCACCTCCTGACTCCCCAATGCCTGTCCACCATCTACAAGTTGATGGAATACTCTCCACTTGCCTGGATGAATACAGCCCCAACAACATTCAAGATGCTTGATACCATCCAGGACAAATTGGCACAACATCCACAAGTATTCACTCCCTCCACCACCGACGCTCAGTAGCAGCAGTATATACTACGACCAGAAATTTACCAAAGATCCTCAGACAGCAACTTCCAATCTCTCAACCACTTCCATCTAGAAGGACAGGAGCAGCAGACATATAGGAATATCACCAACTTCAAGTTCCCCTCCAAGCCACTCATCATTCTGCCTTGGAAAAACATCACCATTCCTTCACTGTCACTGAGTTAAAATCCTGGAATTCCCTACCAAAGGGCATTGAGAGGCAAGCCACAGCAGGTGAACTGCAGTGGTTCAAGAAAGTAGCTCACCATCATTTTCGCAAGGGCAACTAGGGACAGGAACTAAATGCTCGCCAACCAGCAATACCCACGCCCCACTAACTGAATTTTTTAAAATGTCCACCTGAAGGGGCAGATACTGCTAAACATGGACTTTGCAAAACTGTAAATTTTTTTGCTAAAATTAAAATTAAAAGTTTTGAAATAGAAGCCATTGGGAGTTTGCAACGGGGGTTTGTTAGCACTGCCACAGTAATTAAAGAGGCATTGCAATTTTATTCTAATAGAATTTAAAAATAAGTGATAGCCAATGTATCATACACAACAATAGCAGCTCACAGACAAAACTGGCTAACATAGTTCTATCAGCACTGAAAACCAATCACAAAAACGCAACCACAATGCACTCAAGCATTTTGTATTGTACTGATGCAAAGTGCATCTCATCTTCCACTTCCATCAAATCACTTTTTTATATTTAAAAGTAAAACTTTTTTCAATGTTAGATTTATGGGGCAGCAATGTTTTCTTATGAAATTAATTGGTTTCTGATATACAGAAAGGTCTGTTTGATATATTGTCATGGGTTAATCAGATTAAAAGCCTGCTTGGGTAATGGTCTTCTACTGTTTTTCAAATAAACTGGACAATCTATAATAATAAATCTAACAGATATTAGAAGTCGAATTCACCTCGCACAAAATGAACAATAAGGAACTGCCTCATATCTCATTGGACTTCCTTCCAACAATGTAAAATAACCTGCTGATTTGCTATTGCCCATTTTACATGGCAGCTAAAGTTTTACTCCTCAATCTCACTTGATCTTCTGTTAACCTGAGATCATTCACAATTGTGCTGCCTGTCTATAAACGTGCAAGAGCCTTTCTACTATCACACCAATGCTCACTGACTTAAATGACATATTGATTTAAAAATTCTCAGTTTAGTTTTCAAATCACTTACTACCCTTGCCTCCTCCCCATTTCTATAATGTTCTCCATTCCCACAACTAGACATTTACAGTGTACACTAATCAAACTCTGGCTTATTGCATAGCACCAGTTGTCATTGTTTCACCATTGCTAGCTATACCCTCCACTTACTGTGCCCCAAGTTTTGAAATACCGTCCCTTCTCCTCTACACTTCTCAACCTTGCTTTCCCCAAAGCACTCTTTCAACTCTTCACTTTTGACCAAGCTTTTGTGCATTAGATGATGTCTCTCTTGACTTGCCTTGGTGTCATGTTTTTAGAATATTTCCTGTACAGTAACTATGGGACATTTCATTACATCGACTGGTCTCAAGCCTAAAAACCCACGCAATAGGCAATTATTTTCCAACAATATTAATGATGAGTGATAAACAACCACCTTATGCTCCTTTGGAGTTTCTTCTTGGACAATGTAAAATAGACTGTTGATTTGCTATTGGCCATTTTACATGGCAGCCAAAGTCATGGTTTACCCCTCAATCTCACTCTATCTTCTGTTAACCTGAGGTTTCGAGTCTGACTCATATTTCACTGAAAATATTCTGTTAAAAGCTATTAACAGAATATTTTCCAGCTCTTTTCAGTTCTGACAAAGGGTCACTGATCCTGAAATGTTAATTCTGTTTCTTTCTTCACAGATGCATTCAGACCTACTGAGTTTCTCCAGCAGATTCTGTTTCTATTTCTATATCCAAGCATGAACTGAAAAGTGACAAGTAACATTTGCACCACACAGTGCCAGACAATGACCTCTAGTCAGACATAATCTAACCACTGCCCCTGGGCACTCTGAAGTGTTACTATCACTGAATCCTCCACTATCACCATAAATTGAACTGGACTCACAATATTAAGATAACATATGGTGGTACAAGAGCAGGCCAAAGGCTGGGAATACTGCAGTGAATAACTCACCTCCTGACTCCCCAAAGCCTGTCCACTATCTACAAGAGTGTGATGGAACGCTCCCCACTTGTCTGGTTGAGTGCAGCTCCAACAACACTCGGAAGCTTGATACCATCCAGGACAAAGCAGCTCACTTGATAGGCACCACATCCACAAAAATCCACTTCCTCCACTATCAATGCACTGCAGCCACACCTGGGTTTGTTTCCAGCCTTGGGCGACTGTCTGTGTTGAGTTTGCACATTGTCCCCTTGTCTGTGTGGGTTTCCTGCAGCTGCTCCATTTCCTCCCACAGTCCAAAGATGTGCAGGTTAGGTGTGCCATCCACAAGATGCACTGCAGAAAATTTCCAAAGATCCTGAGATAGCATCTTTCAAACCCACAACCAAATCTGTACCATCATGCCACCCCTCATAGACTCCCAGACTCCAAGCTCCATCTCATCCCTCCACTCAGCCTCACCGACCTTCTCCAGCTCCACATTCCAGTCTTTATCCTCCATTCTACTTCCCCAATCATCCCCTGTTCCAGCCTATGGTATTCCTGCTCTTCCTTGTAGCCTTCAGCTTGGCTGCAGCTTAATGCTGATGCCCACATCACCAGCGCTCCCCCCCCCCCCACCCCCCCACCACCACCACCCCACCCAACCAACGAGACAACTTCTCAATTTGGCAGACCACAATTACGAAACACAGAAACGCAGACAAAACAAAAGTCTAATTGCTGAACACTGATCAAGGCAACTGGGAATCCCATACTTCCTGAGGAGTCCCTATTCCCTTTCCGCATCTGGTAGATGTAATAGATGGTTGATGAAAAGCCTTCCATAAAGATGAAAGCTTTTAATTCAAATTAGGTAAATTTTAATGGCATGGACAAGAACTTTCAAAAATTGATTGGAGTAAACTGTTTGCAGATAAAATGATGTCTGACAAGTAGGGCACATTCAAGTGTGTAGTGACTTGAGTTCAGAGGCATTATGTTCCTGTTAAATGAAGGGTAAGGCTGGTAAGATTAAAGAACAATGCATGAATAATGATATAGAGTTCTACTCAAGAATAAAAGAATATAAAGATTGTAGGGACATTCTCAGGAAAGAAATCAGGAAGCAAAGGGTGAATATGAGATACCATTGGCAGATAAGGTTAAGGATAATCCAAAGAGACTCTACAAACACATTAAGGGCAAATGGGTCACCAGAGAGCAAGTAGGGCCTCTTAAAGATCAAGGATGTTGGCTTTGTGTTGAACCTCAGGAGATAGGAAAGATATTAAATGAATATTTCACATCAGTTTTTACTGTAACAAAAGAAATTGAGTCTAGAGAATGCAGAGAAATAAACTTTGATGTTTTAAAAACAGTTCACAGTACAGAAGAGGAAGATCGGGAGGTCTTAAAGAATCAAATGTAACCCAGAACATTGTGAGAAGTAAGGGAGGAAATTATGAGAACCCTTGCAGAAATACTTGCATCATCTATAACTACAGGTGACGTGCCTGAAAACTGGAGGGTGGCTAATGTTGTACCTTTGCTTAAGAAAGTTTGTAAGGAGAAACCGAGGAACCATAAACCTGTGAGTCTGACTTCAGTTGTGTAAATTGTCAGAAGTGATTATATAAGATAGAATTTATGGACATTTAGAGAGGCAAAAATTGATTAAAGATTGTCAGCATGGTTTTGTGCAAGGAAGGTCTTGTCTCACAAACTTGATTGAGCTTTTTGAGCAAGTTACCAAAAACATTGATGAGGGCAGTTGTTTATTTGGATTTTAGTAAGACTTTTGACAAGGTCCCGCATGGTGGACTAATGAGTAAAGTTAGATCATGTGGAATTCAGCATGAGCTTGCCAATTGGCTACATAGTTGGCTTAATAACAGGAGACAGAGACTGGTGGTGGAGGGTTGTTTGTCAGACAGGAGACCTATGCCAGCAGTGTTCCACAAGGATCGGTTCTGGGTCCTCTTTTGTGTGTCATTTATATAAATGATTTTGATGAGAATATAGAAGGCATGGTTAGTAAGTTTGTGGATGACATAAAAATTGGTGGCACAGTAGACAGTGAAGAGTTTTTCTAAGAATACAGTGGGATCTTGATTAAATGGGTCAATGGGTTGTAAAATGGCAGATGGAGTTCAACCTGGATAAATGTGAGGTATTGCATTTTGTTACACCAAACATGGGTAGGGCTTATACAATTAATGGTAGTGCCTTGGGTAGTGTTGTAGAACAGAGGGATCTCGGGCACAGATACATGATTGGTTGAAGTTTGCATCACATATAGCCAGGGTGATTAAAAAAGTGTTTGGCATGCTTGCCTTCATTGCTCAGTCCTTTGAGTACAGGAGTTGGGAAGTCATGTTGAAGTTGTACAGGATATTGGTAAGACCTCTTCTGGAATCCTGTGTCCAGTTGACTTTGCCTAGTTGTAGGAAGGATATTAAGCTGGAGAGGGTTCAGAAGAGATTGCCAAGATGTTGTTGGGTATGGAAACTTTGAGTTATAAAGAAAGGGTGGACAGACTGGGACATTTTGAGAGGCGACATTTTGATAGAAGTTTATAAAATAATGACAAGTACAGATAGAGTTAATGGTAATTGTCTTTTCCCTAGAATGGAGGCACATTTTTAATGTGAGAGGAGAGAGTTTTAACAAAGACACGAGAGCCAATTTTTTACACAAAGGGTGGTTCATATGTAGAATGGGTGGCTGCAGGTATAATTACAGTGTTTAAAAGACATTTGTTTAGATACACGAATAGGAAAGGTTTGGAGGGATATGGGCCAGGGGCAGGGAGGTAAGACTAGATTAGTTTAGGATTATGTTTGGCATGGACTGATCGGACTGAAGGGTCTGTTTCCATGCTGTATGACTCTATGACTCTATGAAGAACTACCCAACTAGACCAACACGTGCAACATAACTCTGCCAGTGCAAAATATTAATGTGTAGCCCCAGTTTTGTCGGTGCTATGTTTGACCTTTGAAATCATTGAAGGCATTAGCACGTGTGCTGACAGAAACTGACAGAAATGGAAGATCATAATATCAATCTGCCTGAAATGCCAATTTGGCAGCCATAGTGTCATTTTGGAGGTCAGTGCTCCTAGCTAACACCCTCATCTCTTAATCTCACACATGTTCAGCGGCAACAGCCATCATTGATTACATTCAGCTCGCTTCTGATTGATATTTATTCACTGCTACTATGATTTCACAAGTCTTTGGTGCTTCCCAGAGTTATTAAAGTTTACAGCTTTTAGCAGATGCTGATGAGTTGGCCCTGATTTCAAGGATCCTGCACAAAGCAATTGCTTTCAAATACAAATGCTACAATATGCATTCCCTATGGAATTTGGCATTACAGGAGAATGAGTAGAAGGCACACAGAGCAAGGCAGGCTGCTGAGACATATATATGTGAGAGAGGAAGAACAGCTCTTTATAGGAAGTCATATGCATCCAGGTTATTCAAAAAGTGGTTCTCCAACCTGAAGCTTGGAAAGGAACAGGCATCCTTGCACCACAAATCGTGACCTAACTGAAGTAAATGACCTGCTGCAGCCTTAGAGCAGGGTCAGGGTCACTGTGCCAGTGACTGTGACAATGACTGTGACCACAAACCTTTATGGTCTGTCTCCTTCCAGGCTGCAGCAGGCAGTGTCTTGCAATTTGCCATCTGCTGTTGTATACCAGAGGTCACCAGTATTCTCTGTTCAAAAACAGCTAAGTTCATTTTCATTGTCTTTTGTTCAAAAAGCAGCGTGTGGACTGAAAACACAGCTTCTCAAGGGTTGCAGGTTTCCCCCAGGTATAGTTTGCGATTGACTGGACAGGTTTTGCAGGCCTCACTTGTTAACTAAGAATTACCATAATCAAAAGTGATTAGGAACTCTAAATGTCCAGTTGGTGTGAGACGGTATGCAGAGAATCATTTGGATCGATGCATAGTATCCTGACATCAGTGATCATACCCTCAAATCCACAGTGTCATTTCCATCTAAACCACCCATGACAAATGAGAGGTGGTTATTGGGCAATTAAGTCAATCCACTGATTACATGGTTCAGGATTCTGGTTCACAACGCAGAACAAATGGACAGCTACATAAAATGAAAATTACGTTGCTAAACAACAATTGAGCAGACCAGATTGCTATCATTCTTGTACTGGTCTGTACATTCCTGCTCAGTCACATTTCTTTGGATGCATAATGAAGGAAAAATGATGTGATTTCTTCCATTTGAAAGTGAGTTTTTGACTACAGAGATTAGAAGGTCAGTTTCTGTACTGGTGGAAATCACGACACTTCTCTCTATCTTATTCCCAGTCCCAAACTGTTCAGTTACCTGAGAACCAATAACTGCGTGATTGGTAGGCAAAAGGCTTTTGACATTGATTACTGGTCACTGGTCCATAGACCAATCCACTTCTTGCTACAGTTATGTCTAGAGTTTGGCCACCCAACCACATCTTTACATAGAACCCCTCAGTTATAATTCATGTGAAACCACTTCAATTCCTGAATGTTCAAACAGTTGTTTATACAATATTTGAGTGTCAAGTTGCTTACTGATTAAAACATGCAGCAATCCTTTACAACACCAGTTTTAAAACAGTTGTTCTCTCATTGTGACCTGCAATGTTAAAAAGCACAAAATAAAAAGAGGCGGTATTTGTAACAGTGAGCAGCTTAGGAGCGAAGGGCGTATAGAGAAAGGAATGAAACCATATAGACAAGCTGTTGTGAACAATTATACCAATGAATCTAATGTTGTTTCCCCAGTAACTAATAGTTGCAAACCTACTATCGCCTCAAAAACTGATCACACAGCATGCACTTGACCATAGCACAAAACTAAAAGCCACCACAAAATCAACATTGCAAATCAGATTTATAAATTAAACCATGCCATACTACGTACAAAAGCCAACTAATCTCCCTTTTGTACTCCATTAGTGCCCCTGCCGTTTCTTCCTCATCCCTGTCCTCCTGTTCTTGTATCTGTGCTCTTCCATCTCTGTGTGGCCAATTTGTAATTCTTGTATATCTGAAAGGAGAAAGACTTACTGGTAGCCATTGGAGAGAAAAGGAAAGCTAAGAGTATGTGCTTTCAGTTTGGATATTGTACGAAATTGTGGAGTGAGGAGAAAATGGGTAAGGAAGATTAGTTATGAAGATAGTGTCACCTTTTTGTGTTTCAGCCTGGCTCATGGCCCTTACCTCAGGAACAGTTGCTTCAAAAGAAGCTGTAAAACAAAATATGTTGTTGAATGTATTACCGGATCTGCAAAAGCCCCAATATACCTCCACCGAGATGTGAGTCGTTTTTAAGTGTTGCTAACGACGATTAACCTCATGCTGAGGTGTGTAGCCATTCATTATCAATGACTGCAGTGCATGTCGCAAGCAGATCATGTAGTAAGCAAGTAACACCAAGTTGGTGTGCTGCCTACATCAGAAGCAAACCGTGCTGTTTAATCCCCCACTGATCTCCAGAGCTGTTTTGAGGTTTAGTGAATTTGGCTCATTACAGAAAAAAAAGAAAATTTATGAGCTCTGATCAAGGAATAAAGACAATTAGAAGAACAATTATAATGTAGAAAACAAAAGATTCAATCATATAACTGAAATATAATTGATTCTTTCTCCAAATAATCAAAATATTCTAGAAATGTGAAATCAAAACAGAAAGTACTGTAAAAGCCTGCCACCTGAGGAATTAAAATGCATTTTGAAGTGAAGAATCAGGAAAATCATGGAAAAATGCTTTTACCAGTCGCTGGCATGTTCCTGTATCACAAAACCACAGAACTATGCTTCCCCTGAAGGTGGTTTCAGCACAGTGAAGGCAACCCATACTCAACTAATAGCAATTTTTTTTTAGTAGATTAGATTCCCCACAATATGGAAATAGACCTTTCAGCCCAACAAGTCCACACTGACCCTCCGAAGAGTAACCCACCCAGACCCAATCCCCTACCCCTGATTAATGCACCTAACACTATGGGCAATTTAGCTTGGCCAATTCGCCGAACCTGCACATCTTTGGACTGTGGGAGGAACCCAGAGCACCCAGAGGAAACCCACACAGACACAGGGAGAACATACAAACTCCACACAGTTGCCAAAGGTGGGAATTGAACCTGGGTCCCTGGTACTGTGAGGCAGCAACTGAGCCACAGTGCTGCCCTTGTTAACTTGCAATGTAAATAAAGTTTTCTCCAGCATCACAAAGGCCGTGTTGTGATATGTGCAGCTTGGTAGACAACAGGACGTATTTGTAGAACCAGCATTCAAATCTCCATCACAAATAAATTATATTTATAACTTTAAAATTAAAATCCTTAAGCATCAGGTCCTCAGCAGGAAGAAGCTGCAATTTCCTTCCAAAGTCCTGGAGACTGTGATAAGGAATAGATCTTGTAATGAAGTAGTGGCTGGTGGTTGAACAATTCATCCACTTTAGTAACACCTTCCACCCTGACTTCAAATTTACCTGACCGTCTCAGACTCCTCCCTCCACTTCCTAGACCTCTCCATTTCTATCTCGGGCGACCAATTCAACTCAGACATTTACTACAAACCGAACGACTCCCACAGCTACCTAGATTACACCTCCTCCCACCCTGCCCCCTGTAAAAACGCCATCCCATATTCCCAATTGCTTCGCCTCCGCCGCATCTGCTCCCAGGAGGACCAGTTCCAATATCGAACAACCCCAATGGCCTCCTTCTTCAAAGACCACAATTTCCCCTCCGACGTGGTCGACGATGCTCTCCACTGCATCTCCTCCACTTCCCGCACCTCTGCCCTTGAACCCAGCCCCTCCAATCGCCACCAGGACAGAACCGCACTGGTCCTCACCTTCCACCGCACCAACCTCCGGATACATCGTATCATCCTCCGTCATTTCCACCACCTCCAAACAGACCCCACCACCAGGGATTTATTTCCCTCCCCTCCCCTATCAGCGTTCCAGAGAGACCACTCCCTCCGCGACTCCCTCGTCAGGTCCACACCCACCCACCAACTCAACATCCACTCCCGGCACCTTCCCCTGCAACCGCAGGAAGTGCAAAACTTGCGCCCACACCTCCCCCCTCACCTCCCTCCAAGGCCCCACTGGATCCTTCCATATCCGTCGCAAATTCACCTGCACCTCCACACACATCATTTACTGTATCCATTGCACCAGATGTGGTCTCCTCTACATTGGGGAGACAGGCCGCCTATTTTCGGAAAGTTTCAGGGAACACCTCTGGGACACCCGCACCAACCAACCCAACCACCCCGTGGCTGAACACTTTAACTCCCCCTTGCACTCCGCCAAGGACATGCAGGTCCTTGGCCTCCTCCATCGCCAGAGCTTAACCACACGATGCCTGGAGGATAAACGCCTCATCTTCCACCTAGGAACCCTCCAACCACACGGGATGATTGTAGATTTCTCCAGCTTCCTTATTTCCCCTCCCTCCACCTTATCTCAGTCCCAACCCCCGGATTCAGCACCGCCCTCTTGACCTGCAATCCTCTTCTCGACCTCTCCGCCCCACCCCTCTTCGGCCTATCACCCTCACCCTCACCTCTTTCCACCTATCGTATTCCCAGTGCCCCACCCCCAAATCCCCTCTCCCCTACCTTTTATCTCAGCCCGCCTGGCACACCAGCCTCATTCCTGAAGAAGGGCTTATGCCCGAAACGTCGATTCTCCTGCTCCTCGGATGCTTCCTGGCCTGCTGTGTTTTTCCAGCATCACATTATTCTTGCACAGTATCAACTTTGGGGTGTTTTGTGGGGTGTTTCCTTCCATGGGGCTTGGCAACTTACTCATGCCATTCTCTGCTGTTAAACTCATTTATTATACATTCAGGCTCCATAGCAGTGCCTGCTCACACAATCTTGCAGTCATCAGAGATGCAGCGCTTGCTGGTCCTGGGACCACCCAGCATTTATACTGACAGTGCCATATTTAACAACTAGCTGAACACCAGTTCAAAAGCTGCAAGCCAGGAACAGACTTTCATGTGTTGCTCTAGAATTCAGGATATAAAGGATCTGCCTGAGAAAAGCAGACACTTTGCAGGCAGGAACCTGGTCGTCCTTGTGGATGGAGTGATAGGTAGGAAGGCCATCCTCTTTCCTCAGGATCACTGACAGAGATCATGGTACCAGACCCTGCCAGCCTGGCCCGAGGTTGCCACCTGAATCATTACAGTGTCTACAGTTTGGAAGAACATGTAGAAATGCTGCAAGGTGTTTAATGAGCTTCTACACTCCCTACAGGGAAGTGCCACCATCTTCTTTCTGTGACCTCTCACTCACTCAAACTTTGCCTTTGCACCAGCTCCCACTGAGGTATATGGTCTGCCTCAACAGCTCTCCTCACCCATCTCATGCCTCAAACTACGAACTCTTCCCTCCCTCTACACTTCCTGCTAACTCACTCAGGACACCTCACCTCATTTCCTGTTCCTGCACTATCATTAACAACGTTCCCAGCTACTTTCATCTCACTCAATATCCCCCATTGTCTCATTGCAGAAGAAAACAACCCACAACTTGACTGAAATGGATAAGGTGGGCTGTCTGTTTAGATGACATTCATCTCCTCAGCCCCTAGGAGGTGAAAATCCTTGAGCTGGCAGAAGATGAGAACTATTCCTGTGAGGATACAAGACCCAGTGTCCCAGCAACCAAACAAGCCTCATACGGCTGCATATTCCCATTACTACCACAGTGTACAAAATCTTCAGATGCTCAATCCATCACCCCTATTGCACAAATGATTCCTCTTTTCTCTTGTGCAGGCATCATTAGCACCCACAGAGCTTCTGCCTTGAAGAAACCAGCCCCATTGCCCATCAGCTCCTCTGCCAGCTGAGGAAGGAGTGACAGAACCCTCAGAGGAAGCACTGGCAAGGCTGCCTCCTGCACTAGCTCAGATACTATCACTTCAGCAAGCACTTATCTGTATTAAACTCAGGAACAGAATCCAGTGAGCACATCACTGGAACATCTCCACACCTGACCAGGAAAGAAATGCCCCAGATCACCAACACTCGGAGGACTTCCAGGACTAGGGATTTGCATAGACCCAAGCGGAGGAATACTTCGATGCTGGGAGCCATTAACGCTTTGTGGAAATGCTTAACCAGACACAAAAACAGCGGACAGGTTTGTCTGAAACAGGCAGTAAGCTGCATTGAAGGTTGGAGGAGTCCAACATGATTGATACCATGCTGGTACTGGCATACCTGTGTCTGGCTGAATCCACGGACATGTTAGTAGATACCATGCAGAGCCAAGACCAGCAGATAGCTCAATGGCTGCTGGAAATGCATGCAGACTTGCATTCCATCTCTGTAGCAACAGATGCTCACCACCAACAGCAAGGTGACAGGGTGATGAGGGACCTCCAACTCTCTCCGGGTGCCCCACCGTCTTATAGAGACAAGTGTGCTAGCAAGCACCTAGACAGCAGAGAAACCATATGCAGCATCCCAAGAGACCTCCTCTTAGTACACTCTAGAGGCACTCAGCCCCTCCACCTCTAACCTGCTTGTGACCCACCTGAGATGGGTGAGCCTATATCTGGGCAGGACACCCCTCAGTACATCTGGGCCCCCTAGTCACAAACACTCCTGGGACTGACCATCCATCCCTTCAAGGCTAACGAACTCCACCATAGAGACAGCTCCTTCCAACCCAGCTCTGAGCCCAGGGTCTGCATTTAGGTACAATCAGAAGGCATGGAAAAAGAAAACTGTCTGAGCGCACAGTGGTGGCACAGGTGACATTTCATTGTGGGTTGAACATCATGCACGTAAATATATTTGCACTTTATCTTAACACCTGTTTGATCAACTAATGGCGATTCCTGATGAAGGGCTTTTGCCCGGAATGTTGATTTTCCTGCTCCTTGGATGCTGCCTGACCTGCTGTGCTTTTCCAGCACCACTCTAATCCAGACTCTGGTTTGCAGCATCTGCAGTTCTTGTTTTTACCCAATATTATTTTAATTAGCAGGCCAAAACCCAAGTCACAAAAGCTTCCTTTCCTTTGCACTACATAATGTTTGAACTCTATCTGAAGCAGTGCTACTCTTTTTCTAATATCCATCAGAACACATGTTGTCACTTTTGAATATGGGAGCAGCAGATGTTGTGAAGCCTTCAAACATTTGTTAACATTAACTTTTTATCATACAACATGTGAAGTGAAGAAGGAACAAATGCTACATTTGAAACTAAATAGAGACTTCTTGCCTTTGGAACAGCAACAAACTTACAATCAATGAATAATGTCTTCTCCTAACTCAGATCTACCGAAAGCTGATGTCAATAAAGTCCTACATTGCAATACTCCAACATCAAGATGATGTTCTTCCCACTCAATACCTTGATATTCCTCAGCAGAAGACTGCTGTTTCTCTTCAGCATCCATTACCTTCCTTCTTGGACTGTTCCATTTGTGCAAGTCACACAGCATGCTAGGATTATGCATAACACTGTCTAGAGTGTATGCAAAGTCCCCAGATCAATCCAAGCATCTGAACCTCAGCATCCAGAGGCCTGACATCTGATTCATGGTGATGCTCATGAAATAATGAGCTGCATTGTACATGTGCTTGGGTTCAGTCAAGGAATTCCAGTAAGGTAAGGTAGGTTGTCATAGTCCTAGACAACCATTCAGCTGCTCTCTCATTATCTCAGAGAGCAATAATGGATGGTGACTTAATCTGAGGGACATCATGACTTGGGTGAGGGGAGAGGTTGAAAAGCAAAGTCATCCATGATGAACTCAGCTTGAACTCACATTGTTGTCATTACTCTGCATTCAGAAACCAGCCATCTAGCCAATTGAGCTAACCAAGTGTGAAGCTATGAGAAATGGGTGCAGAGGATAGCCCTTGACTCCCAGCAACCATCCTTGTTAATGTGTCTGACCCTTAGAATGAAAGAGGATTATGGGACTTATCAAGGATATAATGACAGTTTCCAGGGATCCTGGCACAGATCTCTGAGATATTTTAGTGATGTTGACGGGGGATGACTTAGATGTTATCCAAGTGGTGCCCTTTTCTATTAATGAACTCTGTTGTGTTATCGTTTGGAGCTCTTTGTGTGATTTTTGGACAATTTTTAATGTTCTGCATCAGGGGAAGGTGTCTATGTCCCCACAGACAAAATAAAACAAACATACTCTAGCAACCCTAGGTGTGCTGACAGCCATTTTCATGTTCATTGCACGGTTGGGATTTAATGAAAAATGAGAGCCTACAGATGCATCCCTCTAACCTTCATGTCCCACTCTGCATCACTGTTCCTATCATCTCCATCAGGATTGAGCCTCCCCCACTTCTACTTACCCTATTATTCGGCTATTAGTGCACCCACTTTTCCACCTGAGCCCCAGGTTAAGTGTATAGAGATGCTCAAAATCATTATCTTCTGTTGCCCAACTGAAGCTGAGGTGCTGGGCATTGCTGAGTATCTCTCCTTTGCTTAATCAGCAGGGCCAGGGCAGAGCCAGTGGTCTTCTGGATCTGTGGGAGGGCAGGGTGAGTGGTATTCCCGATGTCTGGGAGGGCAGGGTGAGTGGTATTCCTGAAGTGTGTGGGAGGGCAGGATGTGGTGTTCCCGATATGTGCGAGGGCAGGGTGAGTGGAATTCCCAATGAGTGGGAGGGCAGGGTAAGTGATATTCCCGATGTGTGGGAAGGCAGGTGAGTGATATTCCCAGATGTGTGGGAGGGCAGGGTAAGTGATATTCCCGATGTGTGAGAGGGCAGGTGAGCGATATTCCCGATGTGTGGGAGGGCAGGGGGAATGGTATTCCCGATGTGTGGGAGGGCAGGTGAGTGATATTCCCGATGTCTCCTGCAGGTTATGTTTTTTTAAGAAGGGGCAGGTGAAGTATTTGTCACTTTCTCTCTCAGATTGTCATTCCGGCAAATTTGGGGACTGAGTGAGTGGCTCTTTCCCCTTCGTGATCCCGTGAAGAAGAGCAAGTGGATTTGATGTGACGGCTGATGTCCCCCTGACTGAAACCTGCCCTTTCCAGCACAGCACCGTCAGGGGGACGGGGGTTGGTAAAGATGCCCTCTGGCTGCAGGGACCTGCGGGGAAAGGTGTTGAGAAGGTGGGGGGGGGGGGGGGGGGGTAGACGGGTCGGTGCAGTCTGCGTTTTCCCCCTGTTTTGGCAGCATTGAGATGGCACAGCCAGCCCTCTGTCTGAGCTGACAGGTTCTGTTTACTCAGGAATGCGTGCAGCGACTGGTCCAGTGCTTGCCTCTGGTCACCTGGGGTAGAGGGGCAGGGCTGGTTCTCTCTCTCTCTCTCTGTCTGACTGCACGTCAGCTCCGCTCAAGGGGAGCGGCTTGTTTGAAAAAAAAAACACAGAGCAGCATGGCAAAGCGGGCGAGTGCAGAGCGCAGAGGCTTGCCTGCTCCTCTGCCGGCTGGCTGTGTCGGTCCGAGATGCTCTCCCCCAACCTGAGTGTGAATTGCAGCGAGGGCAGCCAGGGGCTGTGCGGGCACAGGCTGCCTCTCTCTCCTCAGCAGCCGGCTCCAGGCTTCACCCTGAGCGCCAACGGGCACCTGGTCGCCGCCCTGTGCCTGGGCAGCATCGGGCTGCTGGGTTTCACCAACAACTCGCTGGTGCTGCTGCTCTTCTGCCGCTTCAAGGCGCTGCGCTCTCCCGTCAACCTGCTGCTCGCCAACATCTCGGTGAGTGACCTGCTGGTCTCCACCCTGGGCACCCCGTTCAGCTTCGCCGCCAGCGCCCGGCAGCGCTGGCTCATCGGGGAGCTGGGCTGCATCTGGTACGGATTCGCCAACACCGTCTTCGGTGAGCCGCCTTCGCACTCGGGGTTGAGGGGGGGAGGAGAATGAGTGTCCATTCGTAAAGCCGTTCCTGATCGTTCAGTGGTTGCTCAGCATCGTCTCCCAACTTTCCTTGGAGTTTGCAGTACAGCTAGTTGATTAAGGAGTGAGATTGATGCATGCCTCGTGTCTTTCCGGGAGTTTTTTTGTTTCTGGTGAACGTGGTATCCTGCTCAGCAGATTGGGCAAACTCGCTCGCTCTCTTTCAAAGTTAAAAATCACACAACACCAGGTTATAGACCAACAGGTTTAATTGGAAGCACTAGCTTTCGAAGCGCCGCTCCTTCATCAGGTGGTTGTGGAGGACACATTTATAAAACACAGAATTTATAGCCAAAGTTTAAAGTGAAATTATACATTGAAAAATACCTTGACTGTTTGTTGAGTTTCTCATCTGTTAGAATGACCATGTTAGTTTCACTTCTTTCATATGTAAATCACAAAACTTTTTTTTAAAGTTACACTCTCAGGTTAACTGTAACAATTGGTGTCAGCCAGATAAGATGTTAAGGTATTGAAGGTGTTAGCCCCCTGTGCCCTCTTTCAAATCATATCGCAGGGTCGTCTTCTTACCAGCCGAGAGGGTAGCTAATGTCCCAGCTGGAATTCAGCACCGTGGATAGCGCCACACTGAGGTACCCGGCCCTTGTGCGCAGTTTTGCTCTCCTTATTTGAGGAGCACGGGGTGGGGGCAGTTCAGAGGAGATTCCCTAGATTGATCCTAGAGATGAGGCGTTTGTCGTGTGAAGAGAGGTTGAACACTTCAGGTCTATACTCTCTGGAAATGTAGAAGAATGAGGGAGGATCAAATTGAGGTGATGATAAAAGGTATGGTTGACATAGACGTGGAGCAGATGTGGGGCATTCTAGGATGAGAGGTCATGTCTTAGAAATAGGGGGAGCAAATTTAAAACAGAGTCCAGGAGAAACTTCTTCTCTCAAAGGGTTGTGAATCTGTGGCATTCACTACCCCAAAGTGCGGTGCTTGCTGGGAGTGTGAGTAAATTTAAGGTGGCGGGTGGGGGAGTTAGACAGACTTTTAGTTGGTAATGGGTTGAAGGGATATGGGGAGAAGGCAGGAAAGTGGGGATGATTGAATGGTAGAGCCTAATTCTGCCCCTATATCCTATGAACCTATGCAGTTATGGCAACAGGACAATTGACCCCAGATCCTTCTGATTCAGAGTCATGATTACTACCTTCATCCCTGATTGTGAGAGGAGTGAACCACATACCTGAAACTTTGATGTATGAAGCCTCCTGCAGGAGATAGTCTCACAAGCTTCCGGCGTTTGCACATGAAACAGTGTAATTCCTGCCTGAGCTGACCTCATGCCTATTAAAGAGCATCTTCTACTGAAAAAAATGCTCATTGAACCCTACAAATATAAAAGCCTGCTGGCATGTCTAAACAAAATCTGCACCTGTAGTTAATTTCAGGTAGATACTTTCTTGATCCAGTTATAATTTCCAAGCCATTAAGTTTTGGTGCAGAATTTCTGATTCAGGCAAAAGTTTAATATTCTGCATAATATTCCTAACATTCTCTAACAATAACTCAATATATTGAAATTGTAAATTGATCACACCTTCAAGCCCACCGATGACATTTCAAAATATCATATCGATGAAGCATCTTAAGTTTATTTACTTAATTAGAACTTGAAAAAAATTCATAAGCTGAGACACATGATTCTGGGTACAGCATAGCATTTCTCAGCAGATTACACAAGTAAATGTTATAGGAAATATATTGTTAAATAGGAGAGGGTTCAGAAAATATTAACCAGAATGTTGCGGGAATAGAAGATTTGAGATACAAAATTAGACTGGAAAGACTGGAACTTTTTTCACTGAGCACAGGAGGTTGAGGAAGTTGATCTTAGTGAGGTTTATAAAATCATGAGGGGCATAGAAAAGGTGAATGACAAGGATGTTATCCCTAAGGTGCAGGAGTTAAAAACTAGGGGGCATATTTTTAAGGGGAGATGAGAAAACTTTTAAATAGACATGAGGGGCAACACTTTTTTTACACAGAGAGTGGTTTGTGTGTGGAATGAACTGCCACAAAAAGTGGTGGATGCAGGTACGGGTTACAATATTTAAAACACATTTGGATAAATTCATGAATAGGAAATGTTTGGAGGGATATGGGTCAAGCGCAGGCTGGTGGGATGAGTTTAGTTTGGGAACATGGTCAGCATGGACTGGTTGGACCTAAGGGTCTATTTTCATGCTGTATGACTCATTGATTCTGAACTTGTATGTTTAGCTATAATATTCAAATTTACAGACAAACAGACGACTCAGGAGCAGTAGACCCCTTTCATCTGAAAAGATCACAACTGATCTATGATGATCTGAAGTCCAATTTCTCAAATAAACCTATACCTTTTGACTACCTCGTTAACCATCTCCTGCTTATCTCCCATTTCCTTGCACACTATTTAATGCAGCCTTAACCATATTCAATTATCCTCTTTCCACTGCTCTCTGGGGAAGAAAATTCCACGCATTCTTGCTTTGATGATTTCTCATTTCATGTGAGTGTGACATGAAACCTTTACAGAACTGTAGATTCGTACAGGATTGAACAAAATATCCGAAGGTTTTGAGTAAGTCTGTACAGATTAATAAATGATTTCTTAAAGCATGAGGATATTTTGTGTGTATGCTTGTCATTGCAAAATGTTCCAAAGCAGTTTTGGAATGCCACAAATACTTTCAGTAAGACAAGTTACCCATAGTATCATGAAGAAATTGATTGTACAAATCTGCATAATTTGGAATTTCTGGGTTGATTTCCTGACAGACTATTGCATGTTACAACAAGTTATATCTAAATAAGACCAAAATTGTTATGCTAATATAAGTTCTTAAATACTCCAAGGCCATCTCTTTGCCACATTTTTGAAATCCTTGTAATAAATACAGTTGAAAATATCAGTTTGTAGAAAATAATATTGTCATAATAAAATAATTTCAAAGAACAGCAGATGCTAGAAATCTGAAACAAAAACAGAGTACTAGAGAAATGCAGCACGTCTGGCAGCATCTGGTGAGGAAAAAACAGTTAACGTTTGGAGTGATCCTTCATCAGAAAAATAACACTGTACTGTTTAGAAAAATGAATTCTGAATTAATGGTACTTAGCACTAAAATTAAAAATTTATGTGGATGAAGATAAAAGATGTGACATTTTTAAAATCACAGTCTAAAGTTTATTTTTGTAAAAAAACTGTTTTAAAAGTTAATTTTGTTCTTTTTATGCAATAAGGTGCTATTGAATACTTTTCGTAAGGAGTAAATTTTCAGAGATAAAAATGAGTTTCAAGACCCTGAAAATAACCCTAAGATGTTTACAAGTAATTAAATCTGGCATCTGGTGACATTAGCAAATGGTAAAAAGGTAACAACTATTTTCAAGTACTGCATTCAAGTACTGTAATTAAAAATAGCAGTTTCCAATTTTTTTCTGCATATTTATGGGAACCCCAGGAAATAGTGCAACGTTTCCAAGGATTCCCAGCCATAACTTCTGAAATGCAGCTCAAAAGCAGCATTGTCAATGAAGGTTTTGTTTTTTAAAATAGCATTTGTATATCATCTATGAAATTATTAATAGTAAATTGCTGTACTCACGAGAATGGGAGTACTAGATCATGTGATATAAAACATGTTATTTTGCTTTGGAAAGATTGCTTTAAAATGAGCTCAGTTGAACCTGAGGTGTTCCTAAGTTTTCATGTCAGAACAATAATTTTATATCCAGTCACTTGAAGGGTAATTGATACTGTGCATTGTCCACTCATTGTGGAACCTGTTTAAATGCTGATTCTTTGATATCAATACAATCAAATTTGAGCAGGATTAACTGTGGGTGACTTCTTGGATCTTTTCTCTGCCATTTAGTCTTTGCACAAGAACAAGACTGTGTTGTGATCTGAAACAGAACAAAAATTATGTATCGGTAAAAGTGGTTACTGATGAACAAATATATTTGATGGGCTTATCAATCTTTTTATCATTTTACTAATGATCAAAAAGAAACTATTTTTCAGTAATTAGTGGATTGGATTTAAGTTGTTATTTAGTTGTAGAGAAGGTATACCTCAGCAATCATATTTAAAATCAGCAGGAGAATCGACGTTTCAAGCATAAGTCCGTCATCAGGATTCCTGCTCCTTGGATGCTGCCTGACCTGCTGTGCTTTTCTAGCACCGCACTCCTGACTCTGATCTCCAGTATCTGCAGTCCTCACTTTCTCCTAGATTCCAGTGTCGTAGCTGTACAGAACAGAACAACAGAATCACAGGATTGTTACAGCACAGAAAGAAACCAATTGGCATTTTGTGCCTGCATTGGCTCTTTAAATAAGCATCACTACCTCGTGTCAATTGCCTGCTTTTTCCCCATTTCCTTGCATACTGTTTCTATTCATAAATAAGCAGCTTGGCATGGTGTCATAGACTCTGTTGTCTTTGTTTTCATTACAGCTGGGATGTTTTCACAGCCTATATACACTTAGTCTGATTTTTAATGTCACATAAAATACATCAAATTTCTTTGAACACCGGTAACATTGATGATGCAGAATCCAAGAAGTGAATCTTCTACTCAACATTTATTGTTGAAGATATTAGCAATGCAGTTACAGAAATATTGGGTGAATAATTAACTCTCATTAATATATTAATTATTACCTGTTCATTGCATCCAACCACTTGGGATGATGGAGATTTCTCATTAGGTAGAATTGAGAAGAACATAGAACATTACATGCAGTACAGGCTCCTCAATCCTCGATGTTGCGCCGACCTGTGAAACCAATCTGAAGCCCATCTAACCTCCAAGTAAAGAACCTACCTCTGACATCTGTCCTATATCTATTACCCCTCAATTTAAAGCTATGTCCCCTCAGGCTAGCCATCACCATCTGAGGAAAAAGGCTCTCACTGTGCAACCTATCTAAATCTCTGATCATCTTGTATGCCTCTATAAAGTCACCTCTCAACCTTCCTCTTTCTAACAATAACAGCCTCAAGTCCCTCAACCTTTCCTCTTAAGAACTTCCCTCCATACCAGGCAACATCTTACTAAATCTCCTCTGCACTCTTTCCAATGCTTCTGCATCCTTCCTATAATGCGGTGACCAGAACTGTAAGCAATACTCAAAGTGTGGCCACACCAGTTTTGTACAGCTGCAACATGACCTCATGGCTCTGAAACTCAATCGCTCTATCACTAAAAGCTAACACACCATATGCCTCTTAACAATCTTATCAACCTGGGTGACAATTTTCAGGAATCTATGCACATGGACATCAAGATCTCTCTACGTATCCACACTACCAAGAATCTTACCATTAGCCCAGTACTCTGTATTCCTGTTACTCCTTCCAAAGTGAATCACCTCACACCTTTCCACACTAAACTCCATTCGCAACCTCTCAGCCCAGCTCTGCAGCTTATCTATGGCCCTCGGTAACCTACAATATCCTTCAGCGCTGTCTACAACTCCACTGACCTTAGTGTCATTGGCAAATTTACTAACCCATCCTTTTACGCCCTCATCCAGGTCATTTATAAAAATGACAAATACCAGTGGCTCCAAAACCAATCCTTGCAGTACACCACTAGTAACTGAGTTCCAGGGTGAACATTTCCCACCAACCACTTCTTTCAGTGAGCTAATTTCTGATCCAAACCACTAAATCACCCTCAATCCCATGTGTCTATATTTTCTGCAATAGCATACTGTGGGGAATCTTATCAAAGAAGTTCAGAATAAGGAAGTTTTAGTGTTAAAATGCCTTGTCCATTGTTGGAATAATCTATCACACAAATTGTACAACCTTATAAGAAAGGCTTGTTTTGCCCTCTAGCTCAAACTCCTTTTTTCATCATGTTGAATGTTCCAGTTCAGTAGTTGTTCTGTGAAGATTTGCCAACATCTCTAGCACTTCTTAAACCTAGTTACTATGAGTACTGAAACTCTTTAGTAATTATGAAGCGAGGACACCAGCTGGCTTCCCTGCCTTTGAACAAGTATATCAGTTCAATTCCCACTCCAAACTTGTTGGCCATGCAATCATAATGCATTCAAACAAGTATCAACTTGTAAAATCCTTCCAATATGTTCCAATGGCTGCAAATAAGAATGGAAGAGATTCCCAGTCAGCAATGAGATGAAAATAAATTGGAGACTCTAACATCACTATCCCTAGTTCCAGAAACTCATGCTCCACGGAAAGCAACTTGGCTCAGTTGGTTGGCCAGCTAGTGTAAGTCAGTCTGATGCTGACAGCATAGCAGTTGATCCCTGTTCCTGTTATGGTAGATTCAGGATGTCCCTTTTTTTTCACCCTTTGGGCAGTCATGGCACTCTGGATTGGACCTTTACCTATTAAGGTTAAAATTGTTATTTTTTATCTCGATGAATTGGAAGTATTAGTAGGTTAATTATCATAAATATTTCTTTCATTATCAAGTCCTGGATTGGAATTTGAACTAATATCTTCAGGTTCAAATGGGGACACTACATACAGAGCTGCAAGACTTCCCAAGCTCTGAAGTGGCAATTACAATGATAATCTCAATCTTTGATGGTGTGAAATTTCGAAGGAAATTGCATTGTGGCAAACTACATCATTGCTGCTGCAGCTGCATGTAGCTACTCCTGGAAGAGATCTGTTTCATAATGTGCTATGGACATCTTGTGTCATCTTCACAAGTCCACCATAGCTGATGTGCAACCAATCTGAGGCATCAGTCACCCAATTATGACTAGTTTGACCTATCTATCTGCTGCCTCTTACTTTATCTGTGCAAAAGATCTCCATAAATTTCGATCTCTTATTAAATGGCTGAAACTATGATATTTACTTTTCTGGACATTAATTTTCAAGTGATCTTTTTGCACTACCAATTTCAAGCAGCTCTTGTCTTATGATCTTTTTCTGGAATTTATTGCATACACCTTAGAGTCACATTTAAAAGGCTTCAATTTTATTCTTTTGATCTTTACTTATTGTCCACATTTCTGGGGGATACTTGAAAGTGGATAGAATGCGGTGTCTTGTCATTTCTCCCCTCCAGTTCCCCCACTTGAGCTTTTTTGTTGTTGATGCATCACAATGCCACCCAATGCCACAATGCTCAATTCTTGCTATTTCCATCCTTCATCTTATATTAGCATCATATCTGCCACCTCCTGTTATCAGTTATCCTAAATAGAGCAATTTATCCACTTGCTCCATCCTTTTCAATCTTCACCCTAGATTTACTAATGGTTTTGCCTATCACTATTTTGTCTTTTTGTTTGAGTTAAAAAGACTCAATACTCAATCCATATTTATTATTTTACTTGATTAATGTAGAGGCCTAACTCTACTAATAACTAATACAACAATTTTAGAATTAAATAGTCAATTGGTGATACAGAGTATTGCTGAAAAGACACAGTTTTGGGAAATTTTCATCTTACAATTCATAAATGTTGGTTTGCTTCTTGACTTGATATGCTTGAAAACTATCCTGGTGAGCGCAAGATGAAAAGCTTTCACAAAAGTGTGCCTTTTTCCAACAATTCTATAAACTTGGCTTTGACTTTGTTGCAAAGACATTAGGATCCTAAATTCCCGACAGTGTGGAAACAGACCCTTCGGCCCAACAAGTCCACACCAACTCTCTGAAGAGTAACCAACCGAGACCCATTCCCTGAACCTATTACTCTACATTTACCCCAACTGATGCAGCTAACCTACATAGCCCTGTGTGGCATTGAGAATGCCCTCAATTATATCACTGTACTTTCTCTCAATCGGAACAAATATCTGTCGAGATTTACTTGGAAAATAATTAATTTGGATTGCAGTGAGTGTAATACAAAGTGTGACTAATGACTAATATACATCCAGGACCCAATGGCCCAACTCAGAATAAAATAACAGGTCTGATTTCCCTGGAGCCGGGCATCTGGTGACATGCTTCATTCAGTCAATTTATCACGGAATGTTTAGGATTATTTTAATTTTTTGCTCAGCGTTTCTGGAAGAAGACTGGATAATGAAGCAATGAGGTCACAAGACACCAACTGGGACAAACAGGGTATATCTGTTTAATGAGAGCGATATTAAAATAATTGAGGATAAATTTGTATTAGAGTGGGGCAGTTCAATAAGGAGTAAAATAAAAAAAAGAAATACATCAAACTCAAGAAGAATACCACAGATGAGATCATAAGATACAGGAGCAGAATTAGACCATTCAGCCCATCGAGTCTCATCCACCATTCAGTCATGGCTGATATTTTTCTCAATCCCAGTCTCCTACCTTCTCCCATAATCCTTGATCCCCTTTCTAATCAAGAACCTATCTATCTCTTTCTTAAATACACTCAACGACTTGGTCTCCACAGATTCACCACTCTCTGGCTGAAGAAATTTCTCATCATCTCAGATCTAAAGTGTCATCCTTTCACTATGAAGGTTGTGCCCTTTAGCCCTAGTCTCCACTACTAGAAACACCTTCTCCATGTCCACTCCATCTAGGCCTTTCAGTATTCTGTCTGTTTCAAGAGATTCTTTCTGCAACCATCCCCATCCTCCTAAACTCCATTCAGTACAAACCCAGAGTCCTGTACTGATCCTCATGTGGCAAAGCCCTTCATTTCCTGCTTATTCTTGTGAATCTCCTCTGGATCTCCAACGCCAGCACATCACCCTTAGGTATGGGCCCAAAATTACACACAACATTCCAAATGCACTCTGACCAGAGGTGTATGCACCCTAAGCAGCATATCTCTGCTCTTGTATACTTAGTAGACCAGCAGGAGGCTGGAAGAACACAGCAAACTAGGCAGCAGCAGGACGTGGAGAAGTCAATGTTTCAGGTGTAACCCTTCTTCAGGACTAGCCCTCTTGAAATGGAATGCTAACATTGAATTTACCTTCCCAAATGTCAACCAAACATACATGTTAATCTTAAGGGAATTCTAAATTAGCACTTCCAAGTACCTTTGCGCTTCAGATTTCCAAAGCCTTTTCACATTTAGAAAATAGTCTATGCCTCTGTTCTTCCTTCCAAAGTATATAGTTTCACACTTTTCCACATTGTGATGCACCCGTCACTTCTTTTTGCACTCTGTCCATCTGCAGCCTACCTACTTCCTCAACACTACCTCTCCCAGTACCTGTCTTTGTGTCATCTGTAAAATGAGCAACAATGCCCTCAGTTCCTTCGTCTAGATTGTTAGTGTGTAACATGAATAGCTGTGGTCCAGTACGGACTCCTGCTGAACTCCAATGGTCACAGGCTGCCATCCTGAAAAAGACCATTTTAGATGTAAGATAATTTCAGAATGAAAGTAAAAGATAAAGAAGAGGAATTCTGGAAAATAATTCACAAATTGAAGGAACGGAAGGCAGCATTTCTAATGGCTCAGTTTCAGGACATGAGTGACAATCATTCCCAATGGTCACATTGTTAAAAGGGTATTTCTGTTGTTCATTACCAAGTGTAACTTCATTCCCATGGCACAGCAGGAATGTTCCCTACATCTGAGCTATATTTAGATTCAAATCCTTGCTCAGACCATGGTAATCCTTCAGCGTATCGTATAGCATATGATGAGCTTAACTGCCAATAAATGTGAAACTCGTACAGCAATGACCTGAAAATCTATAGAGTGGAGCAAATTGGCCACTGCCTTGTTTTGCAATTCACAGGAAATCCCTGACTTGCCACAACTTGATGACTGATAAATAACAGCGAGCACCCTTCCATTTGACTAGTGAAGCCAATTTAACAGAGCAAACAGGAGGAGTATTAACTTTGTCCAAACTGACAGCAAGACATAGCGGCAGGAGGTCTATGTGGAGTTTAATTAGATTGCTGAGCTCGTACTGAACTAGTAAAAACAATATTGGTATTCAGGGTCCTGTATACATTGGGCAAACTGTCTCTCGAAGTGTGTATGAGCGATTCATCACTTTGTGCTCATGCTCAATAAATATTAATCATAGAACAGCAGTCGGGGAGGACTGAATGTCTAGCATTTATTCCTTTAAGACTTCAATGACATTCATCAAATAAATCAGTAATGATTTAATAATAGTATGATGTTAAACAATGATGCAATATTATTAAAGCAGCTCCGAAAAATATTGAGTCAGTGAAGACTCAGCTCAGCAAACCAGACCCTGGCTAGACAGAGCCCATTCTCTCGTTAACTCCTTCAGACAAGCTTGAGGTTAGTGAATCAGTCACACTCAAGATCATTTCAAGGATTTTCTGCCTGTGAATGGCAACACTTACAGTATTTTATTTTGTAGATAGTTATGGATAAAGTACATTACTAAATATTTCAAATAGTACATTAGAAATTACACAAATATAACTTTCATGCATTGAGCACCTTTCTATCGATTCAATTGCAAATTTGAGACAGCAAACAAATATGGCATTAACTGTACAGATTAACTACAAGTGACAGGGGTGCTAGAAGTTAACAGCTCCTCGGTACAGTAGGCTGAAAGACCTTTCCTCACTGCTTCTTTGTGGTGACTGCCCAAGCTTTAATGCCTCCCTGTGAACACAGTCCTGGAGCTTTTGGAATGTGTCTGTCTGTGACAATCTGTTCAGGAGAGCTCTTCACACTGAAAGGTTCCAGTAGAATCAAGAGCAGCTTTCACTGAGGTGATGATCTTCCAAGAACAGTCTATCTCAGCGTCCACCCCTGGGAATCGACCACAGAGCGCACAGTCCCATGTCACGGAACTCAGGATTAACTTTGACAAAAACCACTGAATCTCTCTCCAGAGATTTTTGGCAAAGGCATATTCCAGAAGAAGACAAGAGAACGTCTCTTCAGCTGTCTTGGGGAGAATGTACAATGGTGCCAAATTTAAGATGTGGTGGGGACAAAAGATAAACCAAACCAGTCCCTAAAGAACATGGCCTCATTTTGTTTCAACTTGCCTGAGGCCAGTTTGAACTGGGTGCAGATGCTCAAGCGTCTGCACAGTGACAGCAGATCCAGGCAAAAAAACTGTGACATTATCCATGTCAGAGTCAAAGTCATAGAGATGTACAGCACAGAAACAGACCCTTCGGTCCAACTCGTCCATGCCAACCAGATATCCCAACCCAATCTAGTTCCACCTGCCAGCACCCATCCCATATGCCTCCAAACTCTTCCTATTCATATACCCATCCATGCCTTTTAAATGTTGCAATCATACTAGCTCCACCATTTCCTCTGGCAGCTTATTCCATACACAGTACCAACCTCTGCGTGCAAAGTTGCTATTTAGGTCTCTTTTATATCTTTCCCCTCTCACCCTAAACCTGTGCCCTCCCCCATCCCAGGGAAAAGACTTTGTCTATTTATCCAATCCATGCCCCTTATGATTTTATAAATCTCTAGAAGGTTACCCCTCAGCCTCTGATGCTCCAGGTAAAACAGCCCCAGCCTATTCAACCTCTCCCTACAGCTCAAATCCTTCAACTCTGGCAACATTCTTGTAAATCCTTTCTGATTCCTCTCAAGTTTCACAACATCCTGCCGATTGGAAGGAGACCAGAAATACATGCAAAATTCCAAAAGTGGCCTAACCAATATCCTGTACAGCTGCAATATGACCTCCCAATTCCTATATTCAGTGCTCTGCCCAATAAAAGAAAGCATAAAAGTTGGATTGCCAAGTATCTCTGAGAAGAGCAAGGAGCAGATGATTCGAAACACGTGCGAAGCCACCATCCTGACTGCTCTCCATTCTCACTCTTCTATCACAGTCGTGCTGCAAGTCATCCATGACTCTGGATCTATATCCTGACAGTGGCAATGGTTTATCCAGTCTCCAACTGTGAGATGTCTGTCATCACATTTAAACAGTATCTGTCCTCAGAGTAACCCAAAGTACTTTCTAGTCAATGAAATACATTTTGAAATGTTGTAACTTATGTAGGATGCATCGCAGCCAGGTTACATCTAGCAAGATCCCTTGTGCAGAAGCATCCTGCAATCATCACCTTTTGGCAATGTTGGTTTAGGGATGAATTTTAAAAAAAATTAATTCACATGATATTGGTGTCACTTGTGATCCCTAATTGCCCAGGAGGCTGGTAAGCTGTAGGTCTGAAGTCACATACAGGCTAGACCAGGTGAGGGTGGCAGTTTACTTCCTAAAGGATATTAGTGAACCAGAGGGATTTTTCCAATCAACAATGGGTTCATGATCTTCATTAGACTCTTAATTCCAGATTTATAAAATTGAATTCAAACTTTATTATCTGCCATGGTTGGATTCAAAACCGAGTCCCCAGAACATAACTTGCGTGTCTGAATTAATAGTCCAGCAATAATACCACTATGCCAATGCCATCCCATTTAATATGTGCCAGTAAATTGGGGAGTACCTAATGGTACACTAAATCTTTAAACTGTGGCCCAGTGCATGACAGTCATCTGAGTCCCAAAAAAGTGAGCTTCAGGCCTACTGTAGTGACTTGAGCATGATAAAGCTAGCAGGCATTGTGTTGTCCTGATTAACTTAACCTTTCAATCAATATTTAAAATAAAGTACCTCTCTGCCCCCAGGTGAAAGTAAAGCATTCATTGTTGCTATTTCAAAGCCAATTGGGAGAATCTTCCTCCACCACCACCACCACCATGTAAGCCCATGTTCTTAGTAATAATTTCCCATCAACATGTAATTTAAAAAACCAAGTGATTACCCAATTAGTACAATACTAATCTACCTGTTTGTTTGTGCATTTCCAAGATGTCAGCTCTCTCCTCCAGGAGCAGTAGGGGCTCAATCATCCATCTATAGGGAGGCTTTGACCTGCAGGCCTCTGCTGCCTGAGAATACTACCCTCTCAAGCCCACATCCTTCCTGATGGACTCAGGCATTATACAAATAAGGCGAGGAAGAGAGGGCAACATTGCTTGACATAGATTTTAGTTGAGAAGCTTTTGGTTCCCACCCATTGATTGAGACAACTTCTCTAGAGCAGTCAGATCCAATTGTGGAGTCCTTGCCCAAAGTCAGTTACGGCTAACACATCCATCATGAAGTTGTGCAATATTCTGACAAAAGCTATCTTCTGTCCCAAGCTGATGAGATAGATTCTCACCCTTCTGTATTGCACACAGATGCAGTATCTCTAAATAGTGCAAGGCTCTCATACAGCTTCCTGCTGGGTTCAACACAGGTCTGGTCGCTCAAATAGACCTGACCCAATGAACTTGGCCAGAGTTTTGTCACCCATATTCAACAGAGAGAATGGTCACTGATTTTTAATTTCCTCCCTCTCCCCATTCTGCTTGAAGGTGATGGCAATGCCCTTCCTCTTGGATTTGCAACGCTACCAGCTAGAAGCAGACTCTTGTACACCTCCAATTTATCTGAATGTGATCACAGCTGACTAATCCCAGTTTGCTATTGTTGAGTGGCACTTACAGAAAGTGAATCCTGGACATCCTGCCAGCCCCTCTTCTGACAATAAGCACGGAATGCAAACTACCTTATTAGATCTTCCAAAATGTCTGTTCCCCATTATAATTTCTCAAACCTCATTTTCCAGCAGTCCAATGTCCACTTTTTCCACATATATATAAAAAAACTTGCAATTTTTTTTACATTATCAGCAAGTTTACGCTCATATTTCATTTTCTTCCTCCTTATTGCTTTTTTAGTTGTCCTCTGCTCGTTTTTGAAAGGTTTCCCACTTATCTTCACTATATTGTATGAGTAGATTACTTACAGCATGGAAACAGGCCCTTCGGCCTAACAAGTCCACACCGATCCGCCGAAGTGCAACCCACCCCAGACCCATTCCCCTACATTTACCCTTTTACCTAACACTACAGACAATTTAACATGGCCAATTCACCTGACCTGCACATTTTTGGATTGTGGGAGGAAACCGGAGTACCCGGAGAAAACCCGCGCAGACACGAGGAGAATGTGCCAACTCCACACAGAGAGTCGCCTGAGGCAGGAATTGAACCTGGGCCTCTGGCGCTGTGAGGCAACAGTGAGAGAGAGAGAGAGAGAGAATAAAGAAAGAAACCAAAACTCTAACTAACGCAGTAGTGAACCTGCACAGTTACTGCCTTTGCTGTTTGAATTCATGTATCACTGGACATCGGAGTGTGTCTAGGAAAATTAACAAACAGTGAAATTCACAACCAAACTTGGAGGAACTTGTTTGGGAGAGGACACAGCACAGAAACAGATAAGTGAATATTTTAAGTCTGGCCTTACAATAAGTCTGCAGTAGTGAGTAGAGTGGGTTCTTTCTTGATTATGTTATATTGAGATATGTCTCTTGATTAAACTTAAAAATATAAGCCATAAGTATTAAGTTAACTGCAGCAGTGTTTTGTAGAGGAATAGGACAGTGCTATTTTCTGGGTCTGTAGATTGGGAGAAGCAAAAATAGCCTTTAGTAGAGAGTTATGCTATTCTTGTCAGATGTGGGAGTTCAGGGAGAGTTTACGGGTTACTGAGGGTTATATCTGCGATAAATGCTGTTGGATGTGAATCCTATCAGATCAAAGATTGGTTGGAGAGACAGTTAGAGTCAATGAGGAATTTACAAGAGCAAGGGGATGTGATGTATGGCAGTTATAGGAAGGGAGAAGACATGCAGATACAGTCACATAGATGGGTTAACTCCAGGAAAGGTAAGACAGGTAGGCAGGTAGTGCAGGGGTCTTCTGTGGCTATCCTCATTTCAAACAAGTATGCTGTTTTGGAAAATGTAGGGGGTGATGGATTCTCAGGGGAATGTAGCACGAACAGCCAAGTGTCTGGTATCGAGGCTGGCTCTAATTCAATGAGGGGTACATCGGTTTCCAAGAGATCAATTGTGTTAGGGGACTCTCTAGTCAGAGGCATAGATAGACGTTTATGTGTCCAGCAGCGAAAATTCAGAATGGTGCGTTGTCTCCCGGTTGCCAGGATCAAGGATGTCTCAGGGAAGGTGCAGAATGTTCTCAAGGGGGAGAGGGACCAGCAGGAGGCCATTGTACACATTGGAACAAATGACACAGGAAGGGAAAAGGATGAGATTCTGAAGGAAGAATATGAAGAGTTCAGCAGGAATTTTAAAATGAGGTCCTCGAGGGTAGTAATATCTGGATTACTCCCGGTGGTGTGAGCTAGTGAGGGTAGGAATAGGAGGATAGAGCAGATGAATGCAAGGCTGGGGAGCTGGTGCAGGGGAGAAAGATTCACATTTTTGGATCAGTGGAATCTTTTCTGGGGCAGAAGTGACCTGTACAAGAAGGACATATTGCACCTGAATTGGAAGGAGACCAATATATTGTCAGGGAGATTTGCTAGACCTGCTCAGGAGGATTTAAACTAGTAAGGTGGGGGGTGGTGGGACCCAGGGAGCTAGTGAGAAAAGAGATTAATCTGAGATTGGTACAGTTGAGAAAAGAACTGAGTCAAACAGTCAGGGCAGGCAGGAACAACGCAGAGACCAAGGTAGGACTAATAAATTAAACTGCATTTATTTCAATGGAAGAGGCCTAACAGGGAAGGCAAATGAACTCAGGGCATGGTTAGGAACATGGGACTGGGATATCATAGCAATTACAGACACATGGCTCAGGGATGAACAGGACTGGCTGCTTAATGTTCCAGGATACAAATGCTACATGAAGGATAGAAAGGGAGGCAAGAGAGGAGGGTGAGTGCGTTTTTGATAAGGGATAGCATTACAGCTGTACTGACAGAGGATATTCCTGGAAATACATCCAGAGAGGTTATTCGGGTTGAACTGAGAAATAAGAAAGGGATGATCATCTTATTGGGATTGTATTATAGACCCCCTAATAGTTCGAGTGATGTTGAGAAACAGATTTGTAAGGAGATCTCAGTTATTCTGGCTATTGAGGGAGTGCAGCCTAGGTTCATGAGGTCAATTCCCGGAATGGCGGGACTATCTTACTCTGAAAGATTGGAGCGACTGGGCTTGTATACGCTTGCATTTAGAAGGCTGAGAGGGGATCTGATTGAGACATATAAGATTATTAAAGGATTGGACACTCTGGAGGCAGGAAGCATGTTTCCGCTGATGGGTGAGTCCCGAACCAGAGGACACAGTTTAAAATAAGGGGTAGGCCACTTAGAACAGAGTTGAGGAGAAACGTCTTCACCCAGAGAGTGTTGGGTGTATGGAATGCTCTGCCCCAAAAGGCTGTGGAAGCCAAAGTCTGGATACTTTCAAGAAAGAGTTGGATAGAGCTCTTAAGGATAGTGGAATCAAGTGTTATGGTGATAAGGCAGGAACAGGATACTGATTGAGGATGATCAGCCATGATCATAATGAATGGTGGTGCTGGCTCAAAGGGCAGAATGGCCTACTCCTGCACCTATTGTGTATTGTCTACTGTCTATCTGTAAGAATAATAGGGTGGTTATGGTAGGGGATTTTAACTTTCCAAACATAGGCTGGGACTGCCATAATGCTAAGGGTTTAGATGGAGAGGAATTTGTTAAGTGTGTACAAGAAAATTTTCTGATTCAATATCTAATGTACCTACGAGAGAAGGTGCAATACTTGACCTATTCTTGGGAAATAAGGCAGGGCAGGTGACTGAGGTGTCAGTGGTGGAGCATTTTGGGGGCAGTGACCATAATTCCATTAGATTTAAAATAGTGTGGAAAAGGATAGCCCAGATCTAAAAGTTGACGTTCTAAATTGGAGGAAGGCTAACTTTGATGGTTTGAGGCAAGAACATTCAAAAGCTGATTGGGCGCAGATGTTCACAGGTAAAGGGACGACTGGATAATGGGAAGCCTTCAGAAATGAGATAATGAGGGTCCAGAGAAAGTATATTCCTGTTCGGCTGAAAGGAAAGGCTGGTAGGTGTAGGGAATGTTGGATGACGAAAAAATTGAGGGTTTGGTTAAGAAAAAGAAGGAAGCATATGTCAGGTATAGACAAGATAAATCAAATTAATCCTTAGAAGAGTATAAAGCCATTAGGAGTATACTTAAGAGGGAAATCAGGAGAGCAAAACAGGAACATGAGATAGCTATGACAAATAGAGTTAAGAGAATCCAAAGGGTTTTTACAAATACATTAAGGACAAAAGGGTAACTAGGGAGAGAATAGGGCCCCTCAAAGATCAGCAAGGCGGCCTTTGTGTGAAACCGCATGAGATAGGGGAGATACTAAACAAATATTTTGCGTCAGTGTTTACTGTGGAAAAGCACATCGAAGATGTAGAGTGTAGGGAAATAGATGGTGACATATTGAAAAATGTCCATATTACAGAAAAGGAAGTGCTGGATGTCTTTAAAAGTGGATAAATCCCCAGGACCTGATGAGGTGTACCCTAGAACTCTGGGAAGAGAGGGAAAAGATTGTTGGGCCCCTTGGTGAGATATTTGTTTCACTGATAGTCACAGGTGTGTTGCTTGAAGACTGGATGGTGGCTAACGTAGTGCCACTGTTTAAGAAAGGAGGTAAGGACAAGCCAGGGAACTATAGACCAGTGAGCCTGTTGTTGGTGATCGGCATGTTGTTGGAGGGAATCCTGAGGGACAGGACGTACATGTATTTGGAAAGGCAAGGACTGATTAGGGATAGTCAACATGGCTTTGTGCGTGGGAAATTATGTCTCACAAACTTGATTGAATTTTTTGAAGAAGTAACAAAGAGAATTGATGAGGGCAAAGTGGTGGACGTGATCTAAATGAATTTCAGTAAGGCATTCGACAAGGTTCCCCATGGGAGACTGGTTAGCAAGGTTACATCTCAAGGAATACAGGGAGAACTAGCCATTTGGATACAGAATTGGCTCAAAGGTAGAAGACAGAGGGTGGTGGTAGAAGGTTGTTTTTCAAACTGGAGGCCTGTGACCAGTGGAGTGCCACAAGGTTCGGTGCTGGGTCCACTACTTTTCGTCATTTATATAAATGATTTGGATGTGAGCATAAGAGGTATAGTTAGTAAGTTTGCAGATGACACTAAAATTGGATGTGTCGTGGACAGTGAAGAAGGTTACCTCAGATTACAACGGGATCTAGATCTGATAGATAAATGCAAGGTGCTGCATTTTGGGAAAGCAATTTTAGCAGGACTTATACACTTAATGGTGAGGTTTATGGAGCGTTGCTGAACAAAGAGACCTTGGACTGCAGGTTCATAGCTGCTTGAAAGTGTAGTCACAGGTAGATAGGATAGTGAAGAAGGCATTTGATATGCTTTCCTTTATTGGTCAGAGTATTAGGTACACGAGTAGGGAGATCATGTTGCGGCTGTACAGGACATTGGTTAGGCCACTTTTGGAATACTAGAATACCCTATTGGAAGGGTGTTATGAAACTTCAAAGGGTTCAGAAAAGATTTACAAGGATGTTGCCAGGTTTGGACCGTATGAGTTATAGTGAGAGGTTGAATAGGCTGGGACTGTTTTTCCTGGAGCGTCGGAGGCTGAGGGGCGACCTTATAGAGGTTTATAAAATCATGAGGGACATGGATAGGATAAATAGACAAAGTCTTTTCTCTGGGGTGGGGAGTCCAGAACGAGAGGGCATAGGTTTAGGGTGAGAGGGGAAAGAGATAAAAGAGACCTAAGGGGCAACTTTTTCACGCAGAGGGTGACACGTGAATGGAATGAGCTGCTAGAGGAAGTGGTGGACGGTGGTACAATTCCAACATTTAAAAGGCATTTGGATGGGCATATGAATAGGAAGGGTTTGGAGGAAATGGGTCAGGTGCTGGCAGGTGGGACTAGATTGGGTTGGGATATCTTGTCGGCATGGACGGGTTGGACCGAAGGGTTTCCGTGCTGTACATCTCTATGGCTCTCTGACTCCAACTATGAACTTGATTATCCCAGTCCACCATAATTACGTAATATCACCCATCTTGCATGCCATTTTTATTTCCTGATTTTTTTTTGCCCACATCCTGACTATTACGAAGGAGGGGACACACAGTTGCCATCAGGTTTTTTTCCCTTTGCGATTCCTGAATTCTACACACACAGATTCAACACCCTCTGACTCTCTTTGTTGCTTCTTGCTATCAATTTAGTTTCATTTGTTACCAACAAGAGGCAATCCTGCTCCACTGCTCATCTGCCTGTCCTTTCAATAGAATGTATATCCTTGGATATTTAGTTTCCAGTGCTGATGCCTTTGAAGTCACACCTCCATGGTGCCCACAACATCATCAGCACCAATGTCAATCTGCACTATAAGCTCATTACTGTATGCATTCAAGTACAACACCTTCAGTCTTGTGTTGACCACCCTTGCTGCTCATAGTTGTCCTCTTACCTGTTGTGTTTGCAGTTGGATTACTGACCCTTTTCATACTCCGCCCTGTTACATGTTCTGGAAACTTCAATAACCTCTCCTGAGCCCTCCCCACTCTTTAACTAGGTTGAAGTTCTTATGACCTCAATTTACCTCTATTTGCAACATGCTTTAAGATACAAAGCCTTTACGTTTGTTCTATCATTGAATTTCCCTACGCTTTTGTGCTTCCTTGGTACAATGTGACATTCACACATTCCGTCCCTTCCTTTCATTTTCTGGTAACAATAAGCCCCATCACTAACCAGCAATCCTACTTTATGCACTACCTTTGAATTTATAATGTTGCATGTAACTAAACATTACCCTCCCCTCGCCCGCCCACCCACCCCCACCCCAATTTAACGAAAAGTCCTATCCACATCCCTCGTTATGTATTTTGCCAGGACTCTTATACCAGTATGAATCAGATGGAGTCTGTCCCATCAAAATAGCTCCCTTCTTTCCAGTATGGTGCCAATGTCCCACTATTTCAAAACTGTTTCTCCTACACCAACTTTTGAGATACACATTTATCGCATTAATCTTGTTTGGCGTCTGCCAGTTAGTTTGTGGATTAGGTAGTAATCTGGAGAACCTTTTTGGTTCTGCTTTTAGCACTGAACTGTTCATGTCCCCTCAGCAGATCCTCTTTGTCTTTCTACTGATATCATTGGTACCTATGTGGACCACGACAACTAGATCATTCTCATCCCACTCCAAGTTCCTCTGCAGCCCAGATATAATATCCTGAATCCAGGATTCACTGCCTCCGACTAAAGAAATTTCTGCTCATCTCAGTTCAAAAGAGTCATCTTTTCACACTGAGGCTGTGCCCATTGTCCTACTCTTCCCACTTGTGGAAACATTTTCTCCATGTCCATGCTATCCTGGTCTCTCAGTATTCGCTAAGTTTCAATTAGATTTCCCACATCTTCCAGTTTTTCTAAAAAATACACAAATGAAAAGACACAGTCATAGAATCATAGAGCTGTACAGCATGGAAACAAGCCCTTCAGTCCAACTCGGCCATGTCGACCTGGTATCCTTTAACATAATTTAAGAATTGCTAACACATTTCTTCTGAAGGTTTAGTAATGTGTTTGTTTTTGTTCACAGGCACTGTATCATTGATATCATTGGCTATACTTTCATACGATCGTTATATTACTATCACTGGAGCCACAGAAGCTGACAAGGCAAATTACAACAAAGCCTTTGCATGGATTTCATTTTCTTGGATCTACTCATTGATATGGACATTGCCCCCTCTATTTGGATGGAGTCACTATGGTCCTGAGGGACCAGGAACCACATGTTCTGTGAACTGGTATTCAAAAGATGCAGCCAATGTATCCTACATTGTGTGTCTCTTCGTCTTCTGTCTGGTCATCCCCTTTCTGGTGATTATGTATTGTTATGGAAAGATACTGATGACAATGAGGAAGGTAAGTCTCACCATGACTCTCAAACAGTTCCTATGGATTACAGCATACCTAATGCAAACCCACTATTTGAAAAGAAATTAGAGAAAAAACAAGGGATTATAGATCAGTAGCCCAAGATCAATAGTAGGAAAATACTAGTATCAATCTTAAAGGGTTTAATAACAGAGCACCCAAAAAAAACAATGACAGGATTGGACATGGTCAGCATGGATTCTCAAAAAGGAAATCATGCTGAACAAATTTACTGGAAATTTGAGAGGATGCAACTTGTGAAGTTGATAATGGAGAGCCAGTGGACTTTCACAAGGCTTCTGATAAAGTTATACATAAGATTAGCATGTAAATTTAATGTGCATGTAATTCAGGGCAGTGTGCTGATATGGATAGGTAACTGGTTGACTCACAGGAAACAAAGTGAAGGAATAAACATGTCCTGTCCTCTGAGTTGCAGGTGGTGACTTGCAGGCTACCACAGGGAACGTCAGTGCTTGCACGCCAGCTATTTACAATCTATAACTGATTTAGATCAGGGAAGTAAATGCGATATCTCCAAGTTTGCAATCAATACGAAGCTGAATGGGAAGGTGAGTTGTGAGCAGGATGCTGGGATGCTTCCGTGTGATCTAGAGAAGTTGTGTGAATGAGCAAATACTCTATAGTTAAATTAATAATAGGCATAAATGTGAGGTTAGCTCATTTGGCTGATTTGTGACGCAGATTAATGGCAACAAGGTAGGTTAAATCTCCGCAATGACTGAGATTACCATGAAGGAGTGTCCTTCAAATTCCCCCCTTGCCTGAGGCATGGTGACCCTCAGGTTAAACCACCACCAGTCATCTCCCACCAGTGAGGGAGCAGCCCTGTTATCCTTTGAGACTTTGGCTACTTTACCTTTGATTGACCCTGAAACTGTGGATAAATTTTGTGTTTTTACTGTCATTTTCTTGGTAATAACTTTGACCAAACACTTTTCCATACACAAAGAAGCAGGTGTAAGTGCTTTTGTTTGCTTTATAACCTGATCAAATGATTGTGCTTAGGTTAAATATTCCCTGTCTTGTTCCTTGTCCATATCTAAATCCAGACTGTGCTCCATCAATTATACTTCAAATATGCTTTTATTTCGACTTTTCAAATCATTTTAATGAGATGACTCATTAAGCTTATCATTCTAAAATGGGTGCCCTTTAGGCTTCTTAGATTTCTTAACAAATGACATATGCCTCAAGTCTCTTGGTCTCTGTCCTTTACTACATATTTGATCACAAATTTCTATTATCACTTCTCATACTATTTCTCTGCAGGCTTTTAGATGTTCTAATGTTCTTCAGCTATGTCTTGAGTTTTCCCTGGGCACTTCATTTCAAATGATTTGTTGGCTCTGATATTATTATGTTCAGTGGAATGTACTTGGGGAAGGAATGATTTTGTGGTATTATTGCTCAACTGTTAGTCCAGAGACTCAGGTTAAAAGCATGTAAGTTAGCTCGCTGAGCTTGAAGGCTTGTTGTCAGACTTTTCGTCACCATGCTAGGTAACATCATCTGTGAGAGTCTCTGGTGAAGTGCTAGTGGTATGTCCCACCTCTTTATTTATAGGTCTTGGTTTCTAAAGGCGGGTGATGTCATTTCAGGTTCCTTTCTTCATCGGAAGGGAGATGGGCTCTAAATCAATATGTTTATTGATAGAGTTCCAGTTAAAATGTCACACCTCTAAGAATTCTCCTGCATGTCTTTGTTTCACCTGTCCTAGGATGTATGCGTTGTCCCAATCGAAGTGGTGTCCTTCTTTGTCTGTATGTATAGAAACTAGTGATAGTGTGTCATGTCTTTTGGTGGCCAGTTGGTGTTCATGCATTCTGGTGGCAAATTCAATGCTAGTTTGTCCGACGTAGTGTTTTTTACAGCTCTTGCATGGTATCTTTCAAATGAGGTTAATTCTGCTGGTCGTATCTAATGGATCCTTTATGTTCATTAGTGGTTGTTGATAGGTTTGTAGGCTATCATGATGCCAAGGGTTCTGAGTAGGCCAGAAGTAATTTCTGACATGTCTTTGGTGTAAGGTAATGGGGCTATAGTTTTTGGTGGCATTGTGTCTGCTTCTTTGGGTTTGTTTCTGAGGTGGATTGTATTTGTTGGGCACCCATTTATCTTGAAAATGTCGTATAGATATTTTTCTTCTGCCTTTTGTAGTTCTTGGGTGCTGCAGTATGATGTAGGTCATTGAAATAATGTCTTGATGCAGCTCCGTTTGTGGGTGTTGGGATGATTGCTTCTGAAGTTGAGTACTTGGTCTGTGTTTGTTGTTTTTCTGTAGACACTAGTTTAAAGCTCTCCATTCACTGTACGTTCAACTGTCACGTCCAGGAATGGGAGTCTGTTGGTCATTCTCCTCCTCGTTTGTGAATGTTATGCCTGTCAGGGTATTGTTGATGGTGTTCTATGTTTCCTCTAATTTGTTCTGTTTTGTGATGACAAAGGTGTCATATACATAGCGGACCAAAAATTTGGGTTGGACAGATGGGAGGGCAGCTTGTTCAAGTCTCTGCATTACTGCTTCTCTATCAGCCCTGATATTGGTTATCCCATAGGTGTTCTGTTGTCTTGTCTGTAGGTTTTGTTATTGAATGGGAAGTAGATGGGTGGTGAGGCAATGTTCTGGGAACCCGAGTTTAAATCCCACAATGGCAGATGGTGTAATTTGAACTCAGTAAAATCTGGAAATAAGAGTTTGATGATGACTGTGAATCCTTTGTTGATTGTTGGGGAAAAAAAAAACATCCGGTTTACTAGTGCCCTTTAGGGAAGGAATCTGGCATCCTTACCTGGTCTGGCCTAGATGTGACTCCAGACTCACAGCAATGTGGTTGACTCTTAACTGCCCTCTGGCAATTAGGGATTGCCCTCATCCTGTGAATGATTTAAAAAATCTCACATTGGCAGAATGTGACCAGTGATGCCCCATAAGGATATGTGTCAGGCTCTTAATTATTCACATTATTAACAACTTTGATAATGACATAAACAAAAGAATCATATATCCAAATTTGCTGATGACACAAAGTTAGGAGGGATGAGAGACAGTGTAGGTGACAGCGTAAAATTACAAAAGGATATTGACAGACTAAATGAATGGATAAAACTGTGGTAGAATGAAGTTCTGTAAGTAAGTCTGTAACTAAGTAAGTGTGAGGCTATCCATTTTTAATAAATATTTTTATTGAGAAGAAGATTTTAAATTTTTTACAAAAATATAAAATTACTACAATATAATAGAACAACCTTGCAATATAACAACAATAACAGTAAACAAATTACTACTCTACTCCACAAACAATTCAGGAGGAAATAAAGCTCTGCACAAACTACAATTCAATAAATAACTAAATCAAAACAAAAAGAAACTAAATTAAACCGAGCTGAACTAAAACAAATTAGATTAAATTACATTAAGTTACAACACTCAGCGCAATCCCACCAAAGCTCCCATCATCAGACGTTTCAGTAGGCATAACCGTATTTGTTCAGAATTCTTCCCCCAGAGGCCCCCGGGCCGCTAGACACAGCCCTCACAGCTATATAAAGGCCCTGACCAATATAGCCGACAGGTCTGTGCCTATGTGGTTCAAAAAGGGCTGCCACTTCCTATTTAAGAAGTTATGTTTTCTTATTCACCATGCTTGGAAGGAAGTCCAGGGGGATGTGCTCCATAACTAACCTACGCCACCAAGAGAGTCCTGGGGGATTTTCCGACACCAGCTCATCAGAATGTTCTTCCCGTGCACATCCAAAGAGGGGAGATCGGTGAACCCAAGAGGAGGGACACTGGATCTACTTTGACTTTGGTTCCCAAGACACCTTCCAAAGCACTCGCTATAGCACCCCAATGCCTATAAAGCTTGTGATATGACCACAAGCAATGAGTAAGAGTACCAACATCTATTTTACATTTGGGGATCACTAGGGACGCTCCTTTCTTAAATTTCACAAGCCTCTCCTGTGCCATATAAACCCTGTGGAGTACCTTCAATTGCATAGCCTGTGTCCTATTGCAAATCAAAATCTTCCTTGCATTCTCCCGAATATCCTCCCACTCCTCTAGTGAGATCTCCACCCCCAATTCCTGAGCCCAGATTCCACACAGCCACTCAATGTCCTTCAAGACGCTAACTCCTAATAAATGATAGAGGGTGCTGACTGAGAGAGGGCCCGTGGACCGAAGCACTCTCCTCTCCATATCCAACTTATAGGGGCTAACTGTTAATGTAGTCTTTTTCTGTATAAAGTCCCTAATCTGAAAGTAATGAAAGAGGTCCCTCCTAGATAGTTTATAATACTGGCTCAGCTGCTCGAAAGATGTCATGACCTCCATGTCAAATAAGTCTCCCAAACAGGAAACTCCTCTGGACACCCAGAGCCTAAAGTTGGAATCCATTGATCCTGGCTGGAATCCGACCAATCCTACTATGGGAATGAAAGGGGAAGTTGTTTGTAAATTGCCCTCCCTTTGTTGCATCATTCTCCATGCTTTAACCATGTTAAGGACAATCTGATTTCTGCAATAGTTCGTAACAGTCCTCATTTTGTCCATGAACAACGGGTCAATGAGAGGACATTTGCCTGGGAGGCCTTGATGTCCAGCCAGATTGACCACAGGTCCTGGCAAGCCCAATCAGCCCAATAGGATAGTAGGGAACTGAGTTGATATTTCTTAAAGTCTGGAAAGTCCACAACCCTATCCGTGAGGAAGCTGCATTTTTGGCAAGCTTAATAAGAGGCCGCCTGTGACGCCAGATAAAAGAGCCGAGCCAACTGTTAGCCTCCGTAGCGCTTGCTCGGGCAGCATCAAAGGAAGCATTCGTATGGGGCATAATAAATGAGGAAGAACATTCATTTTAACCAGAGCTATTCTACCCAACCAGGATATTGGAAGATCCTCCCAGCACCAAAGGTCCTGTCTAATCTTCTCTAGCAACTGCACAAAGTTAGCTTTATATAATTGATTGGATTAGATTAGATTACTTACAGTGTGGAAACAGGCCCTTCAGCCCAACAAGTCCACACCGACTCTCCAAAGAGTAACCCACACAGACCCATTCCCCTACACCTAACACGATGGGCAATTTAACATGGCCAGTTCACCTAACCTGCACATTTTTTTGACTGTGGGAGGAAACCGGAGCACCCGGAGGAAACCCACGCAGACACAGGGAGAATGTGCAAACTCCACACAGACAGTTGCCTGAGGCAGGAATTGAACCCAGATCTCTGGTGCTGTGAGGCAGCAGTGCTAACCACTGTGCCACCGTGCTGCCCAATTGATCAAAGGCCGGAGTGAAAAAAATGCCTAAATACAGGAAATCTCCCTGTGACCACCTGAAAGGGAATCGGATTCCAGCCCCAAGCTCGGGTACTCTGATAAGACACCCAACAGGTATGGCCTCCAATTTCATAAAATTGATTTTATACCCCGAGAAAGAGCCAAATAAATTAACCACCTGTATTAAACAGGTCACAGATATCGTCAGGTTAGCTAGAAAGAGAAGAACGTCACCTGCATAATGGGCGATCTTATGCCTTCCTGATCCCACCTCCAGGGCAGTTATATTGGGGTCCTTCAGGATGGCCTCTGCCAACGGCTCAGTCACCAATGTAAATAGTAACCGTGAGAGGGGGCACCCCTATCGGCTGCCACTACCAATACTAAAATGGTCAGACTTCATACCATTAGCTTTAGGGTCGCTATGTAACATTGCCATCCAACTTGCGAAGACCTCTCCCAGACCAAACCGTTTGAGGACATAAACGAGGTATGGCCACTCCACCCAGTCATACGCTTTCTCTGCATCCAGGGAAACTACCAAGCCTGGAATCAACCCTTACTGGCTTACCTGAATCATATTTAGCTCTCTCCTAATATTATTAGAGGACCTGCGACACCTAATAAAACCTCTTTTACAATGAAGTGCAACACCTTCTCCAGCCTCAATGCCAGTATTTTTGACAAAATTGTGAAGTCCATGTTTAATAACGATATGGGTCTACACAAAGTGCAATCCTCTGGGGCTTTCCCTCTCTTGAGAATAAGAGAAATATTTGCTTCTCTCAGAGAGGATGGGAGATAGTCCTGACTTTATGAATAATTATACATATCCAACATTAGCGTGGCCAACATGTCTATGAACTCCTTATAAAACTCACTCCGAAATTCATCTGGGCCGGGTGCTTTACCACTGTGGAGCTGCCTCACCACCTCCTGTATCGCTTGGATTGTCAGAGGAGCATTCAGAAGAAACACCTGCTCTGAAGTTACATCTGGGAGGTCCAAATATTGTGTGCAATTCTGTTATCCTTCCTATCAGAAGGATGTTGTAAAACTTGAAAGGGTTCAGAAAAGATTTACAAGGATGTTGCCAAAGTTGGAGGATTTGAGCTACAGGGAGAGTCTCAATAGGCTGGGGCTGTTTTCCCTGAAGCATTAGAGGCTGAGGGGTGACCTCATAGTGGTTTACAAAATCATGAGGGACATGGATAGGATAAATAGACAAGGTCGTTTCCCTGGGGTTGGGGAATCCAGAACGAGAGGGCATAGGTTTAAGGTGAGAGGGGAAAGATATAAAAGAGACCTAAATGGCAACTTTTTCACGCAGAGGCTGGTGCGTGTGTGGAATGGGCTGCCAGAGGAAGTGGTGGAGGCTGGTACAATTGCAACATTTAAAAGACATCTGGATGGGTATATGAATGGGAAGGGTTTGGAGAGTTTTGGGCTGGCAAGTGGGACTAGATTGGTTTGGGATATCTGGTTGGCATGGACAAGTTGACCGAAGGAGCTGTTTCTGTGCTATATGTTTCTATGACACTATGACTCTAAAGGACTCCATCCTCACCAATTTGTCCTCACAGCCCTCTGACCGGTACAACTCAGAGTAGAACTTCCTGAATGCTGCATTAATCTTTTTGGGATCGCGGGTGATAATATCAGTACAGTCGCTAATGGATGTGATAGATTGAGGGGGGGGGGGGGGGGGGGGGAGAGGGGGCACTCTTCTTTCGGGCCAAGTATGCCAGATACCCTACCCGGTTTATCACCATACTCGAATGACCTCTGTTTCACAAAGGAAATCTCCCTCTTTGCTGTCTGGTTGAGCGTAGTGTTCAGAACAGCCTGGAGTGCTTTAATCTGCTGCAACTTGGTTACAGACGGTCTGTCCAAATATGCTGTCTCGGCTGCCTTCAGCCGAGCCTTGAGCATACGCTGCTGTTCTCCCTTCTGCCACTTCCCGGTCGCCGAGTAAGAAATAATCAAATCCCTTGCCTAAGACTTGGCAGTCTTCCAGAGCACCGACTAATTATTGGCTGTACCCAAATTAATATCCCAAAACAAGTTTAATTCCCGTGAAAAATACTCAATGAACTTGCTCTCCTTCAGGAGGAAAGAATCCATTCACCAGTGCTGCGAGGCAGTTCCATCACCACCATCCTTAACCTCCATGTACACTGCCGCATGATCAGAAATGGCTATGTTCACAATTCTGCAGGATAGCACCGAATTCAAAGAGGCTGATGGGGCAAAAAACATGTCAATCCTAGTTTAGCACTTATGTGGGTTAGAAGAAAAGGTGAAGTCCCTACCGTCAGGATGAAGACATCTCCACACATCCACCAAGCCCAGCTCCCTGTTCAGGTCCACCAGCTGCTGGGATTGCGGGGAAATACTCGCGAGACCGCCAGGCATCCTATCCACCTCGGGGTCCATAAGTCAGTTAAAGTCTCCCCCTATAATTTTTTGCTGTGCTCCATGGGCCATCAGCCAGGAGACAGCATCATTAAAAATTTGATGGGATGTGCCAGGGGGCAATATACGTTCAAGATCCCATATTCCTCTCCATGTATTAAAGCTTTAAGGATCAGAAACCGTCTTCATTCGTCCTTAATTTGGTCTTACAGCTGAAATGGAAGGTTCCTCTGAATGAGTATAGCTACTCCTCTACTTTTTGAATTAAAGGATGAGAAAAGCACCCAGCCGAACCCTCCCTGCTGTAACTTTAAGTGCTCCTTATCAGTTAGATGTGTTTCTTGCAGCAATGCTACATTGACCCTTTCCTTTCTAAGGCTTGAAAGTATCTTTTTTCTCTTAATCGGTGAATGACTCCCCTTAATGTTCCAGGTGTACCATTTAAACAAACGGTTAGCCATAGTTATCCAAAACAGCCCGTGACCCCCCCCCCAGGAAGAAGAACCCCATTTATAGCACACCAGGTGAAAGCAGTAAACAGTTCATATAAACTTGAAAATCCAACTACAAAAACTATCATATCAAATTTTCTTAAAACAACTTCTACAATGCACCAACATATAACACAAATAAGAGGAGACTTCCCCCCCTTGCCCACAGGGGGTGCTCAGACTACCCACTAACCCCTCCATGGCTCCTTCTAGCTGAAGCCACGCCCCATACCCAGGCAAAACAAAGTACAAAAAAGTTACACACGTCTTCCAACAAGAAAATTAGAAGTCAGCATTCAACACATCCCATCCATATCTTGACCCTAAGCAGTCCTGATTTTAAAAAAAACCCCGCCCCCAACCCCCCACCCCATACTAAGAAAGAGAAATGAAAAGGGAATGATAGAAAAACAAAGGATAATGGGAGAGGAGAAAGAAGGGAGAGGAGAGACAAAGAAAGAGAAAAAAAGAGAAACCCTCCACATATTAAAAAGACAAAACTAGGCAAACTACAGAAAAAACAAAGTGAACACTATTGTCCATACTATTTGAGCCAGACAGTCTACCTTAATGTGTCCAGGAAGTCCTTTGCCTTTTCTGATGCGTCAAAATTAAACACAGACCCTCCGCGGCTGAAATGTAATATTGCCGGATATCTTACAGAATACAGAATATTCAAGTCCCTCAGCCTCCTTTTTATCTCATCAAAGGCCTTCCTCTTATGAATCACAGCCACAGAAAAGTCTTGAAAGAACACAATTCTTGATCCTTTATATATCAGAGCCTGTGGATCCTTCACCACTGCTCATGAAGCTTCCAGTACTATTTGTTTGTCTCTGTAGTGCTGGAGTCTCACTAGGACCGGCAGGGGCGCTGGTCCAACCCGGGCCTGCGCACTTTGACCCGGTGGGGGCCCGCTTGACCTGCATCCGGCCCGTCCCAACTTCCCCCTTCTAAAATTGCGGGAGCCATTGCTCCAACAAGCTCACTACCTAGCCTCCCTCTTCCCGCTTCCGACTGCCTCAATTTTCAAGATCGTCGACCTGCTCTACTAAGGCCTGTGCCTGCCATTCCAGGGCCTGGAACTGGCCCTCCAAAGTTTCCATCGCGATTTTGGAAGCCGCGGTCTGCTGCTCCACCTCCACAATGCGCTGCCCGAGACACTGGATCTCCTGGTAATGCTTCTGCAGCATGGCTGAGATCGGTTCCAGCCTGGTCCAGGTCTCCTCCATCGCTGAACTGAACTTCTCTCAGAGTTTGATGAACTCCGAGATCAGACTCTGCTGACAGGTAAGTCCCCAGGAAAGTTCGCGGAGGCCGACGCCACAGTCATGGGCTTGTCCGGTACTGCAGGGGAGTACACTGCTGGTTGCAATCCTCGCCGTCCTTTTCCCTTAGTCATTTTTGTTTCTGTGAAAAAAGCACTGAAACTAATAAACAGCAGTTCTAGGGGCCTAAAACCAGCGATTTGCACCACAATGGGTAAAAATGGAGGATAAATGCACCAGTTTGTCTGGGTTTTTGGGCAGAGCCCAGCAAGGCAGACCTACTGGATTGTCACCATCTTGGATCTCCTCGAGGCTATCCATTGTGGCCTGAAAAAGGATAGATTAGCGCATGTTCTAGATGGTATGAAGTTAAATACAATGGATGTCGAAAGATACCTGGGGTCCAGGTGCATAGATCTTTAAAATGTCACAAACTGGTGCATAAAATAAACAAGAAAGTTAATGGAATGCTGCCCTTTATATCTAGAGGACCAGAGTACAAGGATCCAGAAGTCATGCTACAGTTATACAAAACCCTAGTTAGACCTCATTTGGAGTACTGTGTGCAGATCTGGGTACCAGACTTCAGGAAGGATATATTCGGGGGACTGCAACACAGGTTCAAAAGAATGATACCTAGGGTTATGTTACGAGGACAATTTACACAAATTAGGCCTGTGTTCTCAAGAACAAGGAAGTTTAAGGTGTGATCTGATCTTCAAGAAAGTCTTCAAGATATTAAGGAAAAGAAAGGGTAGATAAAGATAAAAAATTTCCACTGTTCCAGAACTCAGGGGCATCGACTGAGAACTAGGACCAGACCACTCAGAAGAGATAGAGTCATAGAATCCCTACAGTGTGGAAACAGGCCATTTGGCCCAACAAGTCCATGTTAGGAAACATTTCAACTCACAAATGGCAGTAGATGTTTGGAACTTTCTTCCACAAATAGCAGTGAATACAAAATCAGTTGTCAATTTTAAATCTGAGACAGATAAATTCTTGTTAGGCAAAAGGTATTAATGGATATGGGTTTCACTCCTGATGAAGGGCTTATACCCGACAGGTCAACTCTCCTGCTACTTGCTTGCTGCCTGACCGGCTGTGCTTTTCCAGCACCGCACTCTTCGATATGGGCCAAAAGGCAGATATACGGAGTGAGAACACGATCAGCGAATGATTTACTGAATGATAGAATAGGCTTGAGGGGCTAAATGGCCTACTCCTGTTCCTTTGGCCAAAAGAGCTGAAATCCAAATGTAAAGTGAGAGTGACAGCCCTTGAGATTAAAGCTGCATTTGACTAAAGAGGATTGATGAGGGCAGAGTGGTAGATGTGATCTATATGGACTTCAGTAAGATGTTCGACAAAGTTCCCTATGGGAGATTGATTAACAAGACTAGATCTCACGGAATACAGGAACAACTAGCTGTATGGATACAGAACTTGCTCAAAGATAGAAGACAGAGGGTGGTGGTGGAGGGTTGTTTTTCAGACTGGAGGCATGTGACCAGTGGAGTGCCACAAAGATTGGTGCTGGGCCCTCTACTTTTTGTCATTTATATAAATGATTTGGATGCGAGCATAAGAGGTACAGTTAGTAAGTTTGCAGATGACACCAAAATTGGAGGTGTAGTGGATAGCGAAGAGGGTTACCTCAGATTACAACAGGATCTGGACCAGATGGGCCAATGGGCTGAGAAGTGGCAGATGGAGTTTAATTCAGATAGATAGGATAGTGAAGAAGGCGTTTGGTATGCTTTCCTTTATTGGTCAGAGTATTGAGTACAGGAGTTGGGAGGTCATGTTGCGGCTGTACAGGACATTGATTAGATTAGACTACTTACAGTGTGGAAACACGCCCTTCGGCCCAACAAGTCCACACCGACCCGCCACCCACCCATACCCTTATATTTATCCCTTACCTAACACTACGGGCAATTTAGCATGGCCAATTCACCTGACCCGCACATCTTTGGATTGTGGGTGGAAATCAGAGCACCCGGAGGAAACCCACGCAGACATGGGGAGAACGTGCAAACTCCACATAGTCAGTCGCCTGAGGCGGCAATTGAACCCGGGTCTCTGGCGCTGTGAGGCAGCAGTGCTAACCACTGTGCCACCGTGCCGCCCACCAAGGTTAGGCCACTGTTGGAATATTGCATGCAATTCTGATCTCCTTCCTATCGGAAAGATGTTGTGAAACTTGAAAGAGTTCACAAAAGATTTGCAGGGATGTTGCCAGGGTTGGAGGATTTGAGCTAGAGGGAGAGGCTGCACAGGCTGGGGCTGTTTTCCCTGGAGCATCGGAGGCTGAGGGGTGACCTTATAGAAGTTTACAAAATTATGAGGGGCATGGATAGGATAAATAGGCAAAGTTTTTTCCCTGGGGTCAGGGAGTCGAGAACTAGAGGGCACAGGTTTAGGGTGAGGGGGGAAAGATATAAAAGAGACCTAGGGGGCAACATTTTCACACAGAGGGTAGTGCGTGTATGGAATGAGCTGCCAGAGGAAATGGTGGAGACTGGTACAATTGCAACATTTAAAAGGCATTTGGATGGGTATATAAATAGGAAGGGTTTGGACCGAAGGGTTTCCATGCTGTACATCTCTATGACTCTATCAAGAAGCCCTAGTAAAACTGGTGTCAATGAGAACTGGGGGAAAATCTCTCCATTAGTTGGGGTCATACCATCACATAGGAAGTTGGGGGGCAGTCATCTCAACTCCAAGACATCAGGGTTGTGTCAAGGGTATTTTTGAGACATGTAAAGGGTGTTTGGGATTATGTTTCTGTGGATTTCAAAACTTTTAAATGCATATAATTTGAAACTAATTTGGTCTGTTCCAAGTTATTTTCATTTATTTTGCTTAATATTTCCATGCTATTTATTTTTATGACTCTATACTTTACCTTTATTGTTAATAATAAGTCTGCAACATTGCATTCCTATGTTTCAGTGAGAAACCATTTCGTTAAAACCTGAACAATACATGATCTTCAAACCATAATCTTCATCCTGGGATCTGACCTGTCCAGTAATACTATCAGCTGTGATCATAAGACTATCGACATTCTGTGTGTGACCATTGACCAGAAAGTGAACTGGAACAGATATATAAATACTATGGCTTTAAGGGCCAGTCAGAGGCTAGGAATCCTGCTGTGAGCAACTCACCTCTTAACCTCCCCAAAGCCTGTCCACCGTCAACAAGACATATATCATGACTGTGATAGAATACCTTCCATGAGATACCATGAGATACCCTCCTCCTGAAATAGGAACAATGAAATAGTTACATTTAATCAATCCCCAAAGATGAAAACTTGGTGACCATGTCTTAAAAGCACATAGGAATGGCAAACTAATTTGCGTAAATTCAACTCATTGAGCCACGAGGCTGAATTTATTAATAATGGTCAGTTCCTTGGTTAGGATTCAAAGCATTCAGTTATTTAACATGTACCTATGATGGAGTTAAAGCTTAGCAAATCAAACATCAGTGTTTACTTTAAAGAGCAGCAATACACCAAGGTATAATTTTAATTAATGATATATATAAAACTCTTTGATGTTGTTTTATCTCCTATGACTGGAGTAGTTATGTGTTAATTTTCATGCCTGCTTCTTAATTTATTATGTTAGCATCGAGTCTAGGAATCAGTCTCGTGTTAGATCAAGTTGTAAGTGAGAAATTAATACTACTGCAGCTCTTCTGTGTTATGCTGATCAAGTTATCCTCGTAACATAACCCCAGGTATCATTCTTTTGAACCTGTGTTGCAGTCCCCCGAATATATCCTTCCTGAAGTCTGGTACCCAGATCTGCACACAGTACTCCAAGTGGAATCTAATTTTAAAATTACTGCAGTATACCTAAGGAGCCTTCAGTTCTATTTACTTAAAGGATCACTATTTGTCTGTCTTGAGTACAGGATAATTTAAAAAGGAATTGTTTCGTTCAGTCTCCAGTATGATCTATTGGCATTCTGTCTATTTATACATCAATTGTGTTTGACCTGATAATGCACTATTTTCACCTTTCTATTTAATTACCATGCTAATATCATTCTAATTGTCAATCCAGAAAGGTTCAAACTCCATTCCTCAATCTATGACTATATTAAACGGTCGCTTCGGCCAACGATTTCTCTTACTTAAATGTGTTCATTTGTCAAAAAATGTAACTATTACTTGAGTAAATTGAGTCAATAATTTAAGCGGTAAGTGTTCAAATCATAACTCAAAGCATAAACAAGGGTCAATAAACTGCTTTTGCTTATTTAGTCTCAGTCTGTGAATATTACCTGTAAGGTCCAAACCTAATGCTTATCTTGAATTGCCATTGAGAAGCTGCCTTCATGAGCCACTGAGCAAGGGAGGCTGAGAAACAGAGAAGAAACAGCAATACAGTTCCAAGTCAAATGGTATGTGACTTGAGGCAACTTAGCAAGCAATGGCATTCCCATACAAATATTGCCTTTGTTTTACTAGTGGTACTGTCGCAGGCTGGGAAGATGCTGTTGAAGGTGGTTATGAGGATTTCTACAGGGCATCTTGTAGATGGCACACACTATAGGAAATAGGATCTTGATCAGATGGGCCAATGGGCTGAGGAGTAGCAGGTAGAGTTTAATTTAGAAAAGTATTTTGGAAAAGCAAATCAGAGCAGGACTTATACACTTAATGGGAAGGTCCTGGGGAGTATTGCTGAACAAAGAGACTTTGGAAGTGGAGTTGCAGGTTGATAGGATAGTGAAGAAGGTGTTTGGTATTGCTTTCCATTATTGGTCAGTGCATTGAATATAGGAGTTGGGAGGTCATATTGCAGCTGTACAGGTATTGGTTAGGCCACTTTTGGAATATTGCATGCATTTCTGGTCTCCATCCTATAGGAAGCATGTTGTGAAACTTGAAAGAGTTCAGAAAAAATTTACAAAGATGTTGCCAGAGTTGGAGGATTTGAGCTATAGGGAGAGGCTGAAAAGGCTGGGGCTGTTTTCCCTGGAGCGTCAGAGGCTGAGGGGTGACCTTATAGAGATTTATAAAATCAAGAGGCGCATGGATAGGATAAATAGACAAGGTATTTTTCTTGGTGTGGAGGAGTCCAGAACTAGAGGGCATAAGTTTAGGGTGAGGGGGAAAGATATAAAAGGGACCTAAGGGGCAACCTTTTCACACAAAGGGTGGTGCGTGTATGGAATGAGCTGCCAAAGGAAGTGGTGGAGACTGGTATAATACAACATTTAAAAGGCGTCTGGATGTGTATATGAATAGGAAGGGTTTGGAGGGATATGGGCCAAGTGCTGGCAAATGGGACTAGATCAGGTTAGGATATCTGGACAGCATGGATGAGTTGGACCAAAGGGTCTGTTTCTGTGGTGTACACCTCTATGACTATGACTAAGGATGTGGTGTCAATCAAGCAGAGTGCTTGGATTTGAATGGTGTTAAGCCTTTCAAGTATTGCATAAAAATAACAAGCAAAACTTTAATAATAAAGTAGAATGGTTTAAAAATGTACGTTATTTTAAAATCATCTTCAGTTGGATCCAAATATTTAAACAGCACATGCACAATGAACTAGAATGCCAGAGATATCTCGGAGGTATGTCAAGGGACACCAAGTGTCGGGGGTCTGTTAGCTAAAATGTAATGCAGAACAACACTAACAGCACAAGTTAAATGCCTGTACCAAGAGTGGTAGTTCATAGTGGTCTATCTCCTTACGTTAGCCTGCTTAATGCATAATGGTGTCCCTTTGGTTATATAATAAGTTGTCTTTCTCTAATGGAGAGAGATGTCTGTGATCTTTCACAAAACATGGTTAATTATCATAATATGACCTGTATGGTGTGATTTTGCATTGGCACACAGATATCACAGCGGTAACTATACATTCTGCCCTTGAATTTTATCTGAATTATGACACATTTTCAAGAGGAGATCAAAGCCTAACAATCAGTAAATTTGAAACATTGACTCTCTAAATGTCATGCTGATTAATGGCTGTTCAGAGGGAGGTCTTTAAAATTATGAATAGTTGTTTTTGGCTGAGTGTTTCCTTCTGGTGAGATTCATGGTGGATCATAGCCCATATTAACTATTTTCACATAATCATTAGGTCTTCAGCTCACAAATTATGCAAATGGCTCAAGCAAACATACAGAAGGAGTGGCAAAGGTATTCATTGCCACCAAGATTTTGTGGCATCCATGCCACAGGTGCCATTTTTAAACCCAACCTTGACATCTATGGCCGAAAAGATGGGTTGCCTTGGACAATAGACAATAGGTGCAGGAGTAGGCCATTCTGCCCTTTGGGCCTGCACCACCATTCATTATGATCATGGCTGATCATCCTCAATCAGTATCCTGTTCCTGCCATATCTCCATAACCCTTGATTCCACTATCTTTGAGAGCTCTATCCAACTCTTTCTTAAACGAATCCAGAGAGTGGGCCTCCACTGCCCTGTGGGGCAGAGCATTCCACACAGCCACCACTCTCTGGGTGAAGAAGTTTCTCCTCATCTCTGACCTAAATGGTCTACCCCGTATTTTTAAGCTGTGTCCTCTGGTTCGGCACTCACCCATCAGCGGAAACATGTTTCCTGCCTCCAGAGTGTCCAATCCTTGAATAATCTTATATGTCTCAATCAGATCCCCTCTCAGTCTTCTAAACTCAGGAGTATACAAGCCCAGTCGCTCCAGTCTTTCAGCGTAAGGTAGTCCCGCCATTCCAGGAATTGACCTCGTGAACCTACGCTGCACTCCCTCAATAGCCAGAATGTCTTTCCTCAAATTTGGAGACCAGAACTGCACACAATACTCCAGGTGTGGTCTCACCAGGGCCCCGTACAGCTGCAGAAGAACCTCTTTGCTTCTATACTCAATCCCTCTTGTTATGAAGGCCAAATGCTATTAGCCTTCTTCACTACCTGCTGTACCTGCATGCTTACCTTCATTGACTGGTGTACAAGAACACCCAGATCTCTTTGTACTGCCCCTTTACCTAAATTGATTCCATTTAGGTAGTAATCTGCCTTCCTGTTCTTGCCACCAAAGTGGATAACCATACATTTATCCACATTAAACTGCATCTGCCATGCATCTGACCACTCACCTAACCTGCCCATGTCACCCTGTAATCTCCTAACATCCTCCTCACATTTCACCCTGCCACCCAACTTAGTATCATCAGCAAATTTGCTAATGTTATTACTAATACCATCTTCTATATCATTAACATATATTGTAAAAAGCTGCGGTCCCAGCACTGATCCCTGCGGTACCCCACTGGTCACTGCCTGCCATTCCAAAATGGAGCTGTTTATCACTACTCTTTGTTTCCTGTCAGCCAACCAACTTTCAATCCAAGTTAGTACTTTGCCCCCAGTACTATGCGCCCTAATTTTGCCCACTAAATGGAGATGTTGAGAGCTCCATGGGACAACTAACTGAGTGGACTCACTGTGGGGCACTGCTCTCCTATTAACACCAGTACTCTCACATTCTTAGCCTGAAAAAGTTTTTCTTCTATCATATATGTACGTGTGGGACTCATCAAACCATAATAAGAGGCCAGCACCACCTACATTCAGCTCAACCTCCAACTGGTCATAGAATGTCGGAGCAGAAATAAGCCATTCAGCCCATCAAGTCTGTTTCACCATTCAATGAGATTGTGGCTGATCTGATAATTCTCAACTCCACTTTCCTATCTTTTCTCCTGACTGATTAAAAATGCCTGTGTCAGCCTTGAATATTCTTAAAAACCCATCTTCAACGGCTCTCTACAGTAAAGAATTCTCCAGATTCACTGCCTTCTGAGAAAAGAAATTTCTCCTTATGTCTGTTATAAATGGGCAAGCCCTTGCTCTGAGATTATGACCACTGGTCTCAGCCTCTCACAAAAGGGAAAACAACTTCTCAGTATCTACCTTGTCAACCCCCTTAGGATCTTATATGATTTAATAAGGTTCCCTCTCATTCTTCTAAACTCCAATGAGTACAACCCAAACCTACTCATTCTCTCTGAATAGCAAAATCCCTCCATAAATGCAGTCAACCTAATGAACCTTTTGCGCACTGCTTCAATGCCAATACACTTTTCCTTAGATAAATCGAACAATTCACTGAATTGTAGAAGTGGTCTGACTAGTGCCTTGTAAAATCTTAGCAAGACTTCCCATTTTCTTTGAAACAAAGAGCAAGATACCATTTGCCTTAAATTAAACAAAGAACTGAGGATGCTGGAAATTTGAAATAGAAAGTGCATTTGCAAATGGAAAAACGTTTCAAATCCAGTGAACCTTCTTCTGACCATTTCTCATATCAAGTCTGTTGGACTGTTCTGTTAGATCATGTTATTCTGTCCTCTAACTCCACCTGCCTTCCTTGGCTCCATATTTCTTAATATCCTTGGTTAACAGAAGTCTATTAATCATAGATTTAATTTTATTATTGGACTGGCATCTCCTTTTGATGGACGAACTTTTCTACACATTCACCAGTCTTTATAAATACAAATATTTCCTAACCTCTGCTCCACACGTGATAGTATAGATTTTAACATTAAGTCATTTTGATCTTAACTTCTAGAATCCAAGGGAAACAAGTTTAGTATATATAATCTCCTTACAATTAAATCCATGAAGCCTGGGGTACTATTCTTGTGACCCCTTACTGAATTCCTTCCAAGATCAAATCATTTTTTTTCACACCAGTGTCTAGAACTGTGTACTGTATTCTAGACATAGTCTAAAAAGAGTTTTGTAGAGCTGGAGCAAAACTTCTACACTTTTATTTTCTATCGCTGTTGTTAAATATGATGCTGTTACATTTGTCACCATCCATTTGTTTTTCTAACTAGCTACTGCATTTCATTGATCAGTGTAAATGGAATCCTAAATCATTTTGGACCGCTTCTGTTTCATAACTGCTCACCATTTAAATGATTTTAACCATTTAGTCAATATTCAGAATGGATGATCTCACACTTAGCAGCATTGAATCCATATGCCCCTGCTGTGCCCACTCTCAATATTTCAATGTCTGTTATTTTTGAACACTAACTATGATACCCGTGATCTTTCTATCAAAGGCAAAATCAGATGCAAGGCGTTATCCAAGTTATTAATAAATATAGTGAATAGTTGAAGCCTTCGCACAAATCTTTATGGGGCACCACTAAGTGTTTCATTTTGATTTGAGTATATATTAATTTCCCTTTCTTTGCCTTGATATTTATTCACTGTGAGGAGAAAGTAAGGTCTGCAGATGCTGGAGATCAAAGTTGAAACTTTATTGCTGGAACAGCACAGCAGGTCAGGCAGCATCCAGGGAACAGGAGATTCGACGTTTCGGGCACAGGCCCTTCTTCAGGAATGAGCAGAGAGTGTTCAGCAGGAGAAGATAAAAGGTAGGGAGGAGGGACTTGGAGGAGGGGAGTTGGAAATGTGATAGGTGGAAAGAGGTCAAGGTGAGGGTGATAGGTCGGAGTAGGGTGGAGGCGGAGAGGTCAAGAAGAAGACTGCAGGTCAGGAAGGCGGTGCCGGGCTGGAAGGATCCGGCTGAGACAAGGTGGGGGGAGGGGGGATGAAGAAACTGGTGAAGTCCAAGTTCATCCCCTGCGGTTGGAGGGTTCCCAGTCGGAAGATAAGACGCTCCTCCTCCGACCGTCGGGTTGTTGTGGTTTGGCGGTGGATGAGTCCAATGACCTGCATATCCTCGGTGGAGTGGGAGGGGGAGTTGAAATGCTGTGCCACAGGTTGGTTGGGTTGGTTCGTCCGGGTGGCCCAGAGGTGCTCCCTGAATCGCTCCGCAAGTAGGCGGCCTGTCTCCCCAATATAGAGGAGGCCACACCGGCTGCAGCGGATGCAGTAGATGATGTGGGTGGAGGTGCAGGTGAATCTGTGGCGGATATGGAAGTTTCCCCTGGGGCCTTGGAGAGAAGTGAGGGGGGAGGTGTGGGCGCAAGTGTTGCACCTCCTGCGGTTGCAAGGGAAGGTGCCGGGAGTGGTGGTTGGGTCGGTGGGGGGTGTGGATCTGACAAGGGAGTCGCGGAGGGAGTGGTCTCTACGGAAAGCTGATAGGGGAGGGGAGGGAAATATATCCTTGGTGCTGGGGTCTGTTTGGAGGTGGCGGAAGTGACGGCGGAAGTGACATTTATTCACTGTGAGATGGGTTTGAATTCACAATTTTCAACTTATCAGTAGAATTTATCAGTCACCGTTTTCTGACAAAGATTTCATTTACATTTTTTCATATCCTGGAGACAGCAATTTGGTCGGGTGGACATAATGCATTCAGAGGCTGCAGAGCTGAAACAATGAGTCACTTACAAATTTATTCTTCTGTAATTTATGTCAAGCTGTTAGTTTAGAAACTATTGGTAAAAATGAAACATCCTTCTGGCAGTGTGTATCAATGTTGACATAATTGTGTTCTTGCAACTAACTGATGGGTCAGGCATGACTGCATGACCTCACCCTTAGAGATGAAGCCATGCTTGCAACAGCTGCACTTTCCACCACTTCAAGTATAGCAGGCATACTCTCTGCCCATGCAGTTGCAATGCCTATTGATTAATATCATAGAACCCATTTCACGTGGTATCTTTATCATGCTGATGACAACGGGGTTTAGTGTTTGGATGCAAAGGACTATTAAAAATCCATGTTATACTGATTCATACTCTTAAGTTTATTTAGTGTGACAACCTGATGCCCCAGAATTGTTGTTACTTACAATGGTGATTTTCTAGGCATATTCTAAACTAGTCTGAAATGAATGTCAAAAAACCATTGACCCAGAGGAGCTCTCAAAACCCAGCCTTCACTGCTTCACCTACAGCCACCACATCCTGCCCCACAGCTTGAATGAAGTTGTGAGCCAGCTGGGGGTTAGTGAGGCACTGAGCAGGGCAGCAAGGTGAGCAGAAAACAGGGTGTGAGGGGAGCAGGGATAGTGAATGCAAGGGATACAAGGCAGAGAGTGAGAGACTGCAACAGTTGGTGCACAACAGGTCCTTTTCTAGTGCATTGATGGGAGATACAGTAGTTCGTCATCATTAGAATGACCATGAGTGAGGCTGTGACCAGCACTGGGGCTGAAGGTGTGCAGGTTGACAATATGCTCCTACCTAATCCTCTGCTCACCCCTCTTCCCACACATCCCATAATCTCTTCTAAAGTACAAGCTACAGGGTGCTGTGTGTGCATGCCTCTTGCTTTCCCCTCCCAAACCCTCCCCTTGCATAGCATCATGACTCAATTTCACAACTCATAGCTTCCAGTTCCCATCTTGGTGCTGCAGCTACATTGGAAGTCTGCATGTGCTGGGGTATGAGAGTGTTGAGTTACTTGGCACCAGTTAGTTGCAGCCAAGGGTAAAAGGTAATGCTCAAAACCTGTGTGTAATAATTTATGCGATTGTGGCCTTTCAACGAGCCAAATAGTGAACCAAATTGTATGTCCTATATGACACAGAACAACAAATACCAGGTTGAGTCTAGTACAGCCACCAAATCATCCTGTTCATGCTGTAGCTAAGGAGCCTGTTTGATTAAGGATGGTAGAGGATGGAACAAAATACAAATGAGCCCAATCAAGGAAAAGCACATATCTTAACAACAAGGTATACTTTATAGGATGTTAACAATAGGTAAATCTACTTTGGCTGGTTAGACTAAGGGTGAAGACTAAATCTGATGGTGAAGACAAGGCCAGAGGCATGAAACCCCATCAGAATCTGGTACTCGTCTCCTTTGCTCCCCCAGTCAAGACTGTAAGATATCAAATTGAGCTCATCTACGACATTCCTTCTAAGTTTTGATCCCCCCGTAATTAACATGTATACAATCAGGTAGGTGACAATGATGCTCCAAAAAGATTATGCTGTCCTTGACTTTTTTTTCAGAGTTCATAAAAGCAGCGATTCCGAAAGGTCTAGATTTGAAGGGTTTTAGGGCCAGTTTGATTATAGCTAACAGATAATGCCTCAGGCAAAAAAGGCTTTCAAGTTTTAAAAGACCACTTTTACAATGAAAGGGAAGTGGCCAGCTCCCCAAGCTCAGCTTCTCTCTGGTTTGGTTTGGTTTTCACAGTCTGGCTCTTCATGAAAGTAGTCGGTTAGTTTTGAGGCTGCTGTTCCAAGAAACAGCGACATGGAAGAAGGTGTTCCATGCTGAATCTCTCTCTCTCTCTCTCTCTTTCTCTCTCTCTTCCCTCTCCTGTAAGACCCTGTGCTTGATTTTACCTTTTTTGCCCAGGGGTGTTTATGGGGATTGTAGCAAGTATTTGGAACAGCATCATTAAGTTGGGATGGCCTGTTGGGTTTTTGGATACTTGAGTTATTCTATATTCTGTTCTCTTTTGTTTCTGTTTAATTCAGTAATCTTGTAAATAAATTCTGTTTTGTTTAAAACTGAGTTGTTTGCCTAGCTGCATCTCCCCTGGAATACCCACTGTACATTTGCTTAAAAAAACTAGCAAAGTTAGGGTCTGGGCTGCTTTTGTGAAATGTTTTGAGAGGGTCTGGCCTGATCTGTAACAGGTACAAAACCATTTTTGCACTTACCACTAACCTATCTGTGCAATTTTATGCGATCACAAGGTTTCACAATGCATTCCAGAATGAATTTCTTTCAGATTTGTAAGATTGGTAGGTCTTTGATTTGAGGATTTTTGCCCTTGATTCTGATTATCTGCAAATCATTCAGGAACTTTTTTTCTCTTGGCAGTTGGTTGGGGAGGAAGTTGCTGCTCTGAACCTGATAGCTGGTCTATTACCCTTCTGGAGTACCTACAATCTCCTATATTTGCTTTGCAGAGAAATACTTTCCTGTCAACTTGAGTCAATTACCCCATAGCATCATGTGAGGGCCATTAGTCTCATGCATGTTGTTCAAATAAAAGGGATGTTTTGTTGAAATGGGTTCTCACATCCCTGCAGATAAAAAGCAAAATGATCAATTGCCTAAACACTCACAAATAAAACAATGGTTCATGTGTCTGGAATTGGTTCCATTTTAACTGATTTAAAATCAAAAATGAGCTTTGAACAATAACAATCTTAGGTTTGACTGGAAATAGATGTTCCTTCAATTCAGTGCAGTCAAGGTTGGTTGTAAAAACAGAAACAAATAGTCAAGAGCTATTAAACACATGAACCGTTTAACATTTCACAATATAATCCTGGGGTAGCTCATCTTACAAATGCATTTCACTTGTACTTATGAACTGTGACAATGTCACAAAGAAATGATGTATGCAGTGAGATCTAAAATCCTGTAATTTCCTTACAGCAAAAACATACATTTTATTATGACATTTTTTGTAAGATGCAATATGTATTGAAAATTTACTCATTGGCATCAGCCACACCAATCAACAAAAAGCTGCTACTATCTTCACTGTAGCAAGCCTATATTTCTTCTCTTCCCCAGCTTCCATCTTAGTCAGACATAGATGCTGTTCGCCTTATGTCTGACTCTCAATAAAAATTGAGATATATGAGGCCTTGAGACTGAGAGGCACAATTTTACAAAGGTTGTGTCTCTTTGCAAGTCTTTTAAATGGTTCGCACGTCTGCATGAGGCTCTGTATGAAAAAAGACTGAGTAGCTCAGGATGAACCGAGAGAAAGTCCATTCCATTTCTTTCAAAATTGATTTTGCAAAGGCAAATTCCAGAAAGAATTGGATGATGATCTCGTCCACATCTCAAAGGCATTGTGCAAAGGCAGTGAGACTCCGAGCACGGAAGAATATTCTTATCAACACCAGCCAAACAGTGTGTTTTGGTGCTTGTTTGAAAGTTGCGGTGATGCAATATGCTGTCAAAAGGGCTTTCAAAGTCTGCTCAGCACACATGAGAGGTTACATTATTTTTCATAGGGCTTTGAAGACATTACATGCAAGTTTAATGAACTTTGGGTCAAAAGGTATTTTTCTGCTCAATCGCCTGTCCACAAGGAATAAATGCAACAATGTGGTACCAACTGAATGGAGAGTTTGTCAACAATGTGGAAAGATCTATCCTTCACAACACAAGGAACAGGGAGAACTTTAGCATAAAATGCCACTTGATGGTTGTGTACTGAGGATTTGTTCAGCTTGATGTAACTTTATGCAAAGCTGGCCACTGATAGGATTGTGGTAAAGGATACATTTAATTTGATTTGATTTATTATCATCACATGTACCTAGACACAGTGAAAAGTTTTGTTTGGCTTGCAGTATTGGCAGATCATACCATACAAAGATCATACAATGATAGAACAGAACAAGGAATACAAAGGTACAGCTGCAAAAATGGTGCACAAAAAGGAAGATCAGCATTAGATTTGAAATATGAGAGGTTCATTCAGAAACAATAGCGGGGAAGACGTTGTTCTTGAATCTGTTGGGATGTGTGTTTAAGCTTTTGTATCTTCTCCTGGGGATTCTGGGTAACCCAAGACGGAGAACAGGAAAAAATTGTGGCAGTAACAGCTGCTTCTTTTTTGAGGTATTTTAGGCATTAGAGGTGATTTCCTCAAATTCCAGGCGCAACAGTTACTGTTTTATATGCTGTTGCATTGTTTTGGAACTTTGGGGAAAAAAAGATTAAAACAATGGCACTTTTAAAAAGGAGGAAGACAGACTGAAAACAACGACCACATGGTCAGTGAAGGAGAGAGAGAAAGAAACCTACACTGCTAACTGACACAGTAGTGAATCTGCACAGCTGCTGCCTTTGCTGTTTCAGTTCATGTATCTCTGAACATTGGAGTGCATCTAGGAAAAATCAGCAAAATTCACAGCTACTTTGGAGGAGCCTGTGTGGGAGAGCTCACAGCACAGGAACATACAAGTTCATAGTTTTTAACATGTAACCTTGCTGTAAGTAATGCTGTACTGAGGAGAGTGGGCACTTTCTTGATTAGATGTCTTGTTGACATCTGACTCTTGATTAAATTTTTAAAAAATAAACCATAAGTACTAAGTTAGCCTGGTGCATTATTTTCTTTAGAGCAAAAAGATGGTGCTATTTTCTAGGTCTGTAGTTTGTGAAGGAGCAAAGATGGCCTTTAGTAGTGTTATGATCTTCCTGTCAGATGTGGGAGCTTAGGGAGAGTTTCCATGTTACTGATGATTATGTCTGCAGGAAGTAACTTTAGTTGTAAGTCCTATCATATCGCACGGATCAGTTAGAGTGGCAGTTAGAGGCAATGAGGAATTTACAAGAGCTGGGGGTTGTGATGGATGACAGATATAGGAAGAGAGAAAAGCCGCAGCTACAGTCACATAGATGGGTTAACTCCAGGAAAGGCAAGAGAGGGAGGCAAGTAGTGCAGGAGTCTTCTGTTGCTATCCCCATTTCAAACAAGTATGCTGTTTTGGAAAATGTAGGGGGTGATGGACTCTCAGGGGAATATAGCACGAACAGCCAAGTGTCTGGTATCAAGACTGGCTCTAATGTAATGAGAGGTACGTCGGCTTCCAAGCATAGGGGACTCTCTAGTTAGAGGTACAGACTGACGCTTCTGTGGCCAGCAGCGAAAAATCAAAATGGTGTGTTGCCTCTCTGGTGCCAGGATCAAGAATATCTCAGAGAGGGTGCAGAATGTTCTCAAAGGGGAGAGGGAGCAGGAAGTCATAACACACATTGGAACTAATGATACAGGAAGGGAAAAGAATGGGATTCTGAAGGGAGAATTTAGAAAGCTAGGCAGGAATTTAAAAAGGAAGTCCTCAAGGGTAGTAATATCTAGATTACTCCTGGTGCTACGAGCTAGTGAGGGTAGGAAGAGGAGGATAGAGCAGATGAATGTGTGGCTGAGGAGCTGGTGAAGGGGAGAAGGGTTCACATTTTTGGATCATTGGAATCTTTTCTGGGGTAGAAGTGACCTGTACAAGAAGGACGATTGCACATAAATTGGAAGGGGAGTAATATACTGGCAGGGAGATTTGCTAGAGTTGCTTGGGAGGATTTAAACTAGTAAGATGGGGGGGGGGGGGATGGGATCCAGAGAGATAGTGAGGAAAGAGATCAATCTGAGACTGGTACAGTTGGGAAAAGGAGCAAGTCAAACACTCAGGGCAGGCAGGAACAAAGCAGAGAACAAGGTACAACTGATAAATTAAACTACATTTATTTCAATGCAAGAGGCCTAACAGGGCAGGCAGATGAACTCAGGGCATGGTTAGGAACATGGGACTGGCATATCATAGCAATTACAGAAACATGGCTCAGGAATAGACAGGACTTGCAGCTTAATGTTCCAGGATACAAATGCTACAGGAAGGTTAAAAAGTGGGACAAGAGAGGAGGGGGAGTGACGTTTTTGATAAGGGACAGCATTACAGCTGTACTAGGGGGGGGGGGATATTCCAAGGAATACATCCAGGGAAGTTTTTTGGGTGGAACTGAGAACTATGAAAGGGATGCTCACCTTATTGGAATTGTATTATAGACTCTCTTATAGTCAGCGGGAAACCGAGAATCAAGTTTTTAAGTAGATTCCAGTTATCGGTAAGAATAATAGGGTGGTTATGGTGGAGGATTTTGACTTTCCAAACATAGACTGGGACTGCCACAGTGTGAAGGATTGAAATGGAGAGGAATTTAAGTGTGTACAAGAAAACGTTCTGATTCGGTTTATGGGTGTTCCCACTAGAGAAAATGTAGACCGAAGGGTCTGTTTCCATGCTGTACATCTCTGACTCTAAAACTTGACCTACTCTTTGGAAAAAAGGCAGAGTAGGTGACTGAGGTATCAGTGGGGGAGCATTTTGGGGCCAGCTACCATACGTTGATTAGTTTTAAAACAGTGATGGAAAAGGATAGACCGAATCTAAAACTTGAAGTTCTAAATTGGAGGAAGGCCAATTTTGACAGCATCAGGCAAGAACTTTCAAAAGCTGACTGGGGGCAGGTGTTCGCAGGTAAAGAGACAGCTGGAAAATGGGAAGCCTTCAGAAATGTGCTAACTAGAGTCCAAAGACAATATATTCCTGTTAGGGTGAAAGGAAAGGTTTGTAGGTGTAGGGAATGCTGGATGGCTACAGAAATTCAGGTTTTGGTTAAGGAAAAGAAGGAAGCATATGACAAGTATAGATAGGATAGAATGAATGCATCCTTAGAAGAGTATGAAGGCAGTAGGAGTACACTTAAGAGGGAAATCAGGAAGGCAAAAAGGCGACATGAGAAAACTTTGGCAAATAGGGTTAAGGAGAATCCAGAGGGATTTTACAAATACATTAAGGACAAAAGGGTAACTAGGAAGAGACCAGGGTCCCTCAAAGATTAGCAAGGCAGCCCATGTGTGGAGCCGCAGAAGATGGGGGAGAATGAGTGGATGTAGGTTTGCTTGAAGAGCTGGAAGGTTCATTTGCAGATGTTTCATCACCATATTAGGTAACATCATCAGTGAGCCTCCGGATAAAGTTACCTAGTATGGTGACAAAACGTCTGAAAATGAACCTTCCAACTCAGCGAGCAAACCTACATCCTTAACCTCAACCTAAGCTCCAAATCTTCTCAAACACGCTAATACTAAAAGAGTATTTTGATTCAGTGTTTACTGTGGAGAAGGATATGGAAGATATAGAATGTAGGGAAATAGATGGTAACATCTTGAAAAATGTCCATATTACAGAGGAGGGGGTGCTGGATGTCTTGAAATGCATAAAAGTGGATAAATCTCCAGGACTTGATCAGGTGTACCCTAGAACTCTGCGAGAAGCTAGAGAAGTGATTGTTGGGCCCCTTGCTGAAATATTTGTATCATCGATAGTCACAGCTGAGGTGCCGGAAGACTGCAGGTCGGCTAACGTGTAGCCACTATTTAAGAAATGTGGTAAGGAAAAGCCAAGAAACTATAGACTGGTGAGCCTTACATCAGTGGTGGGCAAGTTGTTGGAGGGAATTCTGAGGGACAGGATTTACATGTATTTGGAAATGCAAGAACTGATTAGGGATAGTCAGCATGATTTTGTGTGTGGGAAATCATGTCTCACAAACTTGAATGAGTTTTTCGAAGGAGTAACAAAGAGGATTGATGAGGGCAGAGCTGTGGACGTTTTCTGTATGGACTTCAGTGAAGTGTTCAACAAGGTTCCCCATGGGAGAATGGTTCACAAAGTTAGACCTCATGGAATACAGGAAGAACTAGCCATTTGGATACAGAACTGGTTCAAAGGTAGAAGACAGAGGTGGTGGTGGAGAGTTGTTTTACAGACTGGATGCCTGTGACCAGTGATGTGCTACAAGGATCAGTTCCGGGGCCTCTACTTTTCATCATTTCTATAAATGACTTGGATGTGAAAATAGGAAGTATAGTTAATAAGTTTGCAGATGACACCAAAATTGAAGGTGTAGTGGACAGCGAAGAGGCTTAACTCAGAGTACAATGGAATCTTGATCAGATGGGCCAATGTGCTGATGAGTGACAGATGGAGTTTAATTCAGATATATGCGAGGTGCTGCATTTTGGGAAAGCAAATCTTAGCAGTACTTATACACTTAATGGTAAGGCCCTAGGAATTGTTGCTAAACAAAGAGACCTTGGAGTGCAGATTCATAGTCCCTTGAAAGTAGAGTCTCAGGTAGACAGGATAGTGAAGAAGGCGTTTAGTATGCTTTCCTTTATTGGTCAGAGCACTGAGTATAGGAGCTAGGAGGTCATGTTGCGGCTGTACAGAACATTGGCTAGCCACTTTTGGAATATTGTGTGCAATTCTGGTCTCCTTCCTATAGGAAGGATGTTGTGAAACTTGGAAGTGTTCAGAAGAGATTTGCAAAGATGTTGCCAGGATTGGAGGACATGAATTGTAGGGAGAGGTTGAATAGGCTGGGGCTGTTTTCCCTGGACCATTGGAGGCTGAGGGCAGACCTTTATGAGGTTTATAAAATCAAGAGGGGCACGGATAAGGTAAATTCCTGTGGACACTGTCCCATTTCTGATATGCAATTGAATTGGAAGGTTTGGGTGATTTCCAGGATGTCGCTGTGAGGTATGGACCACTTGTGCCAAGTGCAGATCTGGAGGAAGCATCTCACAACTGATGGCTAAAGCCTTACCCATGATGCAAAGGAGCTAACATTCCCAGGTGCCCAGTTTCTGTTTGACTCTGGCTCTACACTGCTCTCAGTTTTGGGCACACAGTGTTTCCCTGTATACCCAGCATGTTTTGGGCAGTCTCACTTGAAAGTTAAGGTGACAAAGCATTGTCAGCCTACTTCCAAAGGAACGCATTTGTTATGGTAGCTCAGTTACGGATGGCACACTAGAAGGCCTCATGACTACTTCAAGTATTCTGGGTGTCAATTTGCACAGCGTCCTGCTGTATTCACTTTAGGAACTGATTATTGCACCATCTTGTTAAACAGTCACGATGTGCTGAATGGACATCTTCTGGCCTGTATTAATTCTGTGATTCTGTGCTGCATATGACTGCACACTTTCTCAATATTGAGAGAGTGGTACTTTTCCAGCTGCAGTCTGAGCTCACATCCTATCCATTCTAGCAGCCAGTGATTCTCTGTACCACATGAGAAGCATGAAGTACTCTTAAAATGGCATGATTTCTTCTGCTGCTTCTCTCTCTGGCAAGACAGAAGGATGTATTCAGTTTTTCTTTCACACAGTGCCTCATGTAGGCATGCGAAAACTTTGCAAGAGTTGGCAAGAGACTCAACTTCTTCATAAAATTGTGCCTGTCAGTCCCAAGGGCTCTTGCATCTGAGGATTTGATTGAGAGTCAGATGTAAGGCTAACGGCAACAATCGTTGAGTAAGATGGAAGCCAGAGAAAGAGAGTGAATACTGGCTAGCTGTGGTAACCCTGATGGTTATAGTAGCTTTTCATTGATTGTTATAGCTGATGCCAAAGAGTAAATTTTCAACACCTATTATATCATATGGAAAAAGTCACATTAAAATGTAAGTTTGCTGTAAGGAAATTACAGGATTTTGGATCTCACTGTATGTAACATTTCTTTGTGATGTCGTCACAGGTTATAAGCACAAGCGAAATGCATTTGTAAGATGAGCTACCCAAGGATTATATTGTGAAATGTTAAATCTTTCATGTATTTAATAGGTCTTGACTATTCATTTTTGTTTTTACAACCAGCCTTGTCTCTACGGAATCAAAGCAACATCTATTACCAGTCCAACTTAACATTGCTCATGGGATTCTGCACTGTTCCCAGACATTCATATCATGTAAACATCAAATGTTGCAGGAGGGCTTTCAATTTCATGAACTGCATTTCCAGTGCAGTTACAAAACTAAAACTGTGGAAAATTGATCAGGTATGCCCTGTACACAAAAAGCAGGACATATCCAACCCAGGCAATGACTGTCCCATCAGTCTACGCTCGAACATCAGTAAAGTGTTGGAAGCTGTTGTCATCAACAGTGCTATCAAGCAATACCTGCTCAGCAATAACGTGCTCAATAATGCCCAGTCTGGTTCCACCAGGGCCACTCAGCACCTGCCTGACCTCCTTACAGCCTCTGTTAAAACATGGACACAAGAGCTGAATTCTAGAGTTGAGGTGAGAGTGACAGCCCTTGACTTCAATGCTGCTTTTGTCTGATTGTCGCATGAAGGAGCCCTAATAATCTTGAATCAATGGGTATCGGTGGTAAACACTCCCAGCATGTAGGGAGATGGTTGTGGTTATTAGAGATTAGTTAACTCAGCTCCGGAGCATTTCTGCACCAGTTCCTCAGTCTAGTGTCCTAGGCCCAACTATCTTCAGCTGCTCCACCTTCCCTCCATCATAAGGTTGGAATTGAGGATGTTCCTGATGATTGTACAATGTTCAGCATTATTCGTGACTGCTCAGATACTGAAGCAGTCCATGTTCAAGTGCAACAAGACCTGGATAATATCCAGGCAAAGTAACACTCGTGCCACACAACTGCCATGCAATGATCATCTCCAAAAAGAGAGACAATCTAACCATCACTCCTTGACATTTAATGGTGTTGCCATCAATGAATCCCCACTACCAATACTCTAGGGGTTACCATTTGCTAGAAACTCAGCTAAACCCACCACATAATACAAGAACGGGTCAGAGGCTAAGAATATGCAGTAAATGACTCACCTGCTGACTCCCCAAAGCCTGTGCACCATTTACAAGGCACAAGTCTGGAGTGTAATGAATACTCCCCACTTGCTTGGATGAATGTAGCTTCAACAACACTGAAGAAGCTTGACACCATCTGGGACAAAGCAGCCCGCTTGATTGACACTACATCCATACCATGACTGACACTCAGAAGTACACACTGCTGCTATCTGTAAAGTGCACTGCAGAAATTCACCTAAAATCCTCATGCAGCACTTTCCAAATTCACAACCACTTTCACCCAGAAGGATAAGGGCGGCAGAAACATGGAACATCACTGCCTGCAAATTCCTTTCAAGATGCTCACAATCCTGACTTGAAAATGTATCACCATTCCCTCTCTGAATCCCATGAGTGAATAAATGAAAACCCTACTTGATCTGCCTAAACATGATGGTATTCCAGCACAAAGGATTGTTTATAGTCAGGTGCTGCAGACTAGTAAAGGTTGAGGCCCAGCAGCTGAGGGATGTTCTCAAGATTAAAGACAGCAATGGCTCAATGAGGCAAGTACCCCAGAAACTGGAACTCAAAACAAAACTCCAGGTGCCTGCACCAGAGAATGGTGTAGAGAAGTAAATTCTAAGTATAAGTTGTAAATAGAATTTATCGTTGTAAAGGGCCTTGTAATAACCAAAATCAGGTGCTATACTGAGCACAACTTTGCAACCCACCCCCTAATTTATATATTTGTAGTTTATAAATGCAGGAAACCACCTTCATCTGATAGTAAAGCAGTAATGAAGGAGATTTACAAATAAGATATCAATGTATCTCAGCAGCCTTACATCCTACACGGTTTTGTTCATTCACACTCTAAAAATATAGGCAAATGTACTCTCCTCGACACAGTGTTGTCTTTGGTGCATTCGGATAGTGCTACCTCAGTTCTAATCACTCTAGGACAGGCTGCATGGGGTAGGGAGGGCCAAGTGATTTGCTGAGGGGCCCTGGTATAGCCTTCATGGCCACCAATTAATCTACAATCACCATAAGAAGCTGCCCTCCCAGTCAGAGGAAGTTTCCCACCCATATCCTCTATGATTAGGGAAGAAACAGACAATGTTTGGAGGACATCATGATTTGTTGATCTCAGCACGTGGCTTGGGGCTGCAGCGAAGCCATTGGGAAGGTCAATTTGAGATTTTCAGTGGGACATTGTCTTGGAGAAGGGGAAATGAGAGTCATACTCTTTGGGGTGAGTGGAGTATGATTGAGGTTGTCAGGGTGACAGTCGGGACATTCTGTTGGGTGTCCGTGGTTGGACAGTGAGTTTATTTTTATTTCCCAGAAACATATTGTCTTTTCCAAAAAGCTTTGGCAGTGAACAACTTTCCATCATCCTGATTGGTTGGTCTTGTCACATTCCTCATCAACCATTTGGTCAGGATGCTCCAGTTGGTTAATGGGCACTCCCTTCACAGTCAACTGTACTGCTGCTCAAGGCCAGCAAAGCTCTGACTCAACGATGAGTGACAGAGTTGATGGATGGATGGGGAGTGCTTTGACATGAGGGGTGAGACAGTAATGGGATGAGAGGATATCTAAGTGACTGACAGTGATGGGAGTGGGTACCTGAATAAGTGATGGTGGCACTGAGGGACTGAGTGATGGGTGGCCAGGTGAGTAGATGATTAGTGGTGACCGAGTCTGTGAATGAATGGGAGAGAGGGAGGGAATGAGTGACTAGGAGAGGTGTGTGATTGAAAGGGGTGGCTGATGCATGAGAAATGGGTAACTGAGTTAAATTGGGCTGGATGAATCCAGCCACTCTTCCTCCTCCACCCTTTCCACACCCTTCCAGCTCCCCCACCCACCATGTCAGAAAATATACTCCAACAGAGACAAACCAAACTCAGTTAAATCAAATCCCTGAGCTCGTCCACCTTCTCTACCCTGTTCCCTGATGTCAGAATTTGAGACCTAGTTATTTTCTGTATCTAGATCTACTGCTTAACTGAAAATGGCAAAAAAATAAAAATGGTTTGTTTGTTAGCTGTGCTGTTTGGGTCTTTTGAATGATCATTTTTATTAATGACTTATTTAAATAATTTTGGAATTGTTTCCTTTCCTCTCGGAATATGTTCCTATTGTTAAGGCAAACTTTATCCTTCAGAAATTTGCTCATCAGTGCCCCAAAATGAGAGAGAAATTGCAGTGTGGCCCTCCAGGCAGAAATGTTAAACAACCCCTCTGTATGAGCTTAAAACATGACTGATTCTTATTGAGTTTGATTTCTCGTATCTGTTTTAATTAATTTGTCTCATTGGGAGCACATGAACCAACATGCATCCTGGATTAAACAAGTGAAAGCTGTTGGTACAGTTCAAGATGAATTCTAAAATCCACAGGATAAGTCATCTTTCAGGGAACAGTTTTAGTTGTAATTGGAGATGAAAAGAGACCTTTAGGTCTGTTAATGCTTTAGGACATTCCATTAATTTGGGCAAAATTTAATCTGATCTAAGCACTCCACACACAGACAAGTATTCACATCTGCAGGAGACACTTTAAAATCAAATATTTATCTCTCATTCATTTCTTGAGTACCAACTAAAATTTTAATGTACTGTTCCACTTTAGTGCAGTATTATTGCTTCTTCTACATAACTAAGGCCCCAAAGGTCTTATTTCTGTGACAAATTTCTTGAATTAAAAGTCTTATGGTAAAGAATAGAACACCAACTGGTATTTTCAATTTTTAAGGTACGTGAGAACAAAACAATAAAAATTAAATATTTAGAGTCATATTTAGACTTCACAATGTCTACAATTAATGGTCAGATAAGAAATAGGGTCTACCAGATACGTTTATTTCTTACACGATATATGCTCAAACCACAAAACTCTTGCCATCCATTAGTTTATGATAAATCCAGTATAATGAGTTGCAATCATATAGTCAGTCAAATTAAGAAGCTAAAAGAATTAATGAGGAAAGAAGGGAGTACTACCGAATGCTGGGATGTAGAGAAACTCCTTATGAAATGTTGGATAAATTGTTCTAACTGTCCTGAGATATCAAAAAGTTTGAGGTTTTTCCTTGCCAGCGTTGATGTTGTTCTTTTTAAACAATGCGGAAAAATGGAAGTTTTATTTAAAATATGACGTCACATCAATAAAATCCTGGCTTGCGATTGTCACTGCCTACCCATTTTAGAGGCCATTGGATTTTTAATTGCCCGTTAGTTATAATCATGATTTACCAGTAACAGTACCCCTACCACCAAAACAATAAGAGCAAGTCAATTTTTTATAATGTCATCACCACAGAAACATGACACAAAGAGCATCGTTGAGATCTAATCAAAAATGATGCTAAATCCAAATAAGGAGGTTTGACTAAAACTTTGTCAAAGGACTGGATTTTTTTTTTAAAAGGAGGGTCTTGAAAGTGGAGGATGGATTGGACAGACAGTGGAGTTGATAAAGAGGATTGTAAAATGTGCAGTATAAGGTCAACAAGTCCTGACCAGACGTATTCAGTACAGCACAGAAGGGTTTGTCATTCAGCCCATCAAGTTTCAATCACTGTTCAGAAGAGGAATGCAGTTTGGTCCACTGCCCTACTCTTTACTTGTTACTCAGTATATTATCTTCATCCATGTTTATACAATTCCCTTTTGAAAATCTCCTCCAGTGTATTCCAAATTCTAATCAATTGCTTTGTTCAATTGATTTTTCCTCATGTCACCTCAGGTTCTTTTGTTGATCACCTTACGTTTGTGCCCTCTGGATATTAACCCTTCAGCTAATGGAAGGTTTCTATTCATCTACTCAATGTAAACATTTCATGACACATACATGACACTTAAGTCTCCTCTGAACCACCTATGCACAGAAAAGAACTCCACTTGCTCCAGTCTATCCATGCTTTGTACAGCCTGATCTCCAGAAGCTTTCATGGCTGTACTTTCCCCTAAAGGCTTCATCTCCTTCCTAAAGTATGGTGCCCAGATTGGAAGAACACAATGATCTCTTGGCAAATTGGAAGTCAATGCTTGCTGTAGAGTGCTGTCATGCAGCTAAATAGTTTAGCAGAACATGTCAGCTACTTTGTTATATACATTTGAATTAAATATTCTTGATCTTGATACATTTGTTCAGTTAACTGTGTTAAAGGCAGCTGCCTTATGGAGATTGAATTTCATGCTTGACAGCATAAGTGATACACACTTCAACATCTGTTGAATTTTTCCACTACAACAATTTCTTTTCAAAAGCATAAATCACAGTGCACAAAGCAACCTTTGAAGCTTCCCAAAATCCTTCTAAAAACATGAGCTCCCTTACATGTCAAATAGTAAATGTAAACTACCATTGTGAATGCGTGCAATCACCATTTCTGAATGTGGAAAAAGAATAATTCAATAATATTAAATTATTGAATGACTTCATTGTACAAAACTTTAACTTGAATTATCCCCGCACATCAGCAGAGCGATCAAAAGGTTGATTAAAAAAGGTCAGTTTAAGAAGTACAATATCTTAAAAAACAAGAGGGTGTCACATGACTTACAGGCTTAGGAAGGGAATTGCAAACGTAGCTGAAGGCACAGGTGGATCAAAGGCAAACCAAAGTGCCCAAGAAGACATAATTATGCAGCACAGACTGCAGAGGAGATTAAAGCAATTGGAAAAAAGATGATGCCACAGAGGGAAAGAAATACAGGAATGTGAACTTCAACATTAAGACATTGCTGGGTTAGGTGCACATCGTTCATTCTCTTCCCTGAAAGATGTGCATGAATCTCTTGGACTTTTGAATTCTATGTTGACATCATTTTTTAAAAAGCATTGTTATCATGTAGGTATCACTAAAGTTATATAACTGCTAGTTAGTTTTGTTTTATGGATTTCAAACAAGTTGCCATATCACTGTTGCCATTTCCTTTCTCTGAATGTCCTCAAAATTAGCCTGTTAAGTCATTTCGTAGTTTTAAAATAAAAAACAATTCAATTAACACCTTTTCAGCATATTCCGATTTGGTAATAAAGACTTATTCCCTGATCGCCATGACCCATAAACACATTTTGAACATGATTCTACTTCAAAGGCATGCCAGAAGTATACTTATATGACAAAGTAAATATACATTCAGCATGCATATGCTGTCAAGTGATTTATCTCAGGTAATTGGCTTGTGAATTGTTAGAGCACCCACACTATCTTTGTTAGTAACAAATTAAAAAAGGGAAAAAAAGATTACTTCAGGCAACTGTAAAGCTTGGAGAAAATAGGGAGTTAATAGTATGTTAAACAACAAAGTTATCAATGTGAACCGATGATGAGCTAAATTCAGTGAAACAACTATGAGTATGATCTTTTGAATAGCAGGCCAGTATAACACAATAGCTATGTGGAAGATGCCTATTCTTTCACAGTCTGGCTGGAGTTGAAGGAATCCTGCTGTTTTAGATCCAGCAACAAATCTTACTCATTACATACTCAGTAGTATTAAGATCTAAAAATTATTTAGTCAGCTATTTCACAAACATGTGGGCAGTACAGTGGCACAGTGGGTAGCACGGTGACACAGTGGTTAGCACTGCTGCCTCACAGCGCCAGAGACCCGGGTTCAATTCCCCCCTCAGGCAACTGTCTATGTGGAGTTTGCACATTCTCCACGTGTCTATGTGGGTTTCCTCCGGATGCTCCGGTTTCCTCCCACAGTCCAAAAATGCGCAGGTTAGATGAGTTGGCCAAGCTAGATTGCCTGTAGTGTTAGGTGAAGGGGTAAATGTCGGGGAATGGGTCTGGGTGGGTTGCTCTTCAGAGGGTCGGTGTGGACTTGTTGGGCTGAAGGGCCTGTTTCCACGCTGTAAGTAACCTAATCTAATCATCATGTTGCTGTAACATTTGTGAATTAAACTCTTGTATAATTTAGCATAAGATTCTATGCTCTTGTTTTACATAAGAACGTAAGAAATTGGAACAAGAATACACCATAAATTGATACTGTTCTGCATCCAATATGGCACTCAACTCCACTTTATCATACTTACTTACTTCTGACATTACTCAATTCCAAGAGATCAAATGTCTACTTGTCTCAGCCTTAATTATGTTCAATAATGTAACATCCACAATCCAAACTGAGGGAGAGAATTTCAGTAATTCACAGCCCTCTGAGGGAAGAATTCTCTGCTCCTCAGTCCTAAATAATCACCCCTTGTCCTTTGATTGCACGCAAGTGTTCGAAGTTTCCAGAGGAGACAAGCTCTTAATGTTCATCCTTTCAAGCCTATTCCAATTTTATGTCACAATGAGATTACCTCTCAATCTTTTAAATGAGAGAAAATAGTCCTAATTTACTCTGTCTCTCATCACAACAGGACATGATCTAGTGAACTTTCGGTCAATCACTTCTATTGGAAATACATTCTTCCTTCAATATGGAGATGAAAATTATACTCAAGTATTCCAGGTGTGATCTTACCAAAATCCTGAACAATTGTAACAAGACTTCCCTGTTCTTGTACTCCATTCCCCTTGTCATCCCCTTCTGTAGTTGACTGCCCAGAGGCTGATCCAGTCCATAATGTTATAACCCTCACTACACCTAGGGCAAAAAGGCAGTTCACAAATACACCTCAGCTAAATTAACCTTTAGCTATTGTTAATCCATTCCAGTCAGCCGAAAGAACCCAATTTCTTTTCATCGTATGGCTGCCCAGGAATCTCTCATCACCTGCCATTCATGCAATAGCCAAATTGATACTCAACAAATTTGGCCATATCATAAATGTACTTTGGGTGGCAATCAAGATGTGAAGTGGGACTTTGTAGGTGGAGTTCATAACTGAGAGATAGGGACATTACTACTCCACCACAAGATCTCCCTCTTGCTATAAAGGCTAAAAATGTTGCTTATTCCTAACTACTTGTTAAATCTGTATGACAACCATCTTCAAAATATTTAGAAAATATTCTGCTCTTTAATTCTTAACCAAGGCTGGCAATGAGTGCAAGCTTAACCAGTGCTGTATCCCTTGAAGGAACACAAGAATACTTTTTCTGCATTATACTCCATCTGCCACCTTGTGGCCAACTAATTAACCTGCTTTTATCAGGTGACATTGTCACTTGGCTTTACATTACCAGAAATCTTAGGCGCCTTACTCTTGGTTGCTTTGTCTGAGGCCACATGTGGCACTCTGCTAGTTTAAATACCTATTTATTGCCAACTCTGTTTCCTGTCCATTTATCAGCTCTCCAACTATGCTTTATATTATCTGCAAACCTTAATTTAAACTTGTTTGTGGCAAATTCTGACTGCAGTCCCCATGCTGACATCGACTAGCTCAGCAAAGGTATGGGACTGATCAATCTGGTGTGTATTAATCAGCTAGAAATTCCTTTTACTAACAGAATCAATAGAGGACTTCACATTTACGTAATCTTGTTTCAACTGTGTATCCAACACCTCACCAAGTTTCAACATTAGGTGCCTCTACTAAGATACACATCCGTAAAAAACATAATTATGATTATTCCCTGAAAAATACACAACCTGCACGACAACCTATCAGTCTCTGTATATATGTGTTAGCAGTCCATCCCCACACACGTTCTGCTACATTCTCAGGCCTTTACATTCTATTTCAGATATTGTTCTTCATGTCCGTATCCATTTATCCAAAATCACCGAAACCTCTGGCAGCAATCCTGGGAAGTTCTTTACCGCTCAAATCATTTTCAAAGTTTTCCAGCACTTTTTCATTGAGGCTATGACAGGAATTTAGGGAGCTGCCTGGGTCCACCAACATGTAAGCAAATAACTCGTGTTCAAAAAATACTAATTCTTTGGCAATCAGGAGTTGGAGATCTTTGGTTGTGCTGAAATTGAATCTTCAAATCCTATAAAAATTTGGCTGCAAGTTGAATTCTTTCTCCACAACAAAAGTAGGTGATGTGGCCTGCTGGATTAAAGTAGGCAATTGTCTTTTCTAAATCTTTATTATGGGATTGATTACTCATCGTCCCAGGTGCATTATTATATCAATGAAAATCCAATGGTAAACTCCAGTTTGATTTTAAATAGTTCTGATGCAAGCCAAATCTATTTGTTTCCTTCTATTGTCTTTCATCTACATTTTGTCTTAATAGGTAAGAGTAAGCAATTCCACAAGACGTGCAAGAGAGCATAAGGTTTTGCTCATGGTGACTTTAATGGTGGTCTGTTTCCTGCTCTGCTGGCTACCTTATGGAGTTGTAGCACTCGTGGCTACTTTTGGACGTCCTGGTCTGGTCTCTCCAGCTGCCAGCCTTATCCCTTCGATCCTTGCCAAAAGCAGCACTGTCTACAACCCCATTATCTATATCTTCCTAAACAAACAGGTAAGTAACTTGAAAATGCTTCTATGAGTTACCACTTCCTTCAGGTCAGGGAAAACTACACATATGCATCAACTTTGTGCATTTCAATTGCCAGAATGGGTTTCATTAACATAATGGCAGAATGAACCATGGACTCTTAAACTGTAGTCCTACACCCCTACTGTAGATACAATGATTGGTCTTGGTGGTAGGGACAGGGATGTGCTGGAATCATGACAACAGTTCAAAATGTGTAGAATCTATAGATGTCCAATATTCACCGGAAGCATTGAGCTTCAACTTGTGATTGGAAAACAGGAATCTGAACTTTTACTAATCCATACCTTTTTTCCTAATCTCTAGGCTTGACTACTCCAAAACGCATTTTGGCTGACTTCACATTTTCCAATCTCCATAAATTCAATCTTCCAAACTCTGTTGCCCATACTTTAAGTCAGGGCACAACCCACCCATCATCCCTTTACCTACTGACCTATATTAACTAATTATTTAGGATTCTTATCCTTGTTTTTAAATCTGTGACTTTGACTTTCCTATCTCACATCATTCAGATCTACAAATATTGGAGGTCTAATTCTGGTTTCTTCCAGTTCTCAGATTTCAATCACTCCACCATTGGCAGGCTCCCTTGGTCCTAAACTCTGCATTTCACTTCCTAAGTCCCTCACCTCTCAAACTGCTTTTCTTCCTTTAAAGATGCTCCTTAAAACCCAACTCTTTGATCAAACATCAATCCATCTGCCCTGTTGTTATGTAGCTCAATGTCAAATGTTTATTTGTTCATGCTTTTGTGAAGTGCCTTGGACTGTTTTATGTCAGTAAAGGTGCCATGATAATGCAAGTTGTTGTTAAGTTATTTTTTAAAATAGTCTGGATTTTTTTGTTAGTGGGGCAAGAGAAGGGAGCCAGTAAATTGTTCGTGGAGTTTGTTCCCCTATATCCCCACCTACAACATTGTATTTCTCCCAGACTTGTTTTTATTTACCAATGCTATGCCAGTGCCAATAAGTATTCATGTTTTAGAATAGGTTTGATAATTTCATTGCTTTCCTTATATTTAAAGCTGCACTACCCTTATGCTAAACAGCTTGAGAGCAATTAAAACACATTACAACTTTTGACATTTAAGTCTGCACTAGACTCAAGAGGACAGCATCATTTAAAATGTAAAGCATTGGTAACTTGGAGAAGGCAAAACAGTACCAATTCATTTTCAGTGTCGGTTAGCTCAGTACTACACCAACCACTTGAAGTCATTCACTAGGATAAATCCACATAATGTTAAAAATAAAAATATTAATGAAGGAAATAATTAATTAAGGAGATGAAAATTTGATTTCACACCAAAGAGACAGTCTTCGGAGGCCATTTCACAAAATGCTCTTATGGGAAGGAAATCGGTCATCCTTAACTGGGACGGCACGATGGCTCCGGGTTAGCCCTGCTGCCTCACAGCACCAGGGACCCAGATTTGATTCCAGCCTTGGGTAACTGTCTGTGTGGAGTTTGCACATTCTCCCTGTGTCTGTGTGGGTTTCCTCCAGGTGCTCTGATTTCCTCGCACAATCCAAAGATGTGCAGGTTAGATGAATTGCCCAGGCTAAATTGCCCATAGTGTTCAGGGATGTGTAAACTAGAGCATTAATTGGGGTAAATATAAAGCAATAGGATAGTGGAATGGTTCTGGGTGGGTTACACTTCGGGTGGTTGGTGTGGACATGTTGGGCTGAAGGGCCTGTTTCCACACTGTAGGGAATCAATAACACATCTGGCCTATATGTGACTCCAACCCACAGCATTATGGTTAACATTTAATGTCCCATCTGGCCAATCAGGGATTGGCAATGAATGCTGGTCTAGCCAATGGCATCCACGTCCCATAAACAAAAAAAAATGACTTACTTATAGAGGTGTGTCTCCAAAATGAATTGTAGATTCACATCTGAAGCTGGTGATGCTCAGTGGGAGAGGTCAAGTTGAAAAGCAGGGTTTGAAATGGTGATTTCTGAGCACTTGCTCGCTTACACTTTCATAATATCTACTACCCTGGTATCAATTGGTAACAGGAACGCAGGAACTGAAGTAAGCCTTTCATCCCAACAAGGTCATTTCATAAGTCAATTAGATCATGGCTGATCTTGATGTTATCTTCACCAACCCTTAATTTAATTATCTTTGACATGCATCCCTAACATATACCTAGTAATTTCAATTTTCAAATTTTCAGTTGGCTTAGTGTCAACATATTCAGGGTGGAGGCGTGCATGGGAGGAAGAGGTGATATAGAGAGCTGAATCGTGGCATAATCACTGTGTAGGCCGATATATTTCTTGACATCACCCAATATCTCACGGTCCCTTGTCCTTCCTATCAGAAGAAAGGTTCCTCTCTCTCCTTCCTATCTACTATTAGTTATTCTGTAACTTTATCTTAACTAGATTGCTCCTTCTGATTTCATCATTCCAACAGTCATAAACCATTTATGACCTATTGACTTGACTGAACCAACCTGATGATTTGGTTTGCTACAGTGAGAACACATGTTGCACATGTCTTTTTTTAATGTGTAATCCCTACTTTGTGGAAGCAGGCCATTCTGCCTCTCGAGTCCACACCGACCTTCTGAAAAACATCCCATCCAGACACAACCCTCCCACCCTATCCCTGTAACCTTAGATTTCCCATCACTTATTCACCTAGCCCACACATCTCTGGACATGACAGATAATTTAGCATGAACTTAAAAATGTGTTGCTGGAAAAGCACAGCAGGTCAGGCAGCATCAAAGGAACAAGAGAATCGACGTTTCGGGCATAAGCCCTTCTTCAGGCAGAAGGGCTTATGCCCGAAACATCGATTCTCCTGTTCCTTTGATGCTGCCTGACCTGCTGCGCTTTTCCAGCAACACATTTTTAAGCTCTGATCTCCAGCATCTGCAGTCCTCACTTTCTCCTAGATGATTTAGCATGGCCAATCCACCTAACCCGCACATCTTCCGACTGTGGGAGGACCTGGAGTGCTCAGCAGAAACCCATGCAGACAGAATGCGGAAAACCCACACAGACAGTCACCAGAGGGTGGAATTGAAACCAGTTCCCTGGCGTTTTGAGGCAGCAGTGCTAACCACTGAGGCACCGTGCCATCTCTTTGAATGATGTCCCCCCCACAATATTTGTACCCTGCCCTTTTCCCATGATCCTTATGCCCTTTAGGCCTGGTATGTCTATCAGCATAGTGCAAGGCCTGGTCAGTTCTGCTGTGAAAATCCCTAGCCTCTTGATGTCAATTTTCAGCATCAACCCTTTTGCACTTTCCTGAGAGTAAGAGTCTCCTTTTTTGAGATTTCTCCTCCTCTGGGGGGATCTCTTATTCTAATCCAGCTAGAATTAGATTGTCTGTTAGTCACACAAATTTGTGGATTTTGCAAGCTGTGTTAATGCAGTCACATATTGATCAATGGATCCTTTTTCACCTTGTGCCCAAATATTGAAGAAAAGCACTGTCACATTCTTATTTTTTAATCATTCACAGGATGTTGACACTGCTGATTAGGCCAGTACTTATCATCCATCCCTAATTGACCCCAAGATGATGGTATTGAGCTGCCTTCTTGAGAATGGGTATGCCCACAATTATGTCAAAAAGGAGGGAGTCGTATGATTTTAAATCAATCAACAGTAAAAAGCAAAGTAATACAGTTCCAACTCAGAATGGTTTGTGGCTTGGGTGGGGGTGTGTGGATTTTACAGGTTCCCTTGAAAGTGTTACCCCTTCTAGGAGCTAGAGATCATGGGTTTGAAAAGTACAGCTGACATAGCCTTGGTGGGTAGTTTGCAGAGAATTTTGTAGACACAGCATACTCCAATCACTGCCAGTTAGCTGTGAAGGTAGTGGATATTGAAGTGTTAGTGTGGTATCAATCAAGCAGGTTGCTTTGTCATGGATGGTAATGATGCCTCAATCCTTTGTAATGAGAACAATGGCCACCTTCCCATAGAAATACCACCCTCATTCTGCTTGAAGCTTCCAGTTGTCACTGGAACAGCTAATAAATTTTATTGAGGACATCCTTGGTGAAGTGGAAACATGTGACACATTATTGACCACAAATTCAGGTTGGAGAACAGATTCCTGCATGCCTCAGGTAGATGTGGATCCAACCAAGACCCACTCTCCCTCTCCTCTTCCAAATTTCTCAGGCTCACTAGCCACAAATGACATGATTCTCTCTCATTAGTATCCTTACATACAAATAAGGAAGGACACCACTATGACTGGGACAACACATCCATCCTAGGACAAGCCAAACAGAGACATACATGTGAATTCCAACCGGAACACGATCAATAAACCCAGTGAGTTAGACCCCATCTACCCACCCTCTGAGAAAAAGAACAGGAAATGACATCACTACTGGGGATGACATCACCAACCCAAAGAAACCCAAACATATAAATAGAAAGCAGGGATCGTCAGCAGTGCTTTGTCCAGAGGCCAATTGAAGATGTTACCTATTGGGGTGATGAACCTTCCAGCTCAGCAAGCAAACCTACATCCAGACTGTGTAACATCACAGCTTATTCTCTGAAATATACCAGCTGAAGTGCAATGCACACTATTACAATTAATGTCAAGAGGCAAACAGTTTGAAGAGAATCTGTGTAGCCTCTATAAGCTTTAACAACATTAAATAAATTCTGAAAGCCGAATTCTTTTAGAATCCAAGTAAGTATGAATAAAAAACCACCAGAATCTCATGCAAAAGTATTTCAAGATTCTTTTAAACCTCACTGGTACCATTTTCAATTAAGGACTTAGGTAGAGTACTGGGCTCCAGAATGACTTGGGGATTTTAAATGTTCATTACACACTGATTGATGTCACAATCTGCTGACTTGGCATACTCTCTGCAGACACTCAAAGCACTCAGATGTCAACACTGCCAGCAGAACAGCATCCAGTGTAACTAAAGTTTGCAAAAGTGTCAGAGACTTTATTTCATATTTCAAACCATCTCTATCACCCTGAAAACTAAGCGCTGTGGAAAAGATTTCATGATCTTTAAAAATGAAGAACTAGCTGGATGATTGCCAGGCATTAAACCATGCAAGGTGCTACCCCATACCTCAATTAGAAAGAACTAACAAAGACTACCAATGGTGGAATTGAGGAAACATGACATTCATAGGTCAAAAGATTACATGAATCTGTGTTGGAAATGGTTAACCATTCTTTGCTATTTTGAATGAGCTATTGAGCTTCTCCTCAGACCCAATCCCAGACTTGAGCTTGTGTTCTACAGCTCATCACCCCACCTTTTTAGGAAACATTTCCACTGACATCCAAGAATATGGTATCCAAAAGTATATTGTGTTACAGCATGTTTAAGACAACCTCATTTAATTACAAGGTTCAAGCTACGTATAGTCACAAATCTTTACACCAGGTTAATTGCACAGTTACCTAGTGATGTTTCAAGGTGGTCTCCCCAAGGAAAACTACTACCAGAAACCTCAGTTTTTTAAAAGTTATACATGGCCTAGCAAGCCACTCAAACGCAACTAGGGACAGGCAATAAATGTTGGCCAGCCAGTGATGTTCACACCCCATGAGTGAATTTTTAAAAAAGGCTACCACTTCAGAGCAGAATTGTGGTGTTCTTTGCAAATGTTATGTGAAATCTTACATATGGGGGGAAGTAGTTCATCTAAGAGAATTGCTCTTGAAGCATTAACAGGAATTGTTTGATTTTTTAACTACTAAGCAGCAAGTGATCTGTACCCACAGCACAGAGGCAAATAAATAGTCTATTTTATGCACAAGAGGAGTCCTATTGCATTTTACAAATTAAAATTGACCAATATTAAATACTCTGGCCAGCTATGTACAAAGATAAGTGATTCTTCCCTGAAAAAGAATAGTTGAATGTGTACTTTTGCTAGACCTGTTCATACAGAGAATGATCAGAATATACATCACCCCTTAAAATGATACTCATGATCCTCGAACCCAATTTATGTGTTTAAAAATGGATAAGCACATTCAAAAATGTCAGCTGACACATTTTTCAGTTCCTGACTATTTTATTTTGAAGCATTTTGCATTCTGCTAACACAGGATGAAATAAATTAGAAATATCCTCTCTGTCACCCTCCTGATAATGACGTATTTGAAATTCAGATTTGTGGAACGGAGCAAGGAGTTATTGTAAAATTATGCCACGTTGACAGCTTCTGAGAAAAGTAAGGTAATTAATCCAGAAAAACCGCTTAACAATCATAAAACTTAAAAGTTTCCTATGTTTCTGACAATGCAGTCGCATGCTGCCCAGATTTGCTTCTGACATTTGGATTATTATCCGTGATGTGCCCTAACTAAACATGAATATTTATTGCATACTAAACAGAAACAGAGCAATACACCCTGTAGGGGAATTAATATGATCAGCTTACAACAGTTTTAAGGCAAGTCTATTCTTAAATGGTGTTTTGATTGCAATTGCATTAAGCAGTAACCTGTGAAAAACTTATTTAATTACATTACTTTTCTGTGCGCTATGAATCATCTAAAGTCATGATGCAAGTCCAAATGCCACTGAACCTTTAAAAAGTGTATCATTTTAAACAGTATATTTAAAATTGAGCCAAATGTTGGTAGCGTAGTGATGTAACCATACCTCTGGCCTGGGTATACCCAGGGGTCTTCAACAATTTCACCCTTTGGTTCCAAAACAAGCAATGATTATTGATATTGTCTGAAAGACATTCTATCCAATTTTATGTCTTAACAGTGCATTTAAAAGAACAAAATGTCATTTATACAACGTACAAAATTATAATATATAAATTACATAAATGCTAAATGAAAATATTTAATATAGGACTATGGACAAATCTGAATGATTCATATATTTTGCCACATTAAAATCGATTTGAAATAATAAAAATAGTAACGGCAGGGAAGGATGAAGATAGGTAATGTTTCAGAGGTGAATTTGGGCTGGTTTGGTGTTGCCTGGGTTATGAGGCCAGAAGTCCAGTTCAGGATCAAATGGAAATGAAATTGAAGTGGGTACAAGGTGACTCTTCCCTCCACACTTGCTGCCAGACCTGTTGAGCTTCTCTTTGATTTCCCAGCTTTTAATTCAGGTTTCCAGCAGCGACAGGTCTTTGTTTCTCATACACTGTAACATGAACTACTTTCAGAGAGGAGAGAATTAGATAGCGAGCTATCATTTATTATTACTAAGTAACAGAGTACTTTCAATCTAGTTTAACCATCAGGAGTGCCTGGGTTTAACGCACACCCTGCAAGGCAACAATACTTCATGCAGCTGTCATGTAATAAAAATGAAGCTGAACTTCACCAGTGTTAGGGTAGATTAGATTAGATTCCTTACAGTTTGAAATCAGGCCCTTCAGCCCAAAAGGTCCACACCGACCCTCTGAAGAGTAACCTACCCAAACTCATTTCCCTCTGACTAATGCACCTAACACTATGGGAAATTTAACATGGCCAATTCACCTGGCCTACACATCTTTGGACTGTGGGAGGAAACCAGAGCACCCAGAGGAAACCCACGCAGACATCGGGAGAATATGCGAACTCCACACAGACAGTCGCCCAAGGATGGAATCAAACCTGGGTTCCTGGTGCTGTGAGGCAGCAGATGTTTTGCTTTGACCATAAACATAGCTGATATGGGAAAAGAGCTAGCAGATGTAACATTAAAGAGGCCCTCTCAGGTGGACATAAATGACCACACCATAGATTGATGTGCACTGACTGATGTTCTGGGGATAAGATGTTAATTGTAAAAAATCTGAAAAATTGTGACAGAATTGTCATCCTTGTCGTGTATTTGCAAGACTTTGCTGCATCTTGTTACCTACGATATGGTGACAATAGTTCAAAAACGCTTAGCATTTAGGACATTGGGTCCTCTGGTCTACATGAAATCAGGGTCATTTGTGTGATATGCAGCTTCTAGAATGTTCAGTGCATCACACCATAAACCTTCAAATTTGTTTCCGGTGTAATTGTTGGCACAGTCCAAACGATTTTGTAAAATTAGATTAGATTAGATTACTTACATGTGGAAACAGGCCCTTCGGCCCAACAAGTCCACACCGCCCCGCCGAAGCGCAACCCACCCATTCCCCTACATTTACCCCTTACCTAACACTACGGGCAATTTAGCATGGCCAATTCACCTGACCTGCACATCTTTGGACTGTGGGAGGAAACCGGAGCACCCGGAGGAAACCCATGCAGACACGGGGAGAACGTGCAAACTCCACACAGTCAGTCGCCTGAGGCGGGAATTGAACCCTGTGAGGCAGTAGTGCTAACCACTGTGCCACCGTGCCGCCCACTACATGTTGCCCAGTAACAGAATCATATCCAATATTGCACATACATTTGGAGGCTTAGAAGGTATAGGGATTTAAAACTAATTAGAAGGGAAATGGGGGAATAAAGAAAGGAATCTGGAAGAGAGAAATGTAAGCTTACCAAGTGATAGTATATTTCAGCATTACGGGCAGCTGTTGTCACATATACTCAATGAGTACAGTGAAAAGTTTACGCATCGCCACTTACAGGTACAGCTTCTTTAGTTACTAGATCTTAGAAAACAGAGAAATAAAATGTCCAGCATTGTAGAAATGGAAGTCCAGAATGGCAGTCTTCCAATCCATACCACTTGGGCACCTAGTCTCCAGTCCGACTGCCACGCCAGGCCAAGAGGATGCCATGCTGAGGGCTGGCCTGGCACAAGGGGGTGGAGGCACCCTGGGAGGCCACTACGCCACACCAGGCCAGGAGTCATGAACGGTTGGCCAACAGAAAGGGACAGAGTATACAAACATAGCAAACCAGCAGCAAATAAGTTGAAAGATGGACAAAGTATGACAATCTCATAACTCGACATGAATGTACATAGTAATCAAAACAAAATAAATGAAAATACGGGTAAATGGGTATGATCTTACAGCCAGAGACACGGTTACAAGTAGATCAAAGCTGGAAACTAAATATTCACGGGTATATGACTTTCTTGGAAGGACAGGTCGAAAAGATGGTGGGGTAGCAGCATTAGTATGGGATGAAACAAGTGGTATCGCAAGAAATCAGTTGATGTTGAATTTAAATAAGTTAAGAAATAAGGAGGGAAAGCCTGAACTACTAGGAGTAGTCTATAGCCCCTCTAATGTTGGCTATTCTTAGAATGGAAAATAAATCAAGAGATAATAAGGGGCATGTAAATAACATGCATTTTGTTCATGGGTTCATTTTGTTCATGTGGATAGTGATAGTCAGACTGACAGAGATAGACACGAGAAGAATTCAGAGTATGTTTCGGACCGCATCCTGGAATGATATGTTGTGTATACAACCAGGTGTCAGCCCATTTTGGATCTGATGATGTGTAACGAGGCAAGTTTAATAAATTACATCAGAGTAAAAGATCCCTTAGGAAACAGTGACCATAATATGGTAGAACTTAGCATTCAATTTGAGAGAGGATCTGGAGTTGAAAACAACTGTTCTAAGCTTAAATAAAGGTAACTACAAATGGAAGGAGGGCAGAGCTATCAGGATAGATAAAGGAGAAACTGGGGATTATATATTTGGATTTTTAAATGGTATTTCAAAAGGTATAACATATTAGACTAATTAGTAAGCTAAAGGTCATCATTTTGGACAACAGGGTGTATTTCCGGAGGAACAGCCAACTCAGTTTATAAATCAAAAGCACTGAGACCACCAAATTCAACCTGTTTCCAAACAACTCTAAAAAATACTGACTTTACTGTCTTTATTCATTTGTTAGACTCCAATTTGGCCAACTGACCTTTCCCACTCTCTAATCTGTATTTATGTGTGCAGAGGTTAAAGCTCACTTCATTATTTTAATTAGATGGGTTTAAGTATAAAGCTAACCTTTTTGTCAAACGCAAGAAAACCTGTTTTTTAAACCACAGTGTCTCAGTAGTTTTGTGGTCATTAAAATGGCAATTATATCCTTTCCAAAGGAAATAAGAACCATGGATGTATTCAAATAAGGAGGGACACAGAGGGGAGCAGACAGTAACTTCCCGATTTCTAGGTTAATTGTTCATGTGCAATTACAATCTACAGTTAATTCCTCAATGTTGGTGATCCATGTTAATCTAAAGGTTATTTTAATTCTAAAATACGGGATACTATTAAGTGATGGACCTGGTCTTCAAACTGAAGTAAACTCATTAGAAAAACTCTACATCATTTTTTTTGGCTGACATTTGACATCGGCATAGCAACTGTAACATGTCAAAGTACTCCTCCCCCTCACCACCCTACCCTGCCCGAATCTAATCTTCAGTAAAGTTCATGAAGTATTAGTTTTAGTGGCAAACTTGATGGTCATTCCAACGCATCAGTGTTTAATTTGTGCATTTGACAATAAATACAGTTTATTGTGAAAATGGAACACTCAAACACAACTTAATTATTGACAGCAGCAGTGGGCAATGCATAATTCTGAACTATTCTCCCAGATTGAAGAACTTCAGAAACTTTAAACTTTCACCCAGTGAGACACATTTCATTGGATTCATTTCCCAAGGTTAAATAAGTAATCTCATAAGTAGCTTTAAACTTTTAAAAGATTTGACAGCATTAGCCACAAAATGTGATAACCTCTGAAAACAGGCAGAGGAATGCTGACAAGTGATGAACCTGTGTCCTTTGATTCAGATGCAGCTAGCAAACAAACTCCTGCTGCCTACTAATGATTGACTGGCTGCTGTTACAACACAGTAGTGAACCCTTCTGCTAATTAAACCGAACACCCAGAAAAGCTCACCTCACGTTGTAATCTGTTAAAGTATGAGTGACAGAGAACTCCCAACTTCCACTATTTAACGGAAAAATCTCTAAAAGAGAACATTAAACAATAACTATTTACAACTCTAAACCTCTTTTCTGTTAAAGGTTTATAATCTGCCTCCAACTCCATAACAATATACTGGTTCCATAAACACCCCTATTAAACTTACATCAACTTAATTTTCAAAACTCTTTGGCAGCTGTTATCTCCAGTGTCTGTCTTCCTCTGGCTGTGATCTCCCTGGGTCGCCTTCGGTCTTTTGCTGCAAAGATGTTTCAGACAAAAAAGGTATCTTTAATAGAGAGAGTGTGGCTGGCCTTTACTTTGACAATGGCAATTTGTTGCTTTCTTTCTGGCTAACTCTCAAAATACCGGCTTCTTTTATACCCTAAATATCGAATCGTCTCATTGGTTCGATGTTGTCAAAACAGTAAAATTCAAATTTTATTGGGTTTTAGTATCTGGGGCATAATTTAACTTAGCGTGTTTTGAGAAGGTTTGTAGCCCAGGCTGAGGTTCTGGAAGTAAGTTTTCTTGCTGAGCTGGAAGGTTCATTTTCAGACATTTCGTCACCACACTAGATAACATCATCATTGAACTTCCAATAAAGCACTGGTGTTAGTGACCTGCTTTCTATTTATGCATTTAGGTTTCATTGGGTTGATGTTGTCATTTGCTGTGGTGATGGCATTTCCTGTTCTTTTTCTCAGAGGGTGGTAAATGAGGTCCAAGTCAATGTGTTGTTGATAGCATTCTGGTTGGAATGCCATGCTTCTCGGAATTCTCATGCGTGTCTCTGTTTAGCTTGTCCTAAGATGGATGTGTTGTCCCAGTCGAAGTGGTGTCCTTCCTCATCTGTATATAAGGATACTAGTGAGAGTGGGTCATGTCTTTTTGTGGCTGGTTAATGTTCATGTATCATGGTGGCTAGTTTTCTGCTGTTTGTCCAATGTAATGTTTGTTACAGTTCTTGCAAGATATTTGTAAATGACATTAGTTTTGCTTGTTGTCTGTATAGGGTCTTTTAAATTCATTAGTTGCTGTTTTAGTGTGCTGGTGGGTTTGTGGGCTACCATGATGTCAAGGGATCTGAGTAATCTGCAGTCATTTCTGAGATGTCTTTCTTGTGAGGAGAGTGGCTAGGGATTCTGGGTGTGTTTTGTCTGCTTGTTTGGGTTTGGTGCTGAGAAATCAGTGGACTGTGTTCATTGGGTATCTGTTCTTTCTGAGTACGCTGTATAGGTGATTTTCCTCTGCTTCACCGGAGGTTCACTGATGATGTTATCTAGTCTGGTGACGAAACATCTGAAAATGAACCTTAGAGCTCAATAAGCAAACTTAACTCCATAATTGAAACTGAATGGCTAAATTCAAACAGTTGTGAAAACATAGCAACCATAAGTCAGGCACTTGTTTCACAGCCAAATATTTTCAATTTTCCAGTGAACTCTGAGATTGCTATTCAGTCACCTGACATGTGCCAGCAAACTCTTAGTGCAAAATAGCTTTCGCTCTCTCTTAAAGGTACAGTACAACTTCATAACACTGCATGCAGCCATTGCTAAGCACATTGCTGAGGTTTTGAACAAGGGCAAGAATCATTGGAAGCTGGCAGCTGATCAAACTAATCTGCATCACTTCGAGCCAGACCGCACCCGTTAAATATACAGACGTATTTTGACTGGAGCAAGTCGTGGAAGTCATTTTAAAAGTGATATTGGCATGGGGAAGACACAAAGATGAAACAGTCGACATGGCTGAGGGCAGGTGTCATGCTTTTCCAACAGCTGCACTGGAGGCCTTGGTGGCTTGAAGTTGAAAGGAGAGCTTTCATTTATTTTTAGAAAGACCAGGCCGTTTTTGACAGAATTTTGTGAAGGTGGTGGTAGCAGACAGCTGTAGTAATCCATGTCAACTGTCTAGCTCCAACTACTTGGATGCAGAGCTGCAAGTAATTCAAGGAGGACTGAAACTGAATGAGTCACACGAATATTGAAGGTCACCAAATTCATCTTTAGTTGCCAACTAGCCTCAAACTGCACAATTCTCATTCATTCCTTCATTCATCTGAAGAAAATTATTTGATTTTGCCCAACAGGCATTACTTCACCTTACCCCCACACACTTGGCATTGCGTCAAGCTTCACATCCACAACTCGCAGCTTACACATCGCTGCCAGCTCTTCAGCCGTGACAATCACATCATCCAAATGTACTGTACAGCATTCACAGGCACAATTCCCCATCTCTTGCAGGATGAGGTCGCACTCATCCACTAGGAGCATTAATATGCTTAACCTAAATGGAAAATACGATGCCCTCATTGGAATAACCATGACCAAAGCTATGGCCAGTGGTAGGGCTGGACTTGATGGCAACAGTATGCTCAGACCCTGTTCTGCTTCTCAAAACTTGCTTCCTCCTCATCCCACACTCTATCCTGATTTACCTTGTTTTCTCTTATTGGTCTCGAACACAATCCGATGTCTGCATACAAGATTTTAGAAACTAGCACAGAGGCAAAACGTATTCACATTGAGACACCAGATCAGGGCAGAGGATAAGGATAGCAGTGATGCTAGTTCAGCAGAGTGCAAGGGTCACATGGTTTCTACTGCAAAGTACACTGTTGAAGAATAAGATGGGGCAGCCTGTAGATTGTGACGAATACGTACATGCATTGGCACACAGCTTGTCAGAAAACTTGAAGTCAATGTCAAGGAGCATGAACATTGCCTAAGGCTAATGTGCAGAGCTTACAGCTCATAATTTTCAGTGTGCAAATAGTGACCAACTTCATTAGCACACTTGTGAACTGAATTGTAGCACAGTATCTAACTTTTAATGTAGCACAAGTAGAAATTGTTGTATGTGGATCTAGAAGGGTTAATACTGAGCAATTTTATAAGCACAATTCGCATGATGATCTCAGCTCAAGGAGAAGTGGGAACTAACATCTGATCCTTGTCAGAGTCTCTGTAACAATGTCTGTTGTATCAATGTAAGTTGTAATTGCTAACATGTCTCATACCAAGAGACTCTTCTAGACAGAGGGAAATTACTTACTAGTCTGTCACTCTGCAACAATCGGACTCTGTAGCTCCCTACACTTAGAGGAAGCCTACCATGTGCTCTACATACAACAGTTTAACTCTCCATGCCACATAGGCAGGAGTGATAATATCCCTACCTCTGAGACTGAAGGTCTGGATTCACCTCCCACCCAGTTATATTTTCAACCACCCTCTTCTATCAGGCAGAACATATAAATGCTTGAATACAAATATGAACAGATTCAATAACAGCTTCTTCTCCTCTATGATCAGCCTTTTGAATGGACCTCTCTGTACCTTCTCAGCGGCTGTAACACTGTATCCTGCACTCTGCTCTGTTACACTGTGGCACTGTATAGTACAATCTACTTGTAAAGCACATAACACAGCACTTTTCACTGTACCTCAGTACACATGTCAGTATCATTACACATCTGAACAGGTCGATTATAAATCTCTACAACATAGGCAGTGGTACTAATTTGATTTACTTGCTCATACAACAGAAATCAGCCAGTAATAGAATTTCAGATCTTCCGCATCCACAATACTTTGATTTTATTTTCGAAACCACCCAAAGGCTGATTGCTACATGAAAGTTCAGACTGAAATCATGGGCATGAGCTGCTATCCTGCAAACTCAGATTGCTGCCATCATAGCTGTCAGTCGTGGCTTGCACAGTAACAGCAACTGGTTTTCCAACAAGTTCCGAGTTCTGAGGCACTGACCCGGGGAACAGTAGAAGCAGTACATGCCACTAATCTGCTGGGGATGGCAGCATTTATCATTAAGTATTCAAAGGAAAAAAAGTGAATCCAAATAAAGTGGAAAAGCAAACATTAGCCTAGGAATCACTTAATGTCATGTTAAAGGTACAATGAAAAGCGCTAAGTAGTGTCAATTGATTTTTAAAGCATGGAAAAAGGTCCTTCAGCTCATCATGTCTTCAAGCACCTACTCTCATCCTATTTCCATCACATGACCCATAGCCTTGTGTCCCATGATGTTTCAAGTGCCCACTTAAATACTTCAACTTTGTGATGGGTTCCCACCTCTATCACTTTTCAGGCAGTGAGTTGCAGATATGATTATGATTATGATTATCACACCCCAGGCCAAAAAATAATATTCCTTAAATTCCCTCTAATCCTCCTGCCCTTTTTCTTCAATCCATGATCCCTGGTTATTGATCAGGGGAATACAGATCTTCCCAGCTGTCCTATATGTGTGTCTCTGAACTTTGTACACCTCAATCAAGATCCCCTTCAGTCTTCTCTGCTCTCAGGAAAACAACAACTCAGCCTATCTAATCTCTCTTCATAGTTGAAATGCTTCAGTCTCGGCAATATCCTGGTCAATCTCCCCTGCAACCTCTCCAGTGCAAACACTTCATTCCTATAGTTGGGTGACTAGAACTGCACACACTACTCCAATCGTGGCTGAACTAACATCTTATAGCTCCAACAAAACCTCCCTGTTCTTATATTCAAGCCTCAAGAAATTTAGGTTAGTATCCTATATACCACCTTAACCACCTTATCCTATTGCTTTCCAGGAACTGTGCGGATGCACACCTAGGTCCCTCTGATCCTCTGTACTTTGAGGGGTCCTACCTTTACATTAACAGTTTAATTTATGCATTTACTAATCCTTTAACTTGTACTGGAAGTCTTTCTTTACTTGACTGCCATGGTGACTATATGATTTATTTTACAATCACTCACCACTCAAGTAATACATTTTACCAACTACTGAAGGTTAATGTTGATGCTCAATTCATTTGTTTGAATCTGTCTAGTTTTACAGATGTTTCAAAGCACTGCTGATCTGTCAGAGTTCACCTGTTAGTACAAGCACCAAAAGTACATCGAAGACTACAAAGAATAGTCGCGATAATCGAAGGAAGAACACCAACTTCATAAAAGCCTCAGTTGCTCAACACACATCTGTCAATAAACACCCATCAGATGGCATGAAAGATAAAGGCAACAACACTTCAAGTGAAAATGCAAAGCCACTGGTATCTCTAGTGGTACGCTATAATGACTGATCAGATGGAAACCTCTGATGGCAATTCCATGGTGTTTAACATTGCTTTGTAATAACCAGATTACCCATGAAAATTAGTGCAATCCCAGATGGTGACAGATAAAGAGTCTATAAATCAATACAGGTGAAATTGATTTTGTCTATGATAGTTGAAGAGTATAAAAGGAAACATTGTGGACCAAGGAAACATCTGGATATTAAGGATCGAATATTGACTGACTCTCCAATTCCAGGTTAAACAGTAGATTCACTTTGTCTGGTTCAACTTTTCACTGTGCCTTGGTACACGTGACAATAAATACAATTCAATTCAATTCAAAGGTGTGCAATCAAAATGTAAGTTATCACACTGGTGTTTTATAAAGTAATAAATACCATGGAGTTTTAAAAATAGACATTATCAAAAAGGAAAACTGGATAATTTTTTTTTAAAGTCAGACTTTGGACCTATCCAAAGTTTGTACAATGGTTTCATACATTGTGTTTTGTAGGAATAAATACATGGCATGAAATTCCTCCACCTATTTACTTAGAGGCATTAGCTCATCAATAATAAACAGTCTAAAACCTTGATTAAAATGACCAGCCTTGGGAACGTGAGAAACCTGTTTTACATTCACATATTTTCAAACATAACTGTAAAGAAAATTACATACAAGATGACAAAAATTGCATTTCTATGGTAATGATTTGTAGTAATATTGGCACGTGGACTTGATATTGTATCTTGAAAGCACAGCTGACATTGTTTTTCAAACTAATGTCAAAAGCTGAAACAAGAGTCAACGGAGTGTCTAATACTAGCTTCACTGAAAGATGACATAATAACGTAAGCAACCTTACTATTGCCTCTTTGCTGCATTAGTACAACCTGTTATGTTAAATCTATTTATTTTAGAAGTAGCTGGGCAGAGAAGAAAATTATACTTTATACAATTCATTCAGCTGCATTTTTCCTATCGGAAAATAGAGTCATAGAGACATACAGATGTACAGCACAGAATCAGACCTTAGGTCCAACTTGTCCATGCTGACCAGATATCCCAATCCAACCTAGTCCCACCTGCCAGGACCGGGCCCATATCCCTTTAAACACATCCTATTCATATACTGATTCACATTCAATTTGTCGGAGAGTCGTGCAGTTTTCCAATCTGCTTTAGATTGTCAACCTTATTTATAAATAATCAATCTGTAAAACACTGAAGTTATGAGAGGCAATGGACTGGAATTTACATTTCTTCAACTAGTTCTGATTTGCCTGGAGTTTTTTGGAGGGATTCTCACCGAAAGATTTAGCACAATTTCACATAATATCTTATCAATAGCACCATATTAACTACTGGCTGCATCGCATAGCATCCCACACATCTGATCTCACCATACCAGACATTATTCAAGAAACAATTCACCACTCATTAGATTATCTGCCAAAAGACCAGCAGCCCTTGCACCCATGTAATCTTTTAAAGGCAGCAGTCCAACATTTATAATTAGTGTTGTCCTCACCAGCAGAGTAATGATACAGCAAACACAAAGTCATGCTACCTACCAGTATGGCTGAAAGTCCCTCACACATATCATCCCATTTCCTCAACCTAGTCATGGCTTAACCACTGCACCATATAGTTACCTATCTGTAGCTACAGTCTGTCTCTCTCTGTCATCACTACTCTGCCCTCAGTGCTAATTGGAGACCCACAACTTGTCACTGTCCAGTATTGAAACACGACATACAGGAAAACATTGGACAATTGCAGACACAAGCTTTTATTTACTGCAACCAAAAGGGAGCATAGACAAAACTAGAGGCTCAAGGCCACCCCTGACAATGCAAATCAAACGCTGGCACCATAACCAATGGCTAGTGCCCAGTCAGGATGGTCTGCTGCACCCAGCTCTCATCAGTGGAACTGGGTGTCAATCAGGTTCTGTCCAGCTTGTAGCACCTAACATTGCTGAACTCTGTCATTACAAGGAGAGCTTCATTTCCCCAGTGTACTTCTCCTCCTCCTCAGACAACTGTTTCCATTTCCCAGCTACTCAGCATCCAGAGCATCACCCCGCTGCCTCTTCCAGCATAGCACAACAGGATGATGTGGCACACCTTATCCGATCTGTACTGGAGGGGTCTCCCCACATTCATCACCAAAAGTGGCTCAGCAGCACCACTATTGGCCCAGTCTGGCTGAACCCTAAAGCACACAACTGCTAGACTGGGGAACTGATGAGAGGAATAAACAATATTGAATTTTCTTCACCAATCAGCCTGCTGCAAATGAATCTGTGACAGTATTAGTTGGAGGAGCAATAGTGCACACTAGGGCACTTCGCAAGACCAAGTAGGGATGGGCAATAAATGCTGACTCAGTTAGTGCAGCCCATAACCTTTAAATGATCAGAAAAAACTAGGTGGCATGGTGGCTCAGTGGTTAGCACTGCAGCCTCACAGCACCAGGGACCTGGGCTTGATTCCCGCCTCAGCCGCCTGAGTCTGTTAAGGTTTCCTCCGTGTGCTCTGGCTTCTCCCACAATCCAAAGTTGTGCAGGTTAGGTGAATTGGCCATGCTAAATTGCCTATAGTCAGGGGTAAATGTAGGGGAATGGGTCTGGGTGGGTTACTCTTTGGAAGACTGGTGTGGACTTGTTGGGCCGAAGGGCCTGTTTCCACACTGTAGGTTATCTAATCTAGTACTACAGAAATCACAAAAAAAGGGTGGCACAGATAACACATGAACTGCAAAACAATTATTGTTGTCATGAGGCACAAATAGTTTCACTGCTTGATATTAAAATAAATTGATTTATACACCTCGGTCTAAGAACCCTGATCTGAACATTTCCCTCCCATAGCTCCAGCTGACTGAGCATAACTTTAGCATCATGGAGCTGAAATCAGAAGACATAGATCATATCTGGGGTCAAGTCTGGGTAATCTCCATTGATATAACCAGCATCATAATAAACAGTTTATATTTATGCACTGAAACATGGTGATAGAAAGGGGTCCAGAGTTCTAACCAATTTTAAACATCAGTACAGATAGAATGATTGAACACTAACGTGAGCTCTGGATCACCAAAACTGCTTACTCCACTCTTCTTGGACACAAAACTTTGACAGCTAGACGTTCAACCACATCATCAAATAACAATGAGGCGCAAGAAAGATATTTTACTTGATTAAGTCTAGTTATCAGTAATTTTTGTAGTCTTTACATACATGGACAAGGACCAAGTGGTGAATCCAGCTATTGTGTGTCTCCATAAACAACGATAAAGTAGCTATAATCTATATGTCAGACTCACCCGAGAGTGCTGGTAATATCCCACCATACAATTGCAGAAAGTCTGTTGGAAGTAACCAAGAACAAAGTCCTGGCCAACTCTTCTTCTCTGAACCCAGGGGCACTGAGCGTAATGATCATAAACTTTCCATCCTAAAGAGAGATGGAATAATTCAGCAAAACAAAAATAAACAGGATTTGAACAGTAGGCTTTCCTGGGCTGTAGATACTCTCTGAATAAGCCATTGTGGACGGGAACTTCTTCATTATCTATCTAATGCTCAAAAGACCACAGTTGCCATATATTATCAGTTCACTAACCTGAAGGCTTACTGAAAAGACGATTATGGTAGTTAGAATCTATGTTCAATTTAGCATCTTGTTAAAACATGTCTGTGATAAATGCCGTGGTCAAAGCACTTATATTTTAGCATGTTTCGTTCTTAAGGTTAAACTCCTGTTTTTGCTGCTTGTGAGCTGAAAAAAATGATGTTGCTTGTGAGCTGAAAACTATTGAATTAATGTTGTCTTACAAACTGGTGTTAAATCTTATGTAACTGAACTTCAATTAATGTTGCCGTTTACTGACTTGCTCTTCTGAATGCCATTCTTAAATTGAAGCTGACTTCCAGTTGTTGAGAGTTGAAAGCAGTAAAACAAAAACAAAGTTAGCAGAGAGATTGAAGAGATTAATACTAATCTAGCTTTATACTGGATCAGATCTTTAAGATATATTGCTGCGTTAGTTTGCATCTCTGAAGGCATGTTAGAAATTGACTAATTTTTTGCAGGATCAATGGAATGGCATTGACATTCAAAGCACAAACGTACTGCTTTTGGACTGCAGTTTAATGTTCTAACATTAAAAATAGAAGCTTGTATCCACTTATGATTTAAATGCATCGTAAGATATTTTGGCTTGTCAAGTAAGATATGTTGAAAGATATCTGATTTGCATTATCAATGATAATATATTTCACTTCGGAGTTTACATGTGCTTCTTGATGTTTCTGACTGGTTCAATGTCATTACACTTTAACCTATCTAGAACTTGTAATTAGTAATTGTGTTGTAAACTAATATTCCCAGTTTGTTATCTGATCAGATGTCAGATCCAGAGAGTTGGTCAACATAGAAGTACAAATTTTTGAGAAGATTTGTAGCTCAGGTTGATGATAAGTATGTAAATTAGCTCGCTGAGCTTGAAGGTTTGTTTTCAGATGTTTCGTCACCATGCTAGGTGAGAGTCTCTGGTGAAGCGCTGGTGGTATATCTCGCCTCTCTATTTATAGGTCTTGGTTTATTAAGGTGGGCGATGTCACTTCCGGTTCTTTTTTACTAGGGAAAGTAGATGGGATCTAAATCGATGTGTTTATTGATGGAGTTCTGGTTAGAATGCCATGCCTCTAAGAATTCTCATGCGTGCCTTTGTTTCGCCTGTCCTAGAATGTGTGTGTTGTCCCAGTCTAGAAATGGGAAGGACACCATCAACAATATCCTGACAGGCATAAAGTTCACAAAAGAGGAGGAGAATGACAACAGGCTCCCATTCCTAGATGCAACAGTTGAATATACAGTTAACAGAGACCTTCAAACCAGCATCTACAGAAACATAACAAACAGACCAAATACTTAACTTCAGAAGCAATCATCCCAACACCCACAAACGGAGCTGCATTAAGATAGTATTTCAATGAGCTACATTGCACTGCAGCACCTAAGAACTACAAAAAGCAGAAGAAAAATATCTATCCATCGTTTTCAAGATAAACAGGTACCCAATAAACACAGGAGAAAGTGAGGACTGCAGATGCTGGAGATCAGAGCTGAAAAATGTGTTGCTGGAAAAGCGCAGCCGGTCGGACAGCATCAAAGGAGCAGGAGAATCGACGTTTCGGGAATAAGCCCTTCTTCAGGAATGAGGAGGGTGTGCCAAGCGGACTGAGATAAAAGGTAGGGAGGAGAGACTTGGGGGAGGGGTGTTGGGAATACGATAGGTGGAAGGAGGTTAAGGTGAGGGTGATAGGCCGGAGAGGGGGTGGGGGCGGAGAGGTCGGGAAGAAGATTGCAGGTCAAGAAGGCGGTGCTGAGTCCGAGGGTTGGGACTGAGATGAGGTGGGGGGAGGAGGGGTAATGAAAAAGCTGGAGAAATCTGCATTCATCCCTTGTAGTTGGAGGATTCCTAGGCGGAAGATGAGGCGCTCTTCCTCCAGGCATCATGTTGCCATGGTCTGGCGATGGAGGAGGGCATGGACCTGCATGTCCTTGGCGGAGTGGGAGGGGGAGCCATGTTTGTGGATTTTGGGCAGGAGGTAGAAACGGGCTGTGCGAGGTTGTGGGACTATGAGGTTGGAGGCGGTGGTTGGGAGATCCCCTGCCCCAACTGCCCCGGCCGACCTATTGTCTCAGCCTGCTCCTGCCCCACCGAACTCATCTCTGCATACCTCGACACGGTCCTGTCCCCCTTAGTCCAAGAACTCCCCACCTACGTTCGGGACACCACCCACGCCCTCCACCTCCTCCATGATTTTCGCTTCCCCGGCCCCCAATGCCTTACCTTCACCTTGAACATTCAGTCCCTATATACTTCCATCCCCCATCACGAAGGCCTCCAAGCCCTCCGCTTCTTCCTCTCCCGCCAACCCAACCAGTACCCTTCCACTGACACCCTCCTTCGACTGACTGAACTGGTCCTCACTCTTAACAACTTCTCCTTCCAATCCTCCCACTTCCTCCAAACCAAAGGAGTCGCAATGGACACCCGCATGGGCCCCAGCTATGCCTGCCTCTTCATCGGATATGTGGGACAGTCCATCTTCCGCAGCTACACTGGCACCACCCTCCATCTTTTCCTCCGCTACATCGATGATTGTATCAGCGCTACCTCGTGCTCCCACAAGGAGGTTCAACAGTTCATCCACTTTACTAACACCTTCCACCCCGACCTCAAATTTACCTGGACCATCTCAGACTCCTCCCTCCCCTTCCTAGACCTCTCCATTTCTATCTCGGACAACCGACTCAACACAGACATTTACTATAAACCGACTGACTCGCACAGCCACCTAGATTACACCTCCTCCCACCCTGCCCCCTGTAAAAACGCCATCCAATATTTCTAATTCCTTCACCTCACTGCATCTGCTCCCAGGAGGACCAATTCCAATACCAAACAACCCAGATGGCCTCCTTCTTCAAAGACCGCAATTTCCCCTCAGACGTGGTTGATGATGCTCTCCACCGCATCTCCTCCACTTCCCACTCCTCCCCACTTGAACCCCGCCCCTCTAATCACCACAGGACAGAACTCCACTGATCCTTACCTACCACCCCACCAACTTCCAGATACAACGTATCATCGTCCGTCATTTCCGCCACCTCCAAACAGACCCTACCACCAAGGATATATTTCCCTCCTCTCCCCTATTAGCGTTCCGGAATGACCACACCCTCCGCGACTCCCTCGTTAGGTCCACACCCCCCACCAACCCAACCTCCACTCCCGGCACCTTCCCCTGCAACCGCAAGAAATGCAAAACTTGCGCCAACACCTCCCCCCTCACTTCCGTCCAAGGCCCCAAGGGATCCTTCCATATCCATCACAAATTCACCTGCACCTCCACACACATCATTTACTGCATCCGCTGCATCCGATGTGGCCTCCTATACATTGGGGAGACAGGCCACCTACTTGCGGAACGTTTCAGAGAACACCTCTGGGACACCCGCACCAACCAACCCAACCGCCCCGTGGCTGAACACTTTAACTCCCCCTCCCACTCCGCCAAGGACATGCAGGTCCTTGCCCTCCTCCATCGCCAGACCATGGCAACATGACGCCTGGAGGAAGAGTACCTCATTCTCCGCCTAAGAACCCTCCAACTACAAGGGATGAATGCAGATTTCTCCAGCTTTCTCATTTCCCCCCCTCCCCCCACCTCATCTCAGTCCCAACCCTCGAACTCAGCACCGCCTTCTTGACCTGCAATCTTCTTCCCGACCTCTCCCCCCCCCCACCCCCTCTCCGGCCTATCACCCTCACCTTAACCTCCTTCCACCTATCGCATTCCCAATGCCCCTCCCCCAAGTCCCTCCTCCCTACCTTTTATCTTAGCCTGCTTGGCACTCCCTCCTCATTCCTGAAGAAGGGCTTATTCCCGAAACGTCGATTCTCCTGCTCCTTGGATGCTGTCACACCTTCTGCGCTTTTCCAGTAACACATTTTTCAACCTAATAAACACAATCCGCCGATTCCTCAGAAACAAACCCAAACAAGCAGACACAATGCACCCAAAAATTATAGCCACATTACCTTACATCAAAGACATATCAGAAATGACTTCTCGACTACTCAGACCTCTTAGCATCATGGTAGCCTACAAATTTACCAACACACTCAAACAGTGACTAATCAGCCTAAAGGATCCATTAGATACCACCAGCAAAACTAAAGTCATTCACAAAATATCATGCAAGAACTTTAAAAAACACTACCATCAGACAAGCTAGCAAGAAACTTACCACCAGAATAAATGAACACCAACATGACCCACTATCACTAATTTCTATACATACAGACAAAGAAGGACACCACTTTAACTGGGACAACACACACACCCTAGGACAGGTGATACAAAGACATGCATGAGAATTCTTAGAGACATGGCATTCTAACCAGAACTCCATCAATAAACACATCAATTAAGATTCTATCTGCTTTCCCTTGAGAAAAAGAACTGGAAATGACATCACCCACCTTAAGAAACCAAGACCTATAGATAGAGAGGCGGGTCATACCACCAGTGCTTCACCAGAGACCCTCACTGATGATGTTACCTTGTCATCGTGATGAAATGTCTGAAAACAAACCTTCAAGCTCAGCAAGATAACTTCCATATGTAGAAGCACAAAGCTGTAATGCAGTTCTCACTCAGGACATTGCAGTATTAAAGAGGCAAATTTGAGATGTTGTCTATTTAGATGCATCTTATAAGTTACTTCTGACATGTGATTTCATAATAGTGAATAGAGTTCTGTGACCTTTCAATTCTTGATGAAGACAGGCAGAGAGTTTAGGCCATATGATCCACACCAGAAATAAGGTTTATGGTTTTATGGCTCAAGCTAATGTCAAGTTTCAACAGGCCCATATACAGTATGTTTATTTCAAACGTTAACGTTTCAGGAATTAACAGTTATTGTGGAGACTCTCGTGGCTCCTTTAGTTAAAGAATGTTGACAAGCTTTGGAATTTGAGAATACTTAGCTGGATCAGATGGGACATCTGGAACTATATTAAATCACTGGAAGTTAACATTATCTAGGTTTCATTGATGCCAAATCATCAGTAAAAACGTATACTGTTGATAGATTGATACAAGAGAAAAGAAATCGTACAATGATTGGCAGGTCAAAAATGACATAACTTTCTGATTAAAATTAATGCTCACCTTAATTAAACCAATTAGATATTGGACACACAGATATTAGCCAATCTGAGATTGATCATGTGCTGTGCATGTATTGGCAAGTCAATTAGTGTTCAGGATGTTGCCCATTGTGCGCAGGGAGTAGCTGCTAGCAAGGATTTACAAATGATGGTACTCAGTGATTTGGTGCACGATGAAGAGGGACTGAAGACATCAAGAGAACCCCAATGAGCAGAACAGAGCAAGAGATGTGTATGCAGTGAACCAGTGGCACAATCTAGTGTCCTGATGTTAACTGACTGAAAAACCAATGTTTTAATTGTCTATCTGTTTGTTACGATGAACTTAATAAATTCTGTGAAAATATACCTTTACCTGGAATGGGTTTTTAATTAATCAGGATTAATTTGGATTGGCTGTCTCATTCTGTGTCTATAATTGTAATTGACTTGGGTCTTACAATTAAAGTGACCCAAAATTCCTACATTTAGCCATAACATCCAACTTTGATTTGATCGAACTGAACAATGTTTTTTGGTTTTACCCAATTTCTCTCTTTTACACATTGACAGATCCTGGACATGTCATTCTTCATGGAAGTTCACCGCCACATATGTGTAACATTGCTCCAATTGAAAATGATCCCATGGACCAGTGTCACTGAATTGTGAGCCTAACTGAAATGAGTCATAAATCAAGTGAAGGAAGATAAGCAGAAGTTTTGTAAATTTGATTCTGCAAATGCTGCTAAATCTATTCAAATGTGGCATAAGAACATTTGTGGGAATGAGAGAGACTCACGTTTGGTATGTTGCCTCCCAGGTACAAGGGTACGTGATGTCTCTGATTGTGTTTTCCGGGTCCTGGAGGGGGAGGGGGAGCAGCCCGAAGTCGTGGTCCATATTGGCACCAACGACATAGGTAGGAGGAGTGCCGAGGATGTTAGACAGGCTTTCAGGGAGCTAGGTTGGAAGCTCAGAGTTAGAACAAACAGAGTTGTTGTCTCTGGTTTGTTACCCGTGCCACGTGATAGAGATTCGAGGAATAGGGAAAGAGAACACTTAAATGCGTGGCTACAGGGATGGTGCAGGAGGGAGGGATTCCGGTTTTTGGATAACTGGGGTTCTTTCTGGGGACGGTGGGACCTCTATAAACAGGATGGTCTACACCTGAACCTGAGGGGCACCAGTATCCTTGGGGGGAGGTTTGCTAGTGCTCTTGGGGGGGGTTTAAACTAACTCTGCAGGGGCATGGGAACCCAGATTGTAGCTTCAGGGTGCAGGGCCTGGAGTGTAGGGAGGTTAGGAACATGGCATCAATTTCCAAGGAGGGTGCCTGTAAACAGGAAAGTGGCTTGAAGTGTGTATACTTCAATGCAAGAAGTATACGAAATAAGGTAGGTGAACTTGCAGCGTGGGTTGGTACCTGGGACTTCAATGTTGTGGCTATTACGGAGACATGGCTAGAACAGGGACAGGATTGGCTGTTGCAGGTTCCAGGATTTAAATGTTTTAGTAGGGTCAGAGGTGGGGGTAAAAGAGGGGGAGGTGTGGCATTGCTTGTCAAAGATAGTATTACAGTGGTGGAAAGGACGATGGATGAGGACTTGCCATCTGAGGTAGTTTGGGCTGAGGTTAGGAATAGGAAAGGTGAGGTCACCCTGTTAGGAGTCTTTTACAGGCCTCCTAATAGTCCTAGAATCATTGAAGAAAGGATAGGGAAGGTGATTCAGGAGATGAGTGACAGTAATAGGGTGGTTGTTATGGGGGACTTTAACTTTCCTGATATTGATTGGGAAAGCTATAGCTCAAGTTCGTTAGATGGGACAGTGTTTGTTCAATGTGTGCAGGAGAGTTTCCTGACACAATATGTAGACAGGCCAACAAGAGGTGAGGCCATACTGGATTTGGTTCTGGGTAACGAACCAGGCCAGGTGTTAGAATTAGAGGTAGGTGAGCACTTTGGGGATAGTGACCATAATTCGGTGATTTTTACTCTCGTGATGGAGAGGGATAAGTGTGTACTACAGGGCAAGAGTTATAGCTGGGGTCAGGGAAATTATGATGCGGTGAGGCATGACTTAGGATGTGTGGCTTGGAAAAGTAGACTCCAAGGCAAGAGTGTAAATGATATGTGGAGCTTGTTCAAGGAGCAACTATTGAGTGTCCTTGATAATTATGTACCTGTCAGGCAGGGAGGAAAGGGTCGTGCGAGGGAGCCGTGGTTTAATAAGGAATTGGAATCCCTTGTTAAATGGAAGCGGGCAGCCTATCTCAAGATGAGACGTGAAGGTTCAATTGGGGCGATTGAGAGTTATAGGGTAGCCAGGAAGGACCTGAAGAGAGAGCTAAGAGCAGCAAGGAGGGGACATGAAAGGTCCTTAGTCGGTAGGATTAGGGAAAACCCTAAGGCTTTCTATAGGTATGTTAGGAATAAAAGAATGACTAGGGTAGGAATAGGTCCAGTCAAGGATAGTAGTGGGAAATTGCGTGTGGAGGCGGAAGAGATTGGGGAGACACTGAATGATTACTTTTCTTCAGTATTTACTCAGGAACAGGGCATTGTCGTCGATGTGAATACTGAGTCACAAATAAGTAGAATGGATGGCTTTGAGGTATGTAGAGAAGAGGTGTTGGAAATCCTGGAAAAGGTGAAAATAGATAAGTCCCCTGGGCCTGATGGCATTTATCCTAGGATTCTCTGGGAAGCAAGGGAGGAGATTGCAGAGCCATTGGCCTTGATTTTTATGTCCTCTTTGTCTACTGGAGTAGTGCCAGAAGACTGGAGGATAGCAAATATGGTTCCCTTGTTCAAAAAGGGGAGTAGGGATAACCCTAGTAACTATAGGCCGGTGAGTCTCACTTCTGTTGTGGGCAAAGTCTTAGAGAGAATTGTAAGGGATAGGATTTATGCACATCTGGATAGGAATAATGTGATCAAGGATAGTCAGCATGGTTTTGTGAAGGGCAGGTCATGCCCCACAAACCTTATTGAATTCTTTGAAAAGGTGACGAAGGAGGTTGATGAGGGGAAAGCGGTAGATGTGGTATATATGGATTTTAGTAAGGTGTTTGATAAGGTTCCCCATGGTAGGCTACTGCAGAAAATACGGAGATATGGCATTGAGGGTGAGTTGGAGGTTTGGATTAGGAATTGGCTGGATGGAAGAAGACAGAGGGTAGTAGTTGATGGCAAAGTTTCTTCATGGAGTGCCGTCACTAGCGGTGTTCCGCAAGGATCTGTTTTGGGACCAATGCTGTTTGTCATTTTTATAAATGACCTGGAAGAGGGGTTAGAAGGTTGGGTGAGCAAGTTTGCGGATGATACGAAAGTCGGAGGAGTTGTTGACAGTGAGGAAGGATGTGGCAGGTTACAGCAGGATATAGAGAAGCTGCAGAGCTGGGCAGAAAGGTGGCAAATGGAATTCAATGTAGCTAAGTGTGAGGTGATTCACTTTGGGAAGAATAACAAAAAGATGGGGTACTGGGCTAATGGTCGGATACTTGGTAGTGTGGATGAGCAGAGGGATCTTGGTGTCCATGTACACAGATCTCTGAAAGTTGCCACCCAGGTAAATAGTGCGGTGAGGAAGGCATATGGCGTACTGGCTTTTATTGGTAGAGGAATTGAGTTCCGGAGTCCTGAGGTCATGATGCAGTTGTATAAGACTCTGGTGCGGCCGCATCTGGAATATTGTGTGCAGTTTTGGTCGCCATACTATAGGAAGGATGTGGAGGCACTGGAACGGGTGCAGAGGAGGTTTACCAGGATGTTGCCTGGTATGGAAGGAAGATCGTATGAGGAAAGACTGAGACACTTGGGGCTGTTTTCATTAGAGAAAAGAAGGTTTAGGGGTGACTTGATTGAGGTGTACAAGATGATTAGGGGGTTAGATAGGGTTGACAGTGTGAACCTTTTCCCGCGTATGGAGTCGGGTATTACAAGGGGGCATAGCTTTAAATTAAGGGGGGGTAGATATAGGACTGAAGTTAGGGGTAGGTTCTTCACTCAGCGAGTCGTAAGTTCATGGAATGCCCTGCCAGTAGCAGTGGTGGACTCTCCCTCTTTATGGGCATTTAAGCGGGCATTGGATAGGTATATGGAGGATAGTGGGTTAGTATAGGTTAGGTGGGCTTGGATCAGCGCAACATCGAGGGCCAAAGGGCCTGTACTGCGCTGTATTCTTCTATGTTCTAAGAACATCATCTGTACTTTAGTCTCAGTGAGCCAGAGCTTTAAGTGTTTTATCTTTAGGCTGCCAAAGTGAGAGATGCCTGGAATTTTTTATTTTGAAAAGGAGTTTCTTAAAGGGCACTTGGAATTTAAGAAAATACTCAGTGTAGGAAACAATTAGGACAAGCAAACAGCAGAGCCTCAACCTAAGAAATTGCTTGCACTTATTTACAAAGAAGTCACATGTCTGGTTTATAACTGTCAGCAGCTTTGGGTTGCTGAAAAATGTCAAGTAGGGTGTAGACTGCTAACAGAGAAACCACACAATTTGTCTTTTCCCACTTTTTAAGAATCTAGTAAGAGTTGAAAATTTGATATGGTAATTTTTCGGAAACCACTAGAAAAACCCTTCTCAATATCTCCTCAATATACTGCTTCTAAAAAGCTGCAGTGATAACAGCTTATGTGTCTAGCGATCTATCTGTATCAAACCGAAAGCCAGCTTTATTAACTTCTCTTTTCCTTCAAGAATGAACAACTATTTGACCATTCTTAAGTTGGTTGCTGCAGAGAGTTTTATTTTCTTTAACCATTATGTGTGCAAGTATTAGATTTAGAATGTTTAGTATTTATAGTCTGGTTTTAATCAGCCTCGCATATTTGTTAAATAAATTGTTTTTAAATCACTAATTTTATTGTTTAAGAAAGGAACCTAGTTCATGGTTTTTTTCTATTTTGAAGGTGAGAATAAGAAGTAGATAAAGCATATAATAGGCCATATCTGTAACTGGATAAAACATTTAAATCAACGTTGTGATCAGTGATGTAGTGAAACTAGGGGAAGACAATGCGCTCCTTCAATCTCTGTTGTAACATATCATTTGAGGTTTGAGTGGGATAATCCAAAACCAGAAACATGTAATTAAAGGTAACACAATTATAATTAAAGAACAAAACGAAAGATACCAGATTTCTTGATCGTTAGAGCAAGGCTTAGAGTGCTGAAATAGCTACTTCTTGATGCGAGTGAGTTTGGGCAGCAGCTTGATATAGATGATAACTCTTTGAAGGAATTATCCACTGCACAGCTGTTGACTATGGCAGAGCACTTGTAGTTAGACATTAGGCCTAAAGCTAGGAAGCCTGTAATTGGAGACAAGAGCCCAGAAAATTGAAGACTGAAGTGAGAGAGCCAAAAGGAAGAGTAGAATCAGAAGATAATCTTACACAGTCACTAATTCACTAGTTGTGGGTGGCACGGTGGCACAGTGGTTAGCACTGATACCTCACAGCACCAGAGACCCGGGTTCAATTCCTCCCTCAGGCAACTGTCTGTGCGGAGTTTGCACATTCTCCCCATGTCTGCGTGGGCTTCCTCTGGGTTTCCTCCCACAGTCCAAAAAAATGTGCAGATTAGGTGAATTGGCCAGACTAACTTGCCCAGAGTGTTCAGAGATGTGTAACCTAGGGCATTAATTGGGGTAAATATAGAGCAATAGGGTAGTGGAATGGGTCTGGATGGGTTACTCTTCGGAGGGTTGGTGTGGACATGTTGGGCCGAAGGGCATGTTTCCACACTGCAAGTAATCTAATCTAAAAAAAAAATTCAGTCGGAAAGGAAGCAGTTCAAGCTTAACTTTCCGATGAAAAACGCGAGAGCTAGAGAAAGCCTTGGAGAAAAGGGAAAGAAGTTTTTTCAGACAGAGAGGAAAAGGGATAAGAGAAGAGCTGGGAGGAGAATTGCAAAAGGAAGGAGGCAGGAGATACAAAAGTAATACTGGTCTTTAAAAAAAGACTGTGATGAAAATTCAAATAAGGGAAGATTTGAATTCAACCCAGTAACCAATGGGAAGATGTTTCATCCTTTGCAAGCCCTCCAGCAGCTTGAAGAAAGGATGTAGAAACAGTTTTCATTAAAACAAAATCATTGCTCAACAGATAAGGAAAACAAAATAAAAACTGGACACTGCACATGTAATGCAGGCTGATTGGCAGGACTCACAAAGTTTATGGCAAGCTTTCTGTGGAGGCTTTAATAGATACTGCAAAAGAAAGTTTTCTTGATGCTTACAAATTGATCCAAGAAGCTTTTAGGGAATATTTTTAGAACTTTTGGAAATGACCTGAGCAGACTTGTGTAGATTTTGGGAGGTTAAATAAATTAACTATGTCGGATGCAGACACCGGAGGCAGAGGCTGGTTATGAGACCTTTAGGAAATTAATTCTATGAGAGGAATTTAAAAATGAACTTCCTCCATTACTAAGAACATATACAGAGAACCAAAATGGTTTCAACAGTGAGTCAGGCAGCTGACATTGCTGATTATGAACTTGCTTACAAATCCAATTTCTCTATCAGCCCCAGAAAAAAAAACAAGAACGATAATAATTTGGGGGGGGTACAAGAAAGGCAAATGGACAGGAATAAGAAGGGGGAAAACTGATAATACCCATGGAGTTCCAGAAAAGAAGGGGCAGAGGTTGGCACAAAGTTTAACTGTGTCACTTTGCACCAACATTGTTTTATTACCTTTCTCACTCTTGGTAAATAGACATACGTGACGCTCAATAAATGGTTGCATTCATTTATGCTACAACATATTAAAAAGTAACAAGAACTTTTCGTTTCAACATTATTGCTGATGAACATAAAAGATCTCAGCCTTCATGTTGAAAAACAAAATTATTAAGAACTTTAAATCTAGTACACATCCATTACACATCTCTCTTTCACAGAGATCACACAGTTGGAAATATTGAGCCTCATTATACACATGGACGTGTTGCCTTATGAAAACATATTATCAGAATTGATCCAGTGGAGTGATAATGAGGAGGTGAGAAAGCTTGTGGCCTTACATGTGACACATTTACTACAGGATATGTGGGAAAGTGCTTGACCACGGTTGGAGGGGGGTACATTTGTTCAGAAGAATTAAGGACATCTGTTCTTAGTGTCAATGGATTGGTGCAAATAAGGTGATTTGTTCACTTGTGGAATCTGCAGCAGTACCTCCTTCTCACCCTGGGGGCTGGAGGCACGCATATTTCACAGTTGGATGTCGGATAACTAAATTTCTGGTTTATATCAAAGACTCTTAACATAACTCATACTCAATAGGAAAAAAACTTGTAATTGAATAAGCTGAGTGGATATGCACATAATATAACAATCCTGAATCATTTTCAGGTATTCCACACTGAACAAATTTGAATTTATGAAGCTCAGCTTCCTCATGATTAGATTAGATTCCCTACTGTGTGGAAACAGGCCCTTCGGCCAACAAGTCCACACCGACCCTCCGAAGAGTAACCCATCCAGACCCATTTCCCTCTGACTAATGCACCTAGCACTATGGGCAATTTAGCATGGCCAATTCACCTGACCTGCACATCTTTGGACTGTGGGAGGAAACTGGAGCACCCAGAGGAAACCCGGGCAGACACGGGGAGAATGTGCAAACTCCACACAGACGGTCACCCGAGGCTAGAATCAAACCTAGGTCCCTGGTGCTGTGAGGCTGCAGTGCTAACCATGGAGCCACCATGTTCTGGAATGTGAACGTCTCATTACCCTTACAGGCTGGGAAAACACGAAGGCTGAAACTGACACAGCACAAATGTTGGAAGATGTTTGTGTGAGTGAGAGAGAGAAAATATTCTTCTGTAAATTGTTCACTGACCGAAGAGTTCAAGGGACATAGAGAGAGAGAAAGAGAGAGAGACAGACAGACAGGACAGAAGCTGGTAGAAAGGTTAACTCTGGATTGCCATGGATGGAACGATTTGGAGGAGTCAGTGTTGGACTGGGGTCTACAAAGTTAAAAATCACACAACACCAGGTTATAGTCCAACAGGTTTAATTGGAAGCACTAGCTTTCGGAGCGCTGATCCTTCATCAGATGGTTGTGGAGGACACAATTGTAAGACACAGACTTTATAGCAAAAGTTTATAGTGTGATGTAACTGAAATTATATGTTGAAAAAGACCTGGATTGTTTGTTAAATCTCTCATCCTTTAGAGTAACCCTGGTGGTTTCAGTTCTGTCATATGTAAATTGCAAAACTTCCTTTTAAAAGTTACATTCTCAAGTGAACTTTAACAATTGGTGTCATGTTGGCCCAGATAATGTATTGGAAGTGTGAGCTCCCCTGTGTGAGACTGTCTGTGCCACAATGGTCAGACTGATTTTAATCTAAAAAACGATTTACAGAATCTTACATGGATTCATGCAGTTTTCGAGCAAAGTAAAACGCAATTCTGCAAGTACAAATTCACTCCGCAAACTTACATGTGTATGTGTGCATGACGGTGTGTGTGTGTGAGGGGGTGTTATGAGTGTGTGTATGTGTGTGTGAGTGTAAGTGTAAAGGGGTATAAGTCTGTGAGAGGGTGTGTGTGGGAGTGTATGTGTGAGCACATGAGGGTCTGCTTGAGTGTGTGTGTCTGTTGGAGAGTGTGCGTCGGAGTGTGTGCGCGCGCGTATGTGTGTTTGTGTGTGTGTCTGTCTGTGTGTGTCCATCTGTCTATGTGTGTGTGTTTGTAGTGCAATGGGGTCCCCTGTAGTGTGACATGAATTCAAGGTCCCGGTTGAGGCCATTCTCATGGATGCCCAACTTGGCTATCAGCCTCTGCTCGACAACTTTTCATTGTTGCCTGTCCCGAAGTCCGCCTTGGAGGACAGTCACCCGAAGGCCGGAGGTCGAATGTCCCAGACCACTGAAGTGTTCTCAGACCAGGAGTGAACACTGATTGTTGTTTGGCATGCATTCATCTGTTGCTGTAGCCTCTGCTTGGTCTCGCCAATGTACCATGCCTCAGGGCATCCTTGCCTGCAGCATTTGAGATAGACAACGTTGGCTGAGTCACATGAGTACCTGCCACATGTAATGGTGGTATCCGTGTTGACATTCTGACACATCTTGCAGTGTCTACCATGATAAGGTTATATGGTATTGTCCTGAAAGCCAGGCAGTTAGCTACGAACAATGATCTGTTTGGTGATTGTTTAAAGGCGAGAAGTGGAGGTGTGGGGAAGGTCTTGGCAAGGTGCTCATCCTCATTGATAATGTGTTGCAGGCTGCGAAGAACATGGCGTAGTTTTTCAGATCCTGAACAGATGAGGAGGAATGTGACGGGCACTTGCAAGTACTCAGGGATGCCCTCATAAAAACGGGGTATGATGCTCAACACATCGACATTCCAACGTGCCACAGCGAGGAACCGTAATGACCTCCTCAGGAGACAGACACGTGCTGCAACTGACAGGGTACCCTTCATTGTTCAGTACTTCCCAGGAGCCGAGAAACGACGCCATGTTCTTCGCAGTCTGCAACACATTATCAATGGGATGAGCACCTCGCCAAGACCTTCACCACATCTCCACTGCCCGCCTTTAACAATCAAACTTCACTGTTCGCAGCAAACTGCCCGGCTTTCAGGACAACACCATTCAACCTTGTCACGGTAGACACTGCAAGACATTTCAGTGTCGACACAGATACCACCATTACATGTGGAGACACCTCCCACCATGTACGTGGCAGGTATTCATGCGACTCAGCCAATGTTGTCTATCTTATACAACTCAGACCTTCGGGTGACCGTCCTCCAAGGCAGACTTTGGGACAGGCAGCAACAAAAAGTTGCTGAGCAGATGCTGATAACCAAGTTCAGTACCCATGGTGATGGCCTCAACCAGGACCTTTGGTTCATGTCACACTACAGGTGACCCCATTGCACTATACATAAACACAGACAGATGGACACTCACAGACAGATACACACACAGTCAGACAGACAGACACCACACAAACACTCCTATACACACACATACTCTCTCCTTCATACACACACATACTCTCTCCTTCACACACACTCAGACACACACACTGTCCTACAGACAAAAAACTCATGCAGACCCTCTCTCATACACACACATATGCTCCCACACACACCCTCTCACAGACTTATACCCCTTTACACACACACACACACACACACACATATACACTCATATCCATTCCCCCCCTCCCCACCCCCCACCAACACACACACCTTCATGGCACACATACACATATAAGTTTGTGGGGTGAATGTGCACTTGCAAAATTACATCTTACTTTGCTCAAAAACTGCATGAATCCATGTAAGATTCTGTAAATCAATTTTTTAGATTAGAATCAGTCTGACTATTGTGGCACAGAGAGCCTCACACAGGGAAGCTCACACCTCCAATACATTAGCTGGACTGATATGACATCAATTGTTAATGTAACTTTTAAAAGGAAGTTTTGCAATTTACATATGACAGAACTGAAACCAATATGGTCATTCTAAAGGATGAGAGACTTAACAAACAATCCAGGTATTTTTTAATATATAATTTCAGTTACATTATACTGTAAACTTTTGCTATAAATTCTGTGTCTTACTATCTTATTCTCCACAACTACCTGATGAAGGAGAAATGCTCTGAAAGCCAATGCTTCCAAATAAACCTGTCGGACTATAACCTGTATTGTGTGATTTTTAACATGGATTGAATGTGTGTTGTTCCCTGGATCTCGAGATCTGGGAATGTTATGAATTTAATTTGCATTTTGGGAATCTAAGATAATTTTAAAAGAAAAAACCATTTTATAGGCCAATGATACTGGACATGTTAGCTGAGTGAGGTTACCTTATGACCTTTTCCACATCATTTTGACTAGTCTCTCATTATGACATACTAGCCAAAGCAATTGGCCATTCGACCTGGCTTAATCCAGGGTTCCCACTTTGATGTGCATGTAGCTTAATTAATCGAGTGTACTCAGATCTGTCAATGAGTTTCTCTTCCTTTGCAAACTTTTGCCATTTTATTGTTGCTTATCTGATTAAGGACATGTGGCGTTTTTGTAATTTTAATACCAATTTCTGTATAAAGACAGCTTGCTTGCAGCAATAAGGGGAGTAACCTGAGAGAGCTCTTAGGGGTAAGAGCTGGTACTGCTACTCTGCTAATGGATTTAGAACCTTAGCTCAAGCCTGGCTTGTAAGTATCTATGTTATAATGTAACCTTGATGCCATGTAATAACTTAAACTTAACTGTCTGAAAGAGTCTTATATTCTAGATTGCCGCAGAGTACGCTCTCTGGGACAAACCAAGAGAGACTAACAGGTTGAGTCCATTAGGGATTCCCTGAGCCATCTCAAATAGAAACTTTAACAGAGGTCTTCTTACCCTTCAATTGATTACTTTTATCATCCCACAGGCCAAGCTCTCAATTCTGCTGCAAAGTCAAAAGACAGAGAATTGAGGCTATTCATTCCTCCACAAGACAGCTCAAGAGGCATTAAAGTTTTCTGCATCACTTAACAGCTGACAAAGGATAAAGAGACAAGAGCCAATTATGTGATTCTTTTCATAATCCGACAATTCACTGCTGGGGAATAGATGATCAGTATTGAGTTAGTCACTTCCAACATTTTGCTTTCATGTTAAAACTTGATTTAAGACCTTAGCACAACACTTTTTTTCCCCAAGATTCGGAGATGCCGGTGTTGGACTGGGGTGTACAAAGTTAAAAATCACAGAACACCAGGTTATAGTCAAACAGGTTTAATTGGAAGCACACTAGCTTTCGGAGCGTCGCTCCTTCATCAGGTGGTAGTGAAGGGCTCAATCCTAACACAGAATTTATAGCAAAAATTTATAGTGCGATGTTACTGAAATTATACATTGAAAAATTAATTGTCTGTTAAGCCTTTCATTTGTTGGAATACCATGACAGTTTCACTTCTTTCATGTGTAAATCACAAAACCTTTTTTTTTAAAAAGTTGCATTCTCAGGTTAGCTGTTAACAATAGTGATAGCTAGACATATTGTCTAGACTAAAAGGCAGAGATGCTGTGAACATTCAAGTAAGTATAAAATGGATGTGTGCTAAGTGAGCAAACTAAAAGCCCCGAGATGCATCCTGCTTTGATACAGGAGATAAACACCAGTCCCCGTTTACAAAATGGTCTGGCAGGAGCAGTGAAAGGTGTCGGTGTGCTTCAAAATACAGCAATGGAGTGGATAACCGTATTCCAAGTTAGTGTGAAGTGTGCCATTTTGATGTGGTGTGTCTTGTGCATGTCCAATGCCAACCTCTGTGGATCAGGATGTGCGGGCAGTTACTGCCCATGGAGCATATCATCTGAGACATTGGTGACTGCTGGGCACAATGAAGGCCTGGAGTAACCAGTAGTGAGCCATATCAGGAATTGTCACCATCTAGCTTCTTCCTGCTGCACGTAAGAATAGAAAATTGCATATATATGAGGTTTCATTGCATATTAATGAGATGGATATGCACTCCAAAGAGGCTTGTCAATGCTCGCTACCAAGATGGTTATCTCACCAATCAAACTTTGGCGAAAAAGTCAGACTCTATTCTCAATGTCGGCAATCTCATTTTTCTGATCTTGCTATATTCTCCCAACTGACTCCTTATTGTTCAGGCGCTGGGAAGATTCCATCAATTATCATCTTTTTTCATTTATGCGACGAGGCGGGGGGGGAGGGTTAGGAAGAGAAGGAGGGATCTAAATCAAAATGGCGTTGGAAAAGGAAGCAATTGTCTTGGACACAATAGTAAAGTTAAAGGCTCAGTTAAGCATTGCTAGTCTCATAGGAAACTCAAACAGTGCCAGGTGGAACTTGGTGTCCCTAACTGTGAGGTATCTGTTTGATTAGAATTAGTGTATGAATCGGAAAAGGCTGAGAAAGAAAGAAGGATTTAGGGATAGAGATTCTGTCAATTTTGGGATTAGGTTTGGCATAGACTGGTTGGACCAAAGGATGTGTTTCCGTGCTTTATAACTATTAAAAGAAGTAACTGGCTGAGGCCATCTAGGAAACTAATATATTGCTGCGTTTTATAGCAAAATCTGTAAATAAATAAATGTCCGTATGTAGCACTGACTTAATATAAGCCCTTAGTAATACTCCAGTTGGAGTCCTATGTGAAATATCAAACTCACAGAGACCATTTTAAGACAATAGAGAAAATGCACTAAGATTCACTTAGTGTGAGGTAATACAATCACAAAGAAAACCAATATTTTATTCGAACAGGGAAGAATTGGGGGTAGCTGGAAATGTGTTGCTGGAAAAGCGCAGCAGGTCAGGCAGCATCCAGGGAACAGGAGAATCGACATACCCGAAACGTCGATTCTCCTGTTCCCTGGATGCTGCCTGACCTGCTGCGCTTTTCCAGCAACACATTTCCAGCTCTGATCTCCAGCATCTGCAGACCTCACTTTCTCCTCAAAGAATTGGGGGTAGTTTGATAGAGCTGTTTACAAATTGCCAAGAGATGATTCAGATTTTTAGCAGCGATAATGTGGTGTATAGAATGAGAGGCCATTGAAAATAAAATGCAAAATGTAGGAAAAATATAATAGCGGAAACCTTTACATGTAGAGACGTTCCAAGGCTGTTGAATTTTAATTTGATTTCTTATTGTCACATGTACCTAGGCACAGTGAAAACTTTTGCTTGGGGCAATACAGGCAGATCATACCATACAAAGATCATAAGATGATTGAACAGGGTGACGAATATAAAGTTATGGCCGCAGAGATGGCCCACAAAAAACAAGATCAAAAGTAGATTTGAAATTTGAGAAGTCCATTCAGAAGTCTGATAACAATGGGAAAGAAGCTGTTCTTGCAAATGTTTGGTAAATATGTTTAAGCTTTTGTATCTTCTGCCAGATGGAAGATTTTGGAAGAGATTTTAATAGGGGTGGGAAGGGTGGGAGGGGTCTTTGATGTTGGCTGTCTTTCCGAGGCAGCGAGAAGTGTAAATGGAGTCAATGAATGGAAGGAATTTCCGGGAATTAATGATTGAAGCAGAGCTTAAAAGAACATTCAAACTAAAGCAAAATGCTGCAGATGCTGGAAATCAGAAACAAACACAGAAAATGCTTAAGAAACTCAGTAGGTCTGGCAGGATCTGTGGAGAGAGAAACAGTTAATAATGTTCAATAGGACTGTTCTTCAGAACTGAAGTTTCTCCTGAATTTTTGGTTAATAAAATAATGTTTATGTATAAGTTAGATAGGAACTAGAAAGGATATGGAAAAAAGATGGATTAGGCCAGTAACATATGGAAGATGAATAATAACATGGATTGCGTGAGGTGAACAGTCAGTTTCTGCTTTGTAACTTTTATGCATATAAAAGCAACTATAAATGGAAGGCAATCTATGACGAGTTCATAGTGTTTTCAGGACAGTTTCTTAGACCAACATGTTCAAGAGTCAACCAACGAGTACATTATAGAGGGACTAATAATGTCTAATATGACAGGATAATGGCTTAATATTAAAAATGCTCCTAGATGGTGGAAACTGTAATATGATTGAATTTGACTTTCAGATTGAGGGAGAGGATCAATTACCTATATTTTAGTTTTAAATAAGGGCTATTATGAGGTCATTAAGACAAATCTGGCTGAAGTAATCTGGGAAACCAAGTTACTCAGCTCTTAAACTCTTCACAGCCTTGATTAAAAGATAGACAATAGAGCAGAATCCCAGAAGTGAGGAGACAGGTGGAAAGGACGATGGATGAGGACTTGCCATCTGAGGTAGTTTGGGCTGAGGTTAGGAATAGGAAAGGTGAGGTCACCCTGTTAGGAGTCTTTTACAGGCCTCCTAATAGTCCTAGAATCATTGAAGAAAGGATAGGGAAGGTGATTCAGGAGATGAGTGACAGTAATAGGGTGGTTATTATGGGGGACTTTAACTTTCCTGATATTGATTGGGAAAGCTATAGCTCAAGTTCGTTAGATGGGTCAGTGTTTGTTCAATGTGTGCAGGAGAGTTTCCTGACACAATATGTAGACAGGCCAACAAGAGGTGAGGCCATACTGGATTTGGTTCTGGGTAACGAACCAGGCCAGGTGTTAGAATTAGAGGTAGGTGAGCACTTTGGGGATAGTGACCATAATTCGGTGATTTTTACTCTCGTGATGGAGAGGGATAAGTGTGTACTACAGGGCAAGAGTTATAGCTGGGGTCAGGGAAATTATGATGCTGTGAGGCATGACTTAGGATGTGTGGCTTGGAAAAGTAGACTCCAAGGCAAGAGTGTAAATGATATGTGGAGCTTGTTCAAGGAGCAACTATTGAGTGTCCTTGATAATTATGTACCTGTCAGGCAGGGAGGAAAGGGTCGTGCGAGGGAGCCGTGGTTTAATAAGGAATTGGAATCCCTTGTTAAATGGAAGAGGGCGGCCTATCTCAAGATGAGACGTGAAGGTTCAATTGGGGCGATTGAGAGTTATAGGGTAGCCAGGAAGGACCTGAAGAGAGAGCTAAGAGCAGCAAGGAGGGGACATGAAAGGTCCTTAGTCGGTAGGATTAGGGAAAACCCTAAGGCTTTCTATAGGTATGTTAGGAATAAAAGAATGACTAGGGTAGGAATAGGTCCAGTCAAGGATAGTAGTGGGAAGTTGCGTGTGGAGGCGGAAGAGATTGGGGAGACACTGAATGAATACTTTTCTTCAGTATTTACTCAGGAACAGGGCATTGTCGTCGATGTGAATACTGAGTCACAAATAAGTAGAATGGATGGCTTTGAGGTATGTAGAGAAGAGGTGTTGGAAATCCTGGAAAAGGTGAAAATAGATAAGTCCCCTGGGCCTGATGGCATTTATCCTAGGATTCTCTGGGAAGCAAGGGAGGAGATTGCAGAGCCATTGGCCTTGATTTTTATGTCCTCTTTGTCTACTGGAGTAGTGCCAGAAGACTGGAAGATAGCAAATGTGGTTCCCTTGTTCAAAAAGGGGAGTAGGGATAACCCTAGTAACTATAGGCCGGTGAGTCTCACTTCTGTTGTGGGCAAAGTCTTAGAGAGAATTGTAAGGGATAGGATTTATGCACATCTGGATAGGAATAATGTGATCAAGGATAGTCAGCATGGTTTTGTGAAGGGCAGGTCGTGCCTCACAAACCTTATTGAATTCTTTGAAAAGGTGACGAAGGAGGTTGATGAGGGGAAAGCGGTAGATGTGGTATATATGGATTTTAGTAAGGTGTTTGATAAGGTTCCCCATGGTAGGCTACTGCAGAAAATACGGAGATATGGCATTGAGGGTGAGTTGGAGGTTTGGATTAGGAATTGGCTGGATGGAAGAAGACAGAGGGTAGTAGTTGATGGCAAAGTTTCTTCATGGAGTGCCGTCACTAGCGGTGTTCCGCAAGGATCTGTTTTGGGACCATTGCTGTTTGTCATTTTTATAAATGACCTGGAAGAGGGGTTAGAAGGTTGGGTGAGCAAGTTTGCGGATGATACGAAAGTCGGAGGAGTTGTTGACAGTGAGGAAGGATGTGGCAGGTTACAGCAGGATATAGAGAAGCTGCAGAGCTGGGCAGAAAGGTGGCAAATGGAATTCAATGTAGCTAAGTGTGAGGTGATTCACTTTGGGAAGAATAACAAAAAGATGGGGTACTGGGCTAATGGTCGCATACTTGGTAGTGTGGATGAGCAGAGGGATCTTGGTGTCCATGTACACAGATCTCTGAAAGTTGCCACCCAGGTAAATAGTGCGGTGAGGAAGGCATATGGCGTACTGGCTTTTATTGGTAGAGGAATTGAGTTCCGGAGTCCTGAGGTCATGATGCAGTTGTATAAGACTCTGGTGCGGCCGCATCTGGAATATTGTGTGCAGTTTTGGTCGCCATACTATAGGAAGGATGTGGAGGCACTGGAACGGGTGCAGAGGAGGTTTACCAGGATGTTGCCTGGTATGGAAGGAAGATCGTATGAGGAAAGACTGAGACACTTGGGGCTGTTTTCACTAGAGAAAAGAAGGTTTAGGGGTGACTTGATTGAGGTGTACAAGATGATTAGGGGGTTAGATAGGGTTGACAGTGTGAACCTTTTCCCGCGTATGGAGTCGGGTATTACAAGGGGGCATAGCTTTAAATTAAGGGGGGGTACATATAGGACTGAAGTTAGGGGTAGGTTCTTCACTCAGCGAGTCGTAAGTTCATGGAATGCCCTGCCAGTAGCAGTGGTGGACTCTCCCTCTTTATGGGCATTTAAGCGGGCATTGGATAGGTATATGGAGGATAGTGGGTTAGTATAGGTTAGGTGGGCTTGGATCGGCGCAACATCGAGGGCCAAAGGGCCTGTACTGCGCTGTATTCTTCTATGTTCTATGTTCTATGTATCTGCCCCTGACATCAAGGCTGCATTTGGCTGAGTGTGACATCAAGGAACCCTAGCAAAAACAGAGTCAAAGGGATTCGGGGAAAACTTTCTACTGGTTAGAGTAACAGCTAGCACAAACGAGGTTGTTTGAAGTCAGTCATCTCTGCTCCAGGATATCTCCACAGAAGTTTCTCAGGATAGTGTCCTAGGGTCAACCATCTTCAGCTGCTTTATCAAGAACCTCCCCTCCATCATAATATCAGAAGTGAGGATGTTCAATGATGATTGCACAACATTCAGCAGAGTTCACAACTCCTCCAATACTGAAGCATCCAATGTCCAAATGCAGGAAGTCCTGGACAATATCCAAGCTTGTCCTGAGAAGTCGGAAGTAATATTCATGCCACATATGGGCTTCAGTAAAGCCTTTGATAAGGTTCCACGTGGTAGGCTGTTGGAGAAAATGCAGAGGTATGGGATTGAGGGTGGTTTAGAAGTTTGGATTAAAACTGGCTTTCTGAAAGAAGGTAGCGAGTGGTGGTTGATGGAAAATATTCAGCCTGGAGTCCGGTTACTAATGGTGTGCCACAAGGATCTGTTTTGGAACCACTGCTGTTTGTCATTTTTATAAATGACTTAGATGCAGGCATAGGTGGATGGATTAGTAAATTTGCAGATGACACTAAAGTCAGTGGAGTAGTGGACAGTTTGGAAGAATGTTACAGGTTGCAGGGGGACTTGGATAAACTGCAGAATTGGGCTGAGAGGTGGCAAGTGGAGTTCAATGCAGCTAAATGTGAGGTGATGCACTTTGGGAAGAATAACAGGAAGACAAAGTACTGGGTTAAAGGAAAGATTCTTGGTAGTGTGGATGTGCAGAGGGATTTTAGAGTCTATGTACATAGATCCCTGAAAATTGCCACCCTGGTTGAGAGTGCTGTTAAGAAGGCATATGGTGTGTTAGGTTTCATAGGTAGAGGGATTGAGTTCCAAAGCCACAATATACAAAACTGCAACTATACAAAACACTGGTGCGGCCACACTTGGAATATTGTGTCGCCATATTTCGGGAAGGATGTGGAAGCATTTGAAAAAGTGCAGAGGAGATTTACCAGGATGTTGCCTGGTCTGGAGGGAAGGTCTTATGAGGAAAGATTGAGAGACTTGGGTCCGTTCTCATTGGAAAGAAGAAGGCTAAGAGGGGATTTGATAGAGATATACAAGATAATCAGACAATTAGATAGGGCAGAAAGTGAAAGCCTTTTTCCTAGGATGATGACATCAGCTTGTACAAAGGGACATAACTACAAATTAAGGGGTGATAGATTTAAGACAGATGTCAGAGCCAGGTTCTTTACGCTGAGAGTGGTAAGGGCATGGAATACCCTACCTGTCAACGTCGTCAACTCAGCTACATTAGGGAGATTTAAACAATCCTTGAATAAGCACATGGATGATGATGGGATAGTGTAGGGGGACGAGTTGAGAATAGTTCACAGGTCAGCGCAACATTGAGGGCTGAAGGGCCTGTTCTGCGCTGTATTGTTCTATGTTCCAGACATTGACCATCTGCAACAAGAGAAAATCTAACCAAAGAGTAAACCAACATTTATACTGTATGAGAGTTGGCTGGGTAAGTGGACTCAGATTGGTAAAGGTATTGCCATGGACAATACACCCTTTAACACTAATTGACAATTAAGAGCCAAGCTTGTTTAAATTTGGGTTGTCTCTAATTAGTCAGGGTATTACCCTGAGAAATGGACCAATGAATGGCTGTCACTGTTGAGTTCAAACAAATGCAATGTGTGTACATGTTCTTCCTGTCCTGTCAGGGAACAGGACATTGTGCTGCTGTTCCATTCCAGAATCACATCTAAAGTTCGACAGTGTTTGGTGAGTTTTGCAAGGACATGGCCTGGTTGGGTATGGTTAGTATTTTACTTGTTACAGACAGATGAAGGGATATACTGTTTGAAAAGATCGACCAACTTTTGTGATATATGACCTATGTACCTAGCATCACAGCAGTACTGAAAATCAAACACCACATTAATCACTTGTGTATAGGCAGGAAATCTGTTTGGCAATATCTCATTAGTAGCGAACATCATTTGTGTTGCGACTCCCTAGTGGCAGCATGAAACAGCTAGCTTCAACCTTCAACTGTTACTCAAACATTGAAGTCACCTCACCCTTTCAAGAACAAATGAAGCCAGCCATTCACTGATTCATTTCTCAGGTTAATGTCTGACGAGTGACAGCCAGCCTGCCTGGCTAAAAACGTGTTCCCTACAATACTCGAGACTGCACTTATCATCCATTTTTAGTTGCGCTCTGCAGCTGCTTCAGAGTCAACCAAGCTTAGTGGGGATGGCATCATCTACCTTCTTTTGGGGTACCAGCCCACAAATCAGGAAATTGGATTCAGTTTTACAATCTGCCTCTGCAAACAGCTATCGGGGAGCACCAGGTTCAATGTTGCACAGTGGATTACAATGCTTTGCTGTGGATCTTACCAATGAAGCCTGCACTTCCAAACTGCTTTTCTTCAAACACTAAGCCTGTAGCTGAAGTAACAGCACAAAACTTTAATTATTAGTCATATGGTTCAATGCCAAAGTAACAATGTGCGTAATAGCTTCTGATGCAGCCTGAATGCTTAAGATGCCATTAGGAATGGATCTCTCCGGGAACAAATTCGTCCTTGAGCAATGGCCTGATTTAGATGGCCCCAGTCACAAACTATGCTGTTTTTCAAGCTCCACTTGTGAAGTAAGTGACATATTTTCCCCTACTAGTTTTCAAGCTGTCAAAGATTGATTAAAATGTTATGTCAAGCTTGAAACTTCACAATTTGGATCAGTTACAAGGCTGCGGCTGATGGTTGCAACCAATCAAGAGGTGCATTGCCGAGAGACCAGGCTGTTGTCAGTTTGTAGAGTGTCAAGTATGTTGCAGTAATGACTTCAGGATTTCAGACAGGTTCATGGCCGTGTCAATGGGAATATTTCATTAGCTAGTTGCTGGCTATGCTCTTTAAGGAGCATGTATTCCTACTAAGATCAGGGAAGTTCACTATGGTCAAAACAGGAAGCCAGCTGAACTGCTTTGGCCACAATATCCCAGTAATAGTCCTACAATTTTTTGGAGGTGGCTATCTACAATGTTTATGTAGAAGATAGTAACACAAAGTGAGTAGTAGTACACTACTGTTTAGCTTACCAGCAATGAGTGCTGAGTGTATCGATTGTGTTTTCCCATCAGTTTCTCTATGAGATTTACTTCCAAATGGAGCTAGATTCTGCTGTTGTGGAAGTGTTTTTGGTAGATCAATGTACTGTCAAGAATGATGCCAAAATATTTTGGCATTTATTCATTAGTGAATAATTGGCCGCAGGATTGAACATACAGTTCTTCTCTGACCTTTAGATTGTTCAGGTGGAAGAACTAAACAACGATCTTGGTTGTATTTAGTAAAATTTCAATTTTCTAAAATAGGCTTCCAAAGGCTATCAATCGTCAGTGTGCATTATCTTTTTGAAGACAGGAACCATCATCGTTAATTTCATAGAATCCCTCAGTGTGAAAGCAGGCCATTCAGCCCATCCAATCCCCACCAACCTTCTGAACAGCAGCCAAATCTCCCTTTCCACCGTCGCCCCCTCCGTAATCTTGCAGTCCCCATAGCTATAACCCACCTAGCTTGCACATTCCCCATAGCCTACATAACAAGCTTGCACATCCCTGGAAACTACAGGGCAATTTAGCATGGCCAATCCACCTAACCTGCACATCATTGGTCTGTTGGGAGGAAACCGCAGCACCCGGAAGAAATGAGGAAGAATGTGCAAACTACACAGAGATAGTCACCCGAGGCTTAAATCAAACCCAGCTTCCTGGCACTGTGAGGGAGCAGCGCTAGCCACTGAGCCACCATGCCATCCTGACTTATCTTACATCTATGATAGTGTTGCACCCAGACATTCAACTGAAACTCTTCATTCACCTGTGTGAAAACCTTACAATTCATCAACACCATGATCAGCCATTGATAGCTCCATGTGCACCCTGGAGTTCAAATCAGCAGTACAACCTAATCAGCAATTGGTTCACACAGGTGTCAGGTCTTCCTGATGGCTCTTTAACGTGTGCACTAATGACCTCCCTCCCACAAAGTCTTTGCATATGCTCATCAGCTTGGAAGGAGACTTAGGACGTCCAAAAATCTCACTGAAACATGAAAAAAGAAATGCATTGATAAATAATCTAGTTGCTGTCTTACTGGTTTAACTTGAATTGAGGAGAAGAGCCTTTGATCAAAGCAAAGGTTTCGAGGGATATGGGTCAGAAGCTGGCAGGTGGGCCTAGTTTAGTTTGGGAACGTGGTCAGTGTAGGTTGGTTAGACAGAAGGATCTGTTTCCTTGCTGCATGGCTCTATGACAAGGGTAAGAAATAGAAGTTGATTTAAAAACCAGAAAATAAACTGACAACTCCCTACAGACTGTACAGAATTTGGGGAATGAATAGACAAGTAAATATTACACGTGTGGGTCCTCTTTAAGAAATCATAGATTTAACTGCCTTTAGAAGATAACTAACTCATGGAACTTTGGAAAATAACACGTGATTACGTCATGTGAAAATAAAAACATTTATGAACAAATATTGAGTCAATGGAAGGGGAGGAGAGTGCATAAGACTTTTTAAACATCTCTCAAGTGATATTATGAACTTTGTTTCTGACTTTGAAACAACTCCTGGGTTGAGATTTCATTGAACTCCCAATGTATTAGGATTTCTTGATTAAAACATGTCTTTTGCAGAGCCCTACCCCAATTCCTTCTTTGCAAAGTGCTTCTTTTCAGGTTAATGGTTGAATATCATAAGAACTCTGCATTTGTGTGGTCAAATAGTAGTTTGGAAGGTTTCATGAATATTGTAGACCATACGAAAAATCAATATCAACTAAAATATTTCATTAAATAACATTAATTAATTAATCACATCCAGTAATTTCTGAAATCTTTTTATTTAATAGCATCTGAAAAAATGTTTGCAGATGAAAAAATCTGGCTGATTATTTCACATTCAGTTTAGCTCCTCATTAAAACAACAGCTGTATATAGTCAAGCTACTCAACTAAAGATGAATTCGGTTTTTTAAAATAGTCCATAAACTAGTAATTTACTTTCTTTGACTACTATAAGCTTCACTACTAGCAAAATAAATCACAGTTTGAGATTCAAAGTCCCTACCAAAATGAATTGCTAACCCAATATCTGTCCAATAATTTTCAATGTTTCTTGAATGACAGGTAGCAACACAGGATGTAAATTGTTTAGAAATACTACTCAGGTTGCTCATCATACAGATCTGATCTTAAAATAACATTAATGAATATCTTTCACTGAGATTAAGTTACAGGTTGAAAACACAACAGGCCATAACAGACAAATAGATCTGATGGTTTACATTTCTTTGATTATTCCTAGATGTACAAATAGCAGATTGAAAATTAAATTTAAATTAACACAAAATCTTTTTGAGGCTATGTATTCATTTGCAACTACGAAATTTTGCTGTTTGAATCTCCAATATAATTCTTAGAACACAGATTACAGACTACACAAAAGCAAATTTTCATAACCTTTGATTTTTTAAAAGACTTTTGTGCTGTTGGCTGTGGAGATAGAGACTATAATAATGTAAAACATGTGACAAATGACAGTACGTAAAATGCTCAGTGGTCAAATTCTCATTGTTTTTGGCAAACATTCAGTCATTGCAAATTGAATAGAAGTTGATTTTTTCTTTCAAAAAGTCTTTTCTTTAGCTCAGGTGAAAGCTTAAATGGGTAATGGTAGATTTTTTTTGAATTCCATCAAATTTCTCTCCAATGAATCCAAAAAGTCCATATGCTAAGAATATGAAACTCACCTCAAGGAGCAATTGAGACATACTGTAGATGCATTTAAGAGGAGGTTGGGCAAAGACAAGAAAGGGAAGTGACAAGGAGGTTATGTTTATTGGGTTAGATGAAGAGGAATGGGAGGAGGTTCATGTACAGTATAAAAAAACTTCTCAGCTGTTTCACGCAAAACTTTCAATTTGTTTCTTTAAAGTGCAACTGGATATTTATGAATACCTTTAAAGTGGACCTGCAGATTTAATGGCCTATTTGTATGCTGTACATTCTTCACAGTTCACATTTCAAGTTTGAGATTAAATATGTACAAGGTCTTTCATACATTATAACATGGATACATATAATTCATTACAACAATAGAATCACTTTCACACCCATTTAATGGTATATCCAGAAATACCTATCCCAAAATCTATCCCACATCATTTCAAACAATTTTTGAAATAATGTTTTAGTCCCACAGACAATATGCACACAACATACACAAATTCATGTAGGTTTATGGACAATTATAATTAAAATATACTGTGGATTCTGGAAATCTGAAAAGGAAACAATGTGCTGGAGAAACTCAGTAGGACCTGTGGAGGAAGCGACAGAATTAATGTTTCAAGTCCAATATGATTCCTCTTCTCAACTTCTCCTGAAGAAGTCATATTGAACTTAACATTAACCCTGTTTTCTCTTGCTCATCTGAAGAGTTGAGTCACACTCAATGTTAACTCTGTTTCTATGTCTCCACAGATAATGCCAGAGATACTCAGCAGGTCTGGCACTTTCTTTTTGTAGCTTTTTGGACTAATTCTTCTAGATAGCACGAGGTTTTGTGAGCTCTATGGAAGGTGGTTGGTTTTCTATGTTGTTCCATTGGTGCACTGTACTTCTATTTAGCATTTCATCACACACGGTGAACTGAGAAAATCTTTGTCCTCCTACCCGGAACTACACCTCTGGAGAAACTGTTTTCAGGTACATCAAACAAAAATAGGACTAAAAATGAGGGGAAGAAATTTTAAATGAACATCAAGAGATATGACTGTTCGGGCTTATGCACTGGAGTCAGATTGCAAGCTGACAGTTAATCACATTTCCATACAACCTTTATTCCACAACTTGGGAGTATGCGAAAGCTTTTAAATATTTCTATAATACTTAAATTCAGTATGGATACACAATTCCTGTAGATTTTTTTTCTTCTGTGCTTTCAGAATAATTTATGAAAAAGAAAAATTGTACTTCTGAAAAATGAGACAAGCTGTCAAAGTTACATATCTTGCACTAGTCTGGACGAATGTAAGAATGCCAAATTCTAAAGGCAGAGTAAACATAACTGCTTGAGAAGAAGATGTGTTGCTGGAAAAGCACAGGTAAGGCAGCATCCGAGGAGCAAGCGAATTGACTGTTCGGGCATAAGCCCTTCATCAAGAATGATGCCTGAAATATCAATTCTCCTGTTCCTTGGATGCTGCCTGACCTGCTGTGCTTTTCCAGCACCACACTCTCGACTCTGATCTCCAGCATTTGCAGTCATCACTTTCTCCTGCATGAGAAGAGGGTATGTATTGGTTGGCAAATTAATTCTGATGGGCTGAGGTGTTGCTATAGTAAATACATTAGGGAACTACAGTCATCCATTCTTTTCTTTAAATCTAAAACGGGGCAATTGGTGAATGGGTTCCTTTTCTCCTGCTAAAGATGGGTCATTATATACGAATATACGTGTGCTTGCTAGCTAGGAGCTACGTGATCAGTTAAGCTTACAATGTGACTCGTGCTGAACAATCAAAAGTGTGCCAAGAATTATATTATTAACTCATTTAAGATTGAGTTGAGCTTGCAAGAGCTGAACAATTGCAAGATAACAGTTAGCATTAGGCCAAAAAAGATATTCCACCAATCACATTGAGTACAGTAGTCTCCCCTGTAACCGTGGGAGATACATTCAAAGACTGGCCATGCTAAATTGCCCATAGTGTTAGGTGAAGGGGTAAATGTAGGGGAATGGGTCTGGGTGGGTTGCGCTTCGGTGGGTTGGTGTGGAGTTGTTGGGCCGAAGGGCCTGTTTCCACACTGTAAGTAATCTAATCTAATCTAGAAGCCTAAAACCCTGGATAGGAGCAAACCCATTCATTTAAATGGGAAACCTACCTTCACGGTGGCCTCTTGGTCCCTGGTTCTGGAAGGTTACCAATAATACGTTTGGACTGCAGTAAACTATGGGTAACTGAAACCGTGTAAAATGATTCCACAGAAACAGGGGTCACCCTGTAACGTGGTAACTAAGTTACAGAGGAACCTTGATTATCTGAACGAGATGGGCGGGCACTATTTCGTTTCGATAACTGATTATTCAGATAATCAATTTTACTTTAAACAGCATGCTGATTTAACACTGCGCTTACCGGAGAATTTGTTTAAATCTATAATTTTAACAAAGTAAGCACAACAGGACACAGATTTCACATGATGAGCAAAATAAGCAATGATAACACGAGGAAACTTTTTAAAAATGCAGCAGTCATTAGCATTTGGCAAGGAGTGGTGAAGACAGCCGTAAACAAGGTCCCGAACAGCTTCTACGATTGCAAGAGCATTTGTCCGTTTCTGGGAACTGTCTCGCAAAAGAACTATAGAAGCACCGTTTCGCACATGCGCTTACGTTCTCAGCCAGTTTTTCTATGAATGGCCCAGTAAAGTGACGGGAATACTGTAAAACAGTTACTGTTGCAAAGGGCTGTGTACCAACCCTTACCTAAAATATATCCAGTCGCTGATGCTTGAGCTGCTTGTGTTTCTTTGTTTTTGCCAGTGTTTTCACATGTTCTTCAGTACAGGTAAATCGAATACACTTACCTCTTTGATGTAATATTTTTGGGGGACCTTGAAATCTTCTTCGGATAATCCAAAATTTGGATAATCAATATTCGGAGAATCGAGGTTCCTCTGTACAGGGCAGTTGCAATGCCAGTACATAGACCATACAGCTCAGTGACTTGCCTTTTAGCACTTGGGAGAGTACTGACTATACTTAACTAGTCAATGCTTGCACAACACAGAACATAATGTATAACAGCAGAAGTGATTCCACAATTACTCAAATACAAAGGCCATTTGATAGTCCACACACATTACAGTATCAGCATTATTGGTATTCTGTTAACTTCAGGACTTGGCCTCAACAAATCCACACTGGCTTTCCTTAATGAGCTGGCAATTTCCAAAGTCATTTTTTATTTTGTCCAGAATTATTATTTCTAGAGGCTTTCCCAAGGCAAACTGGACTGAGGTTGCTGGGCATGGTACACTCTTTACGGACAATGGTGCAACATTTACACTTTTCTGCCATGTATTCCAGTGGTTCCAAACACTGAAGACTGGAAAATGATGGTAAGTGCTTAGATTCAATAAAGATTTACTGCAAATTAAAGATGAGAGACAAAAAGAAAAATCAAAATGATAATAATTAGTAAACTGTTATGGAGGTTCACAGGATGATAAATCAAGCAGTGACAGCTTGTATTTTTTCTGCCTAAGGACACTTGAAGGTTCGGAATCCAGGTAACGTAACTTTGCCTTGCATATAGATCTCCTCATCCGACCCTTGATTTATACGTTTCACCAAGTTCTTCTCAAACATTAGGGGGTGGTAGGCACCCATTGTACAGGCTTGGTCCTGAAACTTTTCATAGTAATGACAGAGATCTGTTTGTCGTCTTGAGGGTATAAATTCATAAACATCCGTTTGATTGCAAATGGTCATCATTAACAGAATACCTGTGAGTGAGGGGGAAAAAAAGACATTATCTAATGGTGAGTGGGTAAGAGGAAGAAAGCAACAGATGAGGATACGTTCCAAGGAAAATTAGGGTACATTATAGAGCATATAACTATGGAGAAGTTCTACCTTCTCTCATGTTGTGTGGATGCAGGTTTTAAATCTGACTTCTTTCTCACAGGTGGAATGTCTTACTTAATGAGTGTCCTAATAGAATCCCCTGACTACCCTATCACACCAAAGGAAATCTTGCTAGGTTTTTTTTGATACTTAACCACTTTAAGGCAACGTGGTAGCTCTGTGGTTAGCATTGCTGCCTCACAGCATCAGGGAACCACCCCTGGGTGGCTGTCTGTGTAGAGTTTGCACAATATTCCAATTTCAGTCCTCCCACAGTCTAAAGATATGTAGGTTAGATTGATTGGCCATGCTGAATTGCCCCTAGTATCCAGAGATGAGCAGGCTAGGGGGATTAGCCATTGGGAATGCAGGATCACAGGGATGGGGTGTGTCTGGATGGGATGCTGTTTGGAGGGTTAGTGTGTACTCCATGGGCTGCTTCCACACTGTAAGGATTCTGTGAAATTCTATTTTTCTAATCGAGCCATTCAGAGATATTATTACACAGCTCGGGAACATAGGGGTCTTGAACCCCAGCCCCTCGGTCCAGGGATAGAGTCACTATCTCTGCACCACAAGGGGCCAATGGATCAGTATTTTCAATAAAATACACTGATGCATGTCTTCACTGACTGGGCAGTAATCTGATGGAGTCCTTTGATTTTGTGGACAGAATTTTCTTTGTTTTTGGGCCATCCAAAATCACAATAAAACAACATCCAATAACATACTTGCAACAGAACACAAGCAACAATTGATCACATTGCCAAAAACAATCTCCTCGCTGTCGTGTTTGACGCAGCAGAGAGGATGACCTTTGTGTAGTGAGTGATGATTGCACAGAATTGCCTGCATTCTGCTGTAAATGACAGAGCAACTCTTACCTCAGCATTACCTAGATGGTTCACTAATACAGTATACACAGGAAACTGAAACATGCAGCAGGCTACATTATTTAAATATTCACTGTGACTCAAGCATGAAAATAAATAATCTACAAAACGCTTCAGTATTTGCCACTGAAAAGTGACAAGTCCTTCTTCCCTCAGCTGACTGCATCGATTGCTACGATTCTTTGATACTCAATAATAAAATGTGCAAATAACCACATGAATCTTCTGTGCTGGCAACAACTTATTTCAGAGACATGATACTCTGTGAGCCACTGGGGAAACCATTCACAAGGCACCTGGAGCAATGTGTTTCATTGGCAAAATAATCAGCAAAAAAAGTTTTAAATTCAGTCAACTTTTCATTCATGTTTGCTAACTGGAAGAAATAAATACTGATCACCCCAAAAGGTGTGTAGGTTACTGAAATCAAAAGGCCAACAAGCCACCATTTTCATACAAAACTTAGCCTTTGGAATCAATTTGACTTCAAGGTTGAACTTGGAAGATGTGACTCCCCACTGCGGCATGGGTGGTGGAAGGTAAGAAACCTTCCAACAATAAACCACAGCAATAATATACAATAGTGATGACCTTACCTAGTTGACAGTGGGACTTCCACTCCTCAGGGACAAAAAGTCCTGGCCTCGAGAGTGACCAATCAGAATGACTACGGACTGAGCAGGTCACTGAATGTGGTAATGGCCACTGGTAGGACTACAGGTGAGTCCCTGGAAGATCATAGATACTGGATTTAAAGGTAATCCACTGTTTCCGGACAGTGTTCCACAGAGAGTGCATCAGCAAATTCTAGAGGAAGTCGGGAAGCACAAAGGTGGTGGGGGGGGCGTGGGTATGATGTATCTCCAATGGATCAGCCCCGCCCCATCTCTAAAGGATGGGCCCTCCCTTCCTTTGTGCTTTTTACTGAGTAGGAAAAAAATAGCAGACTGGCCACTTGCATTCCATCTTCCCCCATCCAAAGTAGTAGGGCGGCTGAGGTGGAAAAAGGCCCTGAAGTGGCCTTTTTTATAATATCTGTTCTTTCACAAGATCTCGGTGTTGCTGACTATGCCAGCATTCATTCCCCATCTCTATTGGCCCTTGAGAAGATGGTAGCAAGCTACCTTCTTGAATTGTTGCAGTCTATGTGGTGTAGATAGATGCAGACAGGCACACTGTGACGTTGATGTGTTACGTTCCTCAACAGGCGTAAAGGTAAGTGGACTGGTTGATGCCTTACTCTCCCACTCAGTGCAATATTGGAGTCAGCTGGTTAAGAGGACAATGAGCTACTATCTCTGATGCCTCTGCCTTAAATTATTTACAAGGCTGGCATACATCAGGACCTGGAGACTTGTTAACCTACAGCTTCATCAGTTTACTTAGTACCACTTCCTTTGTGACATAATTTCACTAAGCTAGTTTGGAGAAGTTTTGTAGCTCAGGTTGAGGTTTGGGATGTTGGTTTGCTTGCTGAGCTGGAAGGTTCGTTTTCGGATGTTTTGTCACCATAATAGATAACATCATCAGGAGCCTCCAGTTGAAACACTGGTGTTAATGACCCACTTTCTATTTATGTGTTTAGGTTTCCTTGGGTTGGTGATGTCAGTTCCTGAGGTGATTCATTTCTTGTTCTTTTTCTCAAAGAGTGGTAAATATTTGTTGATAGAGTTCCAGTTGGAATGCCAGGGTTCTAGGACTTCTCATGCATGTCTCTGTTCAGCTTGTCCTAGGGTGGATGTATTGTCCCAGTCGAAGTGGTATCCTTCCTCATCTGTATGTAAGGATACTAGTGAGAGTGGGTCTTGCCTTTTTGTGGCTCGGTGGTGTTCATGTATCCTGGTGGCTAGTTTTCTAGCTACCAGAATACATGAAGATCAACGAGCCACAAACATTAGCCACCAGGATAGCCCAATTCTCTCAGTGACGCTGACTGCCCATCACAGAGTCCGCATCATGCCTGATCCCCTCAGTGACACTGACTGCCCATCACAAGGTCCTCATCATGCCTGATCCCCTCAGTGATACTGACTGCCCATCACAGAGTCCTCATCATGCCCGATCCTCTCAGTGACGCTAACTGCACATCACAGGGTCCTCAACATGCCCGATCCCCTCAGTGATACTAACTGCCCATCACAAGGTCCTCATCATGCCTGATCCCCTCAGTGATACTGACTGCCCATCACAGAGTCCTCATCATGCCCGATCTCTCAGTGACGCTAACTGCACATCACAGGGTCCTCAACATGCCCGATCCCCTCAGTGATACTAACTGCCCATCACAGGGTCCTCATCACGCCCGATCCCCTCAGTGATACTAACTGCCCATCACAAGGTCCTCATCATGCCTGATCCCCTCAGTGATACTGACTGCCCATCACAGAGTCCTCAACATGCCCAATCTCTCAGTGACGCTAACTGCACATCACAGGGTCCTCATCATGCCTGATCCCCTCAGGATACTGACTGCCCATCACAGAGTCCTCATCACGCCCAATCCCCTCAGTGATACTAACTGCACATCACAGTGTGCTCATCATGCCCGATCCCCTCAGTGATACTGACTGCCCATCACAGGGTCCTCATCATGCCCAATCCTCAATGATGCTGACTGCCTATCACAGCATCCGCATCATGCCTGACCCTCTCAGTGATACTGACTGCCCATCACAGGGTCCTCATCATGCCCGATCGTCTCAGTGATACTGACTGCCCATCACAGAGTCCTCATCATGCCCGATCCCCTCAGTGAGGCTGACTGCCCATCACAAGGTCCTCATCATGCCCAGCCCCCTCAGTGAGGCTGACTGCCCATCACAGGGTCATCATCATGTCCGATCCTCTCAGTGATGCTGACTGCCTATCACAGGGTCCTCATCATGCCTGATCCTCTGTGATACTGACTGCCCATCACAGGGTCCTCATCATGCCCGATCGTCTCAGTGATACTGACTGCCCATCACAGAGTCCTCATCATGCCCGATCCCCTCAGTGAGGCTGACTGCCCATCACAAGGTCCTCATCATGCCCAGCCCCCTCAGTGAGGCTGACTGCCCATCACAGGGTCCTCATCATGCCTGATCCTCTCACTGATACTGACTGCCCATCACAGGGTCCTCATCATGCCTGATCCTCTGTGATACTGACTGCCCATCATAGGGTCCTCATCATGCCCGATCCTCTCAGTGATACTGACTGCCCATCACAGGGTCCTCACCTCATCTTTGTTCTCTCTTTGCATGTCTTTCTCACGTGTGCATGTCGAAGTCATGGTTATTTATGACCAATCCATCAAAATCTCACAACTCTTCACCGTTCTGTTACCTCATATGTGTTGCTATTTAATTGGGAATTGCCATATTAAAATGCTGTTGTTATTGTTGAGACTGTCAGTTTGCAATATTTATAGCTCCTTTCACAATGAAACCTGACAGAGTATTAACACAGAAGTAAAGACCACCAAACTAAGTCACATGACATGTTATATTGCTACCTGTACACATATTAAAAGTATATATACTGAGGAACCTCGATTATCTGGCATTCAATTATCCAAATATTGGATTATCCAGCAAGATCCAGATGCTCGGCTAAACTATGTTATTCGGCATTCGATTATCCGGAATTCAATTAACTGAATGGAATACACCCCGCCTGTGTCCTTCGGATAATCGAGTTTCCTCTGTATATGTAATGTACAGTGGAAAATAAAAATTATATCATTTCATACAATAGCAGAGCACAGAACAAGGGAAGCTCTCTTAATGAATACAATTGCATTAGTGAAGCACCAATGCTGCATACTGTTCACTCACCCATCATCCCAGAGGAGGGAGGGTTGCGCTGAATATCTTCAGCTGTGTTCTCTTGCATGATGTTCCAAAGCTGCCATTCCATCTTGGGGTTTATAATATAGAAGGGCTGGTCTGGATTCATTTGACGATATTTTTTGTAATTCTCAAAGAAGTTATAGTCTGGATGTCTAAACCACTGAGAGAAGAAAAGTAAATACAGAAATGCTGAAAACCATGATGCAGGCTGGGATTTGTTAATTTCACCTTGCCTTAAAAAAATTGCTAGAATATTTAAAAATGCTTGTTGCCATTCTGAGTAAAGTCATTGAAATCCTGCTTGATATGAGCGTTCTCAGATAATGAAGTCAGTCAGGTGGACTTCATGAAATATGAGTTCCCTGATTGGGGCTGTTAATCTGGTCCAATCAGGGAGCCCTGGCTGACAGATAAACATGGGAGTATCAGGGGTTCCCATTATAAAGCCAAATTAAGTAAGCCACTACTTAAACTTCACTGAAACAGAAATATGATTGACACTTTAAGCAGCCCAATAACACAAACATTTTGTAACAATGCGATGGATGAATAACTTGCAAGTTGTTAGTATTTTCATTATAAATCAGTACTTTCTAATCCTGCATTGCATAGTAAAAATGGTGCATGCATGAATATTCATCTGTGAGAGATCTTAATGCTAACATTAATAATAAAGGCGTGAATCAGGTGCCAGTAACAATCCACCTTCAGCTGAACAGAGGAGACGTATAATTCCACTCCGTCTCTGTACTGCAGACTCAAAACTTGAAGAATGATACACAGGTCCATAATGCAGAAATATGCTGATAAACAATGTAGGTAAAACCCAATTCTACTTGTAACCATACCTAATATCGCGAAGAAGGTGATGAGAAAAATAACCCATATTGGAATTTAAATTTACAGAATAGTCTCAACAATAGTTTTACTCAGGCATACCCATCATAAAGAGGTAGTTAAAACATACAAATTAGGAGCAAGAGTCTGCTCTGTCATTTAATCAGATTATAGCTGCTTAATCCACATTCCTACCTACCTCAGTAATTTTACCAACTTGATGAGCAAGAATCCATTCATTGTAGTCGTAAAAAAAATTCAAAGTATCTGCTTCACTGTATTTTCAAAAAGAGTTCCAAAAATCCACAATCCTCCATGAGAAAAAATGTCTCCTCATCTTCCTTCTGAAATGCCTGTCCCTTATGTTTAAACAGTGACCCCGATTTCTACATTCTCCCATAAGAGGAAAGATCCTTTCCACCTCCACCTATTGAAGACTCCTCAGAATCTTGAATGTTTGAATCAAGTCACTTCTCACTCTTCTAAACTCCGGGGCTAGCCTCTCCAACCTTCCCATTCTCTTTTATTCATTCAATGAGCATCACTGGCTGGACCCACATTTATTGCCTATCTTTATTAGCCCTTGAGAAGGTGACGGTGAGCTACTTTCATGAATCACCACAGTCCACTTGCTTGATTGGGCATCAATTCTCATAGGGATGGAGTTTGACCCAGTGACTCTGAAGGAACAGCAATATATTTCCAAGTCGGGATGGTGAATGGTTTGAAGAAGAATTTGCAGGTGGTATTGCCCTTGTACTTCTGTATTTTCCATTGGTTCTCAAGAGAAAAGCTTGCGAGTTACAATTCATAAGCCACAAAACTGCTCAGGAGAATGGTTTTTATTGAATACAACTTTCAGGTGTTGAGGACACCTGGATTCTAACAGTTGGCTATCTTATACTTAAGACAGCAACTGGGGCTTGAGAATCATGGACTGTAGGAACTGCTGTATTAATGACTTGGCCAAATCTCTGACTTCATTACTTCCACTGAATTTCTGACAAACATACCACAAAATGCCCATTTAAATGTTTTTGTTTCATCAGGTTGCCAAGCAATATCATTCCTGTTAGCTGTGGTTTCTCATGAAAGAATGTTTTTTCCCAATTGTTCCTTTGCTTTGAATCTTTGATCAACCACATCAGTGTTCGAGCTATTAGGCTGGAAATGTTTTTTCTTTGATCATATTACTGAAAGGTTCCTACTACCAATTAATCCAGAGATGAATTGCAGAAGTTACCACCGATCTTTTGTTCTGAACATGTTTGATTTCATTTTATGCAGAAAATTGGAAGGGTATCTTTTCTTTGCTTCTGTTGTTGTGCAAATAATATTATTTCCTCAGATCTTTGTGAAAATCTTTTGTTTATGATGATAACACAATGGGCTAAATGACATTTACAGTGCTCTGATTCTATGATTCAGTAGCTGTGATTGTCACTACCTTATTGTGTACATTTTTGTCATTCATAACAGATCACATCTAATTTCCACACTTACTTGTTTTGGGCATTGAGGCTGGTCCATGCAGACACAATAGCCTTTTAAGGATTGAACATTCCTCTTTTCTAACTATTATGGTGGAATGTTTTATTTGAGATCCAGTAACATGAAGTAGTTTTATAATGTGATGAGCCAGCTCATAATTAATGAATTTACTGCAAGGGAAATATTAATGCCTGCATTGTTCTGTAATGATGCCTTTATATTGGAAGAAAACAACAAATTCATTTCACCTTTCATTCAAACGCAAGTTTGACAATAATATGCATGTTTAAATTTTGACTTCTATTCCTTCAAAATTAAATAGCAATACAATACTAATACTAACAGGAGTTGCTACTGCCCATAAGAATTCAAGTTGTTTCTGAGTTTCACCATAACTTAGCAGAACTAAAAGTTATGTTGCCACAGTACTCATTTGGAATATGTTACAAAGTATAAAGACTGGCTCAGAGTCCTTGTCAGATTCCTTCACCACTCGATGGCTTTGTTCAACACCTTTACAGCTGTTGTTGATAGTGGGAGAGGAATTAGGGTATACTATGCACTTACCATAAGAGGCAAGTGCTTATGCCTTACCCTGTTTTTTTAAGTTTCAACATGGAAAATAACATTTGAATTATCTTCACTACAGTAAGTTAGCATCAAGACATGGTAGGGCAAGGCAGGATGTACCTACCCTGTTCTGTGAATGTTCGGATATTACCAATCATAAAACACGACCAAATTGTAGGTACAAATGGATGTTAGTTATTGTGATCTGTAATTTGTAAAGCCTCCTTAATGGGGAATGATGGCTTCAGAAATCTCTCTTAATTAGTCAGCAGACTTGTCACAGAAGCATGGGCTTCAAACAGAACACACTGTTCGATACTTTTAAAACTTGGAAAACAATACAGTTGCATTTAATAGAAACACATATACATTTTTAAATATCTACTTTCTAATAACATAGCAGCTCAGAGGACAAAAGATGACCATCAAATAGAATATTCTGGAATAATGTTGAATTATATATTAAGTTCCCTTTTACAGGTATGGAAGCAAGCTGATCCGTATATTATCATGGTTTCAGAACTGCTCAAGAAAGCAACTGAAAAACACTGAATGAAGAATATGAGAGGTATTTGTTAGATTGTTTGTTTGATTTTTATTGGTGTAGAGTCATAGAGTAATAAAGGATGGAAAGAGGCCCTTCACCCCATTGTGACTGGGCCAGTCACCATGCGCCTTTTGAATCCCATTTCCTACTACTTGGCCCATATCCTTGAATCCCATGACATTCCAAGTGTATATATAAATGCTTTTTAAATGTTGTAATGGTTCTAGCCCACAACACCCTTTTAGGCAGTGGGTTCCAGATACCCTGTACTGTTTGGGTGAAAAAAAACTGTATCCGTGCATATTGACATACGATTGTAATAGTCTCAACGCTGAGTCCACACTCATTGGAGATGAGAATGAGCAGTGGCTTCACTGAAACATAAGATTCTGAGACAGCTAGGCAAGATGGCTACTGAAAGAATGTTTCCCCTGGAAATAGAGGGTATAGTTTTAAAAATGATGAGCCCCCATTTAAGATGGAGATGAGAAGGATTTTCTTCTGAGTGGTGTTAATCATTGAATTTTCTACCCAAGAGACCAGTAGGGAGATTGAGTCATGAGAAATATTCAAGATTCAGTGTGAAAGATTTTTTGATCTATGAGGAAGTCGAGGGTTATTGGCCCAGGAGGGAGTGAGAACGAAGGAGAGTGGAGTTACAACCACAGTTTTGATCATACTGTCATACTGAATGAGCACGGAGGCTAAAGGGATAATGTGAACCACTCCTATTCCTATTTCTTATGTTCTCATTTCAAGCACAGTTCCAATGCAAAATTAAATGAGGAACACAAAGCACATCTGCTCATGAATAGAACTCTTTCACTGTTCAGGCCTTCGAGGCATACACAAGAAGTGATATTGCTGATCCACAAGCAAGATCCAAGATATGATTGTATCCTGGATTTGTGGCAGAGTTCAACCCAGCCCTCGATGAGGTGACAGATGAACAGAATGAATCAGGATGAATCTAGATCTGAGTTAGCAGAAATCCATGAAGCCAATTTATTACAATGTTCCATTGACAAGAATTGAGCCAAAAGAAATCCCTACTAAGACAGAAATGGACAATTTCTCTGACCACAATACTTTAGAGGGGAACCCTTCAAGGTTGTTAAAATGTACTAGTGATGTCTTTGAACTATTAGAAGTAACTTGATACAAACACTGACTATAATAAGATGTTACCTTATTTAAAATCCACAATCCTTAAATCTCATCTTTTCCATCAAATTGAAAATAAGTTTAGGACCAAGTTTCTTCCAAAAGATCCAGTGTGGGGCCTGCAGTTGCAAAATATCCTTTTGGAAGGTTCTGGATGTGTTTCTTGCCTATTGCTGGTCTGTTATTAATATAACTGTGGGCACTTAGGTATTTCTGCCTGCTGATTAACAGCAACAGTCGGTCACATGGACTGAATATCACGCTAGACAAGAGCAGACCTCGGTCACCAGCTCCTCCTCATCTCACATCTTTGGGCTAGACCTGAGACGCCAACATATCATTCAGTCCTTGGAGAATTGTGGTGTAAATTCTACCACCATGTTTGTTGAGGTACCTCTGCACATGGAATGTCACTCCTGACCACTTCAATAATAATTACTGCAAGTCTGCACACACGCCAGTTGGAAGGGCCCTGGAAATCCCAGAGCAATGTTGCGAGGGAAAGGACCTGACAACATTAGTTTATGCTACCATTTCCTATTCACTGCACATGGAACTGGCTTCGAGTTCACCAAATAGGAAGATATGAGAGTATTGTGAAAAAGGACATTATACCTTTTACTTCTAAAGTTAATTTGCACTAGAAACGCAATTTTTCCTCTTTTCATTTCTAAATCATTCTAGCGTATAGTTGACGAGGCAGTGACAGCCCTCGAACGTCTTGCTTGTACAGCCAGTCTCAATGACTATACCCAGACTGAGAGTGCAATCAGGCTCTGTCTGCCTCTGGACATCATTGCTGGCAAGCTTAATGCTGTCCGTACTGAACATCCAAATTGCTGCCAGCAAGAATCACAACATCAAGGATTTTGGCTGATTTTAAATTTAATACATCGTCCTGTAATTTTTGTCAGGATATGTCTTATCCCATTCCAAATCAACATTTAGGTCTTGGCTACGTACATTACCTTGTAAGCAGAGTATGCAAGTCAAATGTTTTGAAATTCCTCCCAAAGGTAAAAATATACCAATGCAGGTTAAACAAAATCATACCTCAGTAAGATTAGCTGAATATGGCGATGGATCCCACACTAATAAGGTGCCTGTTCTGTATAAAGTATTATCATGAAACTTGAGCTCTTGCCTGGAGAGGACCTGAGAGGAAAGGTTCTTGTTTAGCATGTGTCAAATGTATCGATAAAATCTTTCTCTATCAATGAGGGAGGAGCAGAATAGATTGTTATATATTCAATAAACACACTGAGCTTATCACTTTTAATACAGCAGACAAACTCCACACTGCTTGACAAAAGAAATCTTTAAATAATCATCACCACATTAAAACATTTATCATTTTTCTTTGGGAAGTTTGTGAAGAGAGTCCTATATCTCCACCATAAAGAAATAACGCATTTTTGAAATAAGGACTTATCAGAATACACAGTGCAACTAAACCTTATTCTTTATTGCAATAAAATGGAAATTAAAGCTGTATAATGGGGCACCACAGCTATCAAAGCAATTTTAAATCTACAAATTTACACAACAGAAGATTATTATAAAACAATTCAAATCCATCAATTTATATTGTTGTAGCAGAAAGCTATTGTATATGTTATTGCTGCTAGCTGTCTGCCATGTATAAGTTATTGTATATGTTATTACTGGTAGCTGCCTGTCATGTATATGTTATTGTATATGTTATTGCTGCTAGCTGTCTGTCATGTATGTTATTGTATATGTTATTGCTGCAAGCTGTCTGCCATGTGTAAGTTATTGTATATGTTATTGCTGCTAGCTGTCTGCCATGTATTAGTTATTTTATATGTTACTACTGCTAGCTGTCTGCCATTTATAAGTTATTGTATATGTTATTGCTGCTAGCTGTCTGCCATGTGTATGTTACTGTGTACATTATTGCTGCTAACTGTCTGCCATGTGTATGTTATTATATAGGTAGGTGCTGCTAGCTGTCTGCCATGTGTAAGTTATTTTATATGATAGTGCTGTCGGCCATGTGTAAGTTATTATATATGCTATTACTGGTAGCTGCCTGTCATGTGTATGTTATTTTATATGTTACTGCTGCTAGCTGTCTGCCATGTGTACGTTATTGTATACGTTATTACTGGAAGCTGTCTGTCATGTGTATGTTATTTTATATGTTAGTGCTGGCTGACATGTGTAAGTTATTGTATAAGTTAGTGCTGCTAGCTGTCTGCCATGTGTAAGTTATTGTATATGTTATTGCTGCTAGCTGTCTGCCATGCATAAGTTATTGTGCATGTTACTGCTGCTAGCTGACTGCCATGTGTAAGTTAATGTATATGTTATTGCTGCTAGCTGTCTGCCATGTGTAAGTTATTGTGTATGTTATTGCTGCTAGCTGTCTGCCATGTGTAAGTTAATGCGTATGTTATTGCTGCTAGCTGTCTGCCATGTGTAAGTTATTGTATATGTTACTGCTACTAGCTGTCTGCCATGTGTAAGTTATTGTGTATGTTACTGCTGCTGGCTGTCTGCCATGTGTAAGTTATTGTGTATGTTATTGCTGCTAGCTGTCTGCCATGTTTATGTTATTGTGTATGTTACTGCTGCTAGCTGTCTGCCTGTGTAAGTTATTGTATATGTTATTGCTGCCTGCCATGTGTATGTTATTGTATATGTTATTGCTGCTAGCTGTCTGCCTGTGTAAGTTATTGTATATGTCATTGTTGTCTGCCATGTGTATGTTATTGTGTATGTTACTGCTGCTAGCATCTGCCATGTGTAAGTTATTGTATATGTCATTGTTGTCTGCCATGTGTATGTTATTGTGTATGTTACTGCTGCTAGCATCTGCCATGTGTAAGTTATTGTATATGTTATTGCTGTCTGCCATGTGTATGTTATTGTTTAATTTAGTGCTGCTAGCTGTCTGCCATGTATAAGTTATTTTATATGATAGTGCTGTCTGACATGTGTTATTGTATAATTTAGTGCTGCTGCCTGTCTGCCATGTGTAAGTTATTGTGTATGTTATTGCTGTCTGCCATGTGTATGTTATTGTTTAATTTAGTGCTGCTAGCTGTCTGCCATGTATAAGTTATTTTATATGTTAGTGCTGTCTGACATATGTTATTGTATAAGTTAGTGCTGCTAGCTGTCTGCCATGTGTAAGTTATTGTGTATGTTATTGCTGTTAGCTGTCTGCCATGTGTAAGTTAATGCGTATGTTATTGCTGCTAGCTGTCTGCCATGTTTATGTTATTGTGTACGTTACTGCTGCTAGCTGTCTGCCTGTGTAAGTTATTGTATATGTTATTGCTGCTAGCTGTCTGCCATGTGTAAGTTATTGTGTATGTTATTGCTGCTAGCTGTCTGCCATGTTTATGTTATTGTGTACGTTACTGCTGCTAGCTGTCTGCCTGTGTAAGTTATTGTATATGTTATTGCCGTCTGCCATGTGTATGTTATTGTATATGTTACTGCTGCTAGCTGTCTGCCATGTGTAAGTTAATGTATATGTTATTGCTGCTAGCTTTCTGCCATGTGTAAGTTATTGTGTATGTTATTGCTGCTAGCTGTCTGCCATGTGTAAATTGACAGAAGTGCTCTGCAGAAATGTCAGCTCTTGACAGAAACCCTTAGCTTTGTAACTTTACACCCTCCAGTTTTAACGGGGATAGGAGTCAACGTTCTGGAAGCTGTGGTAGACATTCATGCTTCACCTGCCTTCACAAACTATTTCATTTTGTAATCCACCCATCAGTAGCAAGGTGCCTTTAATGAACATCTTTTTTGGCTGATTGTGTGTGAGAAAAGTAACACCATCGTGAACAGCAAATGCTATTCTCAGCCAGATCGGCAATGGAAAAAATCGCTTTTTAAGGTACTGACTTCCCATGGTTATTTATAACCTTTGACTCTCTTGTAGATCATGTAGACGGGTGCTAAAGGGAGGCAGTGGAGGAAAAAAAAACGTTTGTTTCCCCTGTGGGGTACTTTTAATAGAATCTCTGAACTTTTTTTCCCCTTGCTCTTGTAACCACTGATGGCCAAATGAGGGAAGGAACAGTAGTGTTCTAACCCTGACCCCTTGAGCATGTCGCTGCTGCTGTTCACATACCAGACTGGGGGTCCTAGAAAGTCAGGTACCAGTGGCTACTCAAGTATTATCACCAGGAATGCAATCAAGTGAAAGAAATCAACTTAGCTTGCATTTTGGAGCGAGGTGAACTCACTTAGTTGCAATCACAGTCAACGCCTCAGGATCAATAGTCCCAGTGCAGTGCCATTACATTATTAGCAGCCACATATCCTTCATGAGCCAAAATGCGACAGAGGATGTAAGAATACTAATCTGTAGATTTTGAAAGACTCATTCTTTGAAGAGGTAATGAAAGAGATCCTAAGTGGGGATTATCTGGAGATGATAAAGCTAGAGACTTGATTTCACCTGCAGTTCTGTAGTCAACTTCCCTTCCCATGCATCACTGTTGCCTTACTGCAACCACACATGTTCTTCTTCAGTCATTATATGGATAATAACCTGATTTAATCTCGTCATTATCACTACTTTTCTATCATTTTTTTGTCTGGCTTGGTCACCTACATGGCTTGGAGGATTATACCAGCATCTTAGCTGTGGAAATGCCATCTGAAGATACACCACAACTCATTCTTACCATTCCATCTATTGGTTCAGTGATACGCACCCCATAGGATTTAACCTGTCTCTTCTAAATGAATCTGTAAGATTTGTTTTGTTGGTTCATGGGATGCGAGTATTGCCTGAAAGGACAGAACTTGAGTAGTTCCTGGTGAACCACCTCAGTGAATGTTTGTGGTTCATATGCTGAAGTACTCCCTCTTTATGGAAGGAGTTGCACATGCAGTTTCATGGAGTACTTTAGACTCACTGTTAAATTTTGTTAGGAGCCTTGAAATATCCATTCTCCAGTGTATATTATCTTCTGCCAATTTATTCTGTCCATGCTTCCAAATGAGAGGCTAAGCCACAGCTCATCCCACAGCATTGTCAATGCAACTCATGAACCCTCATCCAAGAGGTGCATAAGCTGGAGCAACAGGTTAACTTATGGGAAGAGGTGTCCTCCTTATGGGAATCTGCCTCATATGTGCTCACTTCCTCCATTCCAGCAGCTGCAGAAAATAAACTGCCATTTTCTCACTGTAATGTGACACATCACAGCAGTCAGGTGCCACTTTTTTAGGCAATCCATTTGTGACTTTCTTTTGCAGCTGTCATTCTGGTGACACTGACCATTGAGGATCTTTTGTAATTGTGTAAAATAAAATTGTAACGTACCACATTGCTGTTGAACCCTAGAATTCTTTCACATTGCAGTCAACCTTGTTTGATGTTACCTGTGAATTAACTATCCGAATTGTTGTGCGTCTCCCCACATCAGATTCAAATCCTATGGTAGGTGCCCCATTGAACCTCAGAACAGCGTCATGGGCATCTGATAATAAGAGAAAGTGACAAGTAGATTCCAAATGTTTATTTCTGATTAGACGTTTGATCACTGAATTATTAATGTGCAATCCACAGGAAGGATGTATCAGGAGTGAAGTTGTGTGCAGTTCAATAAATGATTCAACGCTACAGCTGATCTAATAACATGTGCATTGAAATATTAAAGAAATTACAAGGCATAGCATTATGAGTGCGATTATTTGCCAAATCTCGGCAAGCAATAATCCAGCCTGTACACACCTTCAAAACAAATTGCATCTTTAGAATATATTGTTTCTGTAACTAAGAGATTGAATGGATTGTCAGAGGTTTAGATTATAATGCAGTCTCTGAAGATCATTTGTGGCCTACTCCCATCTTCCTGTGAATCCTGGCAGGCTGACCTTCTGTCTGTTTTGGGAATATATTCATGCCCTACATAGATTGCTGGAGCTGAACGTCAATAATTATCCAATATATAATCTTGCTTTCCAAGAAGTGAATGCACTGGAAAGTTCTTAAAAAGGGTTGTCCCAACCTCCACAGTGTGAGTGAAAGATCTATTTGGGAGCTTCCCATGGTAGACTGACCAAAAGCACAAAGGTATAAGCATGTTAGTGCATTTCTCCCTCCTATGCAAAGTGTGCTGCAACATTCCTGAATTATCTTTCAGGAATCCAATAACACTGAGTTGGGCTATTTAGGATTTGATTACATTTATTCCTTATTCCTCAGAATCCACTGCCATACTTGTGTGCATTTGAGAGAGACAATAAGGGAAATGCGAATCCCCATTATTCATCGTGGAAAAAAGCAAAAATGTAGAGAGCCAAGAAATGACAACAACTTTTACTTAGTGCCATTAAGATATGAAAGTGTCCCAACGTTTCACAGGACAGCAATCTAAATTTACAAAGGATGGCCTAAAGGAAAAGTGAAGGCAGACTGCAAGAAAGATTTCTGTGAGAAATAAACAGTAAATAAGGGGCTGACACTACAGCATGAGAATAAGAGTGAGAGAACAAGAAATTAAGAGGAAGAAAGAGAAGAAATGAAAGAAAAGAATATGAGGAAGGAAAGGATCAATGAGAGAAAATGAGATAGACAGATAGATGAGGACATGCAGATAAAGATGCCCGAAATCAGCTGTGGAAATAAGGTGATTAAAAATATCTGGCAAACGCTGTGCTAAACTTTAAAGAAAAATACCACTGTATTATCTAAAGTGGTGTGGGAAGATATAAGAAGTAAATCAATATGCTCATTCAAATTAAAGGAATATCCAGGAAAAGGTTTACAAACATAAGGACTCCCACCAGCTTTGTGCTGCAATTCTGGTGCCTAGAAAATTGGGCACTCCCAACAATAACAGAGCTGTATAAATCGAGGAGTGTTCAGAATGTGCAAGAATGGTAGAAGAGACAAGAATAGTTCATTTGGTAAATATCTGTTCACCTCTCTTTCAGTTGTCTTTCAACAAACGTTCCCTGCTAAATATCTGTCCAGTTAATCCTTGGCTGCTGTTACCTTGAATGACCTATTTCGATATATTCAATCAGCTGCATTGTTACATGTAAACTGAGCGAATGGGTTACATCCAGAAATGATCTGGTTGCATTTGGATTTAGCTCATTCCTTCGAAAGACCAAGAATTGGGCACGTAGTTAGGTCTGATATTCTGCTACAATTAGTGGCCAACAGAATACTTTCCTGGAAATCTATACGTTCATATCATCTTAGATTCAGGATACTATTGATGGTGATGATAATCCCACTGTGTAGAATATTTATCTATGCCTGAAAAACATTTTGCATATCTTACATGAAAGCAAAGTAAGTCTAATGTTTATTTCTTACCTTGCAAGCTGGGTAATATTGGACATTTATGAAAACTGATCACCAGAAACTACTCTCTTGTATCTATTTGAATACTATCCCTGCAGTTCCCCAACATACCAAGATGCCTAAATCATTTCTTTGCCAACTATAATTAAGTAATTCAAAATGACACAGGGCTGAAAAAATTAAATTTGTCCAAACCTGCATGAATCAAAAGACTGATATACTCATTATAGTAAGGTATACTTAATATTACATATCCAGTAGAAGAAGCTTTATAAGAAGATTGCAAAATCCTCCTTTTAATATAAAGTAGTGCAAAATTTTGATTTACTCCTTCGAGTGGACGCATATTCTTCCTGATATTTCTTGCGTGCTTTGACTCCCAGAAGGCCCAAGCTACGGATTTGGATAATATTTTATATCTGTGAGTTTAAATTGATTCTGAGCAAACAATTTCAAGAATGACTAAGTCACCTGCTTCTGGTTAGCCAAGCAAGAACAGTGTGTGAAAGCTTTCCAAACACTAAAAGCTTGTGCTGTGTTTTATGATCATGTTTCCTAATCTCCAATTGCACCTACTGAGAGTTCAAAAGAGTGAATCACCTGATGGAGAGCGGGGTCACACAACACACAGAGAACGCTAGTCAATATATTTCAACCAGGTTGGCTTGTTATGAGTCTGAGTACCTGAATCTGTAACTCTGAAAGGAGTGGCATTTCTGGAGAGAGAAGGTTACTTATCCATGTGACAAAACTGAGGTCGATTTTCAGCTTGCCTCACAGCGTAAAATTGTTGGGTTCTTTTACTCTCGAGATGTTTACACACGATGCAACTGCAACACACCAACTTCTGTGAACAAGTAACCAAATTTATTAAGCACACTACAATAAAAGTTTTCTGAAGGAGGCTTTGACACACACCTCACAGAGCTTACAGGGTCGTGGCAAAAGCTGTCTCAGAACAAAGGAAATGATCTTTCCTTTATACAAAACTCTCGACATCACAGTTAGTACAGCCTACAAGACAACCACCAGCCATCCTCTCATAGTCACATGCCACCCAAGATACAATGCAGTGACCATCTCACCTCCAGAAACAACGTAATGCAAATCATCCCTTAATGGTGAAATCTGTTGCAAATTTTTTTGTGTAACTATTGGGGAGTAGTCAAATTCCAACTGTAATATCCTTATTGATTTCTGGATGAAAATGTAAATCATCACTGAATGGTCAATTTTGTTGCAAATTTTTTTTTGTAACTTATAGGGGAGTAGTCAAATTCCAACTGTATTGTTCTTTTTGATTTCTGGATGAAAATGTAAATCATCCCTGAAAGGCAAGGAAATGGCCGTGTAAACTTCCCACATTCCACCTATAAGACAAAAACACACCACCTTACCCCTGGGGCATTCAATTTCTTGCAGGTCAGCCAAGTAAATTAACTCTTTAATATCTCAATCAGTTAAAAAAAAATGATACTAAGTGGCTCATTGCTTGAGTAGAAGACACAAATGTTAGACAGGCTAGCACAAGTTGCAGCTAGCTTGTGTCACTGACCATCAGCCGACACTTCTCAAAGTGGTGGTACTCTTTGGGCTGGAGCATATAGGTGCTGGAAATCATAGCGCCTAGTGTCAGATTCTAGGAATTAAACTGACACTGCATGGCAGAAGCTGGACTCCAAGCCTCTCAGACAGCAATAGAAGCCTCCGTGCAGGAGATGGAGAGGAAGTGAGAATTCCTCCATCCACATAGGATCAGAAACCTCTCCAGAAAAACTCAAATAGCATTTGGAGCATAAAACCATCAGGGTTAATGGTGATACTAACAAAGGTTTAGTGGCCTCTTGTAGTCAAGGTCAGTTAAAATGCTACTTTAAATGTCACTTACTGCCAACGACACTTTACATATTGTGTCATGCACCCAACCCCCCAGGACTCACTGACCAAGATTTTCAGCTCATCATGTCTTGAATTTCACAGTTTGCTCACGTTGACAGACTTGGCATTGTTGCAAGTCTCACCTTTACTCACAACAACCAGAACCTCCACTCCAAACAAACTGCAGGACAAGGAACCACACAGCTGATGGTGGAAGTAGGTAATCGGTAGGGACAAGCCAGCCTGGAGACCCTCACCCCTCTGAGGAAACCATGCTCAACATCACTAGCGAAACCATAACTGAGGCTATAACTACCAGCAAGACTGAAAGGATTGAGTGTGATGGAGGTGCATTGCTATCGAATCCTCCTTCTCATATCCTATTTCTCCTGTATCTCAGATTCCCTTGCTGCAGATGGTGGAAGCATGTCCCTTTTGTGTTTCCACACTTATATCATTGAAAGTCTACTCTTTACAACAGCCATTTTTAAAAGCAGTAATGCAACAGCATGAAAGCAAGAGAAAGAAGAGACAGATGATGAAACCTTATCACTCACTCTCATGTTTGCAGCCACATATTGAAATAGAGGGTAGCACAGAGACTGACTGAACTAGATTTTCTCTATCATGCAGGAATCTCAACACAACAGAGCTCCTAACTAAGCAGATACATCTCCATAAAAAGTCCCCTCCCTGCATATTTTGAGCATTGGTTAAAAGATGCTTGACTAAGTTTACAAATAGCAGACTTAGCTGGAACACCTTTCTTTAAGTTGAGAGGTACTATTCCTTGGTCGGGCTGAGGTAAGAAAAGGGATCCCTGAAATCTTGGTTGGATCTCCTTATCAAGCTGAAGGACAAGGCAGATAACACATCCAGCATCAGGAGCAGGAGCCAATGCTCTGATGAGAACACTTCATGTCAGAAGTAAGATCAAGGGATGGCCTTATTGAAAAATATAAGATGCTTAGACAGTGTGAAAGGGTACATATGGCAAGGTTGTTTCCCCTACTGGGACAGTCTAGGACTAGAAGGCATCATTTCACAGTAAGGAGTTATCCAGTTAAGACACAGATGAGAATGATTCTTTTCTATTTGAGGGTAGTGTGTTTGTGGAACTCTTTAACGCAAAAAGCTCTCAATGCTGGGTCATTAAGCATATATAAGGCTGAGATAGATTCTAATCAGTCGGGAAATCAATGGTTATGGGAATAAGGCAGGACAGCAGAGTTGCGGATTATCAGATCAGTTATGATCTCACTTAATGAGCTTGATGGGCCAAATGGTGTAGTTTTGCTCTTACGTCTTGTGATCTTCTAGTCTTATCACATGCAACACAACTGCCTGACAATATTACTAAGTTTAACCTACAGCTGAAAGCTGACAGAATTTCCACAAACTCAGGCAGGGACCGAAAGGCAATCAGCAACCAATACCAAAGAGGTTGATGATCCCTTTTACAAGCAGTAGTGGGGCATTCTTGCTGCTGCTTAACATATTTTGGCTGGCAGAAACCCTGGTTTATCAGGCATTATTTGGGATTTCCATTGATTCGTGTAACTTCAGGACAATCAGAAGAATCCCTCAGAAACATCCCAGCAAATGTTTCTCACCAAAACACTGGAGTACTCATTGATTGAAGGGACTATGATTGGTAACGATAGTGAAGAGAAATGAAGCATCCAACACAGTGGAAAAGAAATTGTTTGTTTTCTTTTTTGCCATATGAAAACATAGAAAGGACTGATGCTCTTCATTTAACTTCTTCTCTGTCGCAAAAAAAGTTTAGTACTGAGAAAACCCTGAGGCATCTTTTTAAGGCTGTCAGCATAAGAGTGAGTTAATTAATTCATTTCAGACTAACAGTTTTTGAAAGAGACTGAGGACTTTAAATAAACGTATTAATGAAAGTACTTAAAGGCATGGAAAGGCCAACTTGCAGGGTGAACTGTACAAATGCGAGTAAGTCGTCAAAATTTTAAAGGGCTGCTCCATCAATGTTTGTTTTTCACAAAAGGGGCGGCACGGTGGCTCAGTGGTTAGCACTGCTGCCTCACAGTGCCAGAGACATGGGTTCGATTCTTGCCTCAGGCGACTGTCTGTGTGGAGTTTGCACATTCTCCCCGTGTCTGCGTGGGTTCTCTCCAGGTGCCCCGGTTCCCTCCCACAGTCCAAAGATGTGCAGGTCAGGTGAATTGGCTATGCTAAATTGCCCATAGCGTTAGATGCATTAGTTAGGGATAAATATAGGGATGGGGAATGGGTGTGGATGGGTTACTCTTCAGAGGGTTGGTGTGGACTTGTTGGGCTGAAGACATATTTCCATGCTGTGGGAAATCTAATCTAATCAATATAGTGGAAAGTCTACAGAATGTAAATCAGAAACAATCTGAACTAGGCAAAGAGTCCGTTCCAGCAGGTTGCTGTTCATGTGGTGACAATGAAGAACTAGCCCCATGTTTGTTAAAGTCACCACAACTAAATTGTTAGTCAACTGTCCTCCCGCAAGCTGGAGTGATTTGGCATGTTGCAGAGCATCCCAAATGTGATGAGCAAGAGTACGACAGTAAAATATCCAAGGGTATTAAAACCACCAACTTACGTATGCTAACAAATCTCTTGCATTAGCTATCACTCCCAGTGATCAAATTCACTGCACTTTCAGCAATCTTTTTGCTTGCTAAAACTACACTTCCATGTGACACAAATAAACACAGCTAAAGCAAGACAAATCATTTTGTTTATAAAAAAAGCAAGAATTAATCTGACAAATGAAATTACAAGGCTAGAACAGGAGATCGAAAGGTGCAAAGGATAGTAGGGTTCAGCTCTAATGGTTACTTTTGAATATGGAATATGGCAGCATTTTGAGTACAGCATTTAAATCAATGTCAGTTGCAAGGATTTATAGTCTGCCTAACTTTCAACTACAGTGAAATCAAATATTCAGCTTGTGTCTGGATCCACCGGGTAAATGTATTCACAAATAATGAATTCCACCTAACATTTCCCAATCATGAGATAACTGTAATGTAACATGTACTAGGAGTAAGTGAGTTGTCCGCTGGAATCTCTTTTCATTGAACACACTGTCAAACAATGTCTAGAAGTGTGTACAGCACGGGTTAGACAGGATGCATGAGATTTAATGAAGAATCTTTGGCAGTGATGGTGCTCAATGTCTAATGGGGTGTAATCTGAGCATGGTGAGAACTGCAGCTGGGAGCACTTTTAGCCTCGGAGTCCAAATGGCTAGAACTACTCCTGCTCCACCTGCACAAGTTAGGAAGGATTCCTGACTCTTACTGGATGTCAATTTGCATGAAAACAAAACATTAATGGCATGAGTTATTTCCTTATAATGAACAAAACCATGAGGTAATGAAATAAAGGTATTATACTAAAACCAGACCAATACATTGCCATGCTCACAAGTTGTTCATAGAAGTATTAACCAGAAGGAATTTTTCTCCAGTTGGCAAATAGAAAGGTTTTTTTTGTCCATTTTTAGGCAGCTTCAAAGGTGGAAAGAATTTGGGTCATCCATCAGGAAATTGTGAGCAACTTTCTCTGTCTGAATAAAAATAGACTTTAATGTCTCAGTATACTTGCTCATTTGCAATACTTTCTATTTTAATGTGTCAATATATGCCATGGTGTATGGTGCTACCAAGCCAACCTTTACATTTTTGCCACTTGATTGGATGTAAACATGGTCTTTCAGCCAAAGAGCTTTTCTTTGATTAAACATCTTATCCCAGCAAATAGACACTGCAGACCAGAAAGCAAATGTTGTACACAAACATACAGATTAGGTTCAGGAGTAGATCTTTCAGGACCTCAGTCTGCTCAACCCTTCAGTGACATTAAGGTTCTTCTGAATGCGGCCTCAGCTCCACATTTCTTGCCTAAGCCAGATGACTGAGTCAAGAGTCTGACTTAAAAATATTCGATAACTGGCTCCACTGCTGTCTTGGAAAGATGCTTCCAAACTCTGCCAATACTCTGAGAGAAAAACCTCTTCCTTATCCCTGTGGTAAATGGAACACTCCTTATTTGTAAACCATGTCACCAGGATTTAGTCTCTCCCACAAGGGGGAGACATCATTTCTGCACCAACCCTGTTAAGCCCTTTTAGGACCTTATACGTCCAAATAAGTACACCACTTATTCATCTAAATGTAAATGTATATAGGTCCAGCCTGTCCAGACTTTCCTCAAAAGCCTGTGAGCTGTCCAAACTATTGTGTTACCCAATACCATAAACTTGTATCTTGCACAGTTACTTGTGATATGGCACCTTGTCAAATGCCCTCTAATTCTAAACACAGCACATCCATGTCTTCCATATTACTTGTTATTTACAGCTCATTCTGTTCAAACGCATGCTCCGTTACAGCAAATTCACTCTAACACGATTGACGAATTGGGAATATGGTTTCTAAAGCATAGACTTTGAAAACATGTATTGGCTGTCACGCAATTACATCACCAACACTTTAAGCACTGTTTCTAAAGCGCAATTTTTCAATAATGTGGGTTTGCTCAAGAACGCAACCATCGTGTTATAGAAGAACTACCTATATTTGAAAACTCCATCATGTAAATCAAGCATGATTACTTTTCCACAAGACTATATTGACTCAGCATGAAGGCACTGCGATTTTCTAAGTGCCTCACTATATCCTCTTCCATATAAGAAATACAGGGGAACCTTGATTATCCGAATGAGATGGGCGGGTACTACTTCGTTCAGATAATTGATTATTCGGTAAATCGATTCAATGCTTCGGCTCTGGGGCTCAGAGTATTCTATTAAGTCTGGTCCCCATTCAGGAGACTAGCAGCAGCACAACGCGCATGAGCCCTCGCTCCCCCCACCCTGCACCCCCCACCCCGTGCGCCCCCGACATCAACCCCCGCTCGCTCCAACACCACTCCCAGCCGCCCCCAACACTACCCCCGCACGCCCCAGCCCCTTCTCTGGGGCAGATGGACTGGACACCAGCAACAAGACTGCTGCTGCTGCTACTGCCTTTGGGATGGATGTGAGTCTCCAAATAGCGCGCGTGGGTGCACACACAAACACCTTTTTACTGTAACGTTTTGACAGGTTCCACTTCTGCCCTGTACAGGACAATGTTAGAGAAATTATCTGGGGAAGGGGGGTTTTAGGGTACACGCCTGTGTAGAACTCCAGGAAAAGTGTGGGCGGGGGGGGTCAGAAGTCAGTCATTTAGAGACAAAGCCTGCACTCCCATCAGTCCAGGAATGTTCTCAGCAGCACTTTTTAATCAGTGTGAACAAAAACTGCGATCAGTGTTGGGCACACGTCATTGATGTAATGTTTCTGTCAGGACCTCGAGATGTCCTTCGGATAATCCAATTTTCGGATAATTGGTATTTGGATCATCGAGGTTCCTCTGTATAACATTTAACAATGACACAGACGCGAGGCTAACTGGTCTACAGTTTCCTGATTACTGCCTCAACTTCACGCACCCCCTGCCCACTTTGAATAAAGGAATCACAATGGCTTTTTTCCAATTTGATGGGACCTTTTCAAAACTCAGGGAATTTTGGAAAATTAAAGCAGTACATTTACTATTTCAATAGTCACTCCTTTTTAGAGCTTGGAATGAAGTCCATCAGCAGCTGGGGCCACATCAGCAATTATTCTAATAGTTTTCTCTGTACCTTTTTCTTGGTGAATGTAATTATTTTAAATCCCTTCCTCTTTGTCATCTCCTTGTCTACAATTATTACTGGGACATCAATCCCTTACAGTTTGTTTACATGTAAAATATCTGTTCACTCCATCTGCCATTTCCCTACTTCCCATTATTATCTCTACTGCCCTATCTCTAAATTGAGTTTCCTAGTTTACTTCAGCCAGCTCTATCTTCATGCTCTCATAATTGTCCTTACTTATGTTTAAAACATTAGTCTCATACCCATTCTTATGTCCCACATACCTGAATGTGATATTTTAATCATATTATGATCACCGCTACCGAGGGGCACCTTTACTATGAGCCAATAATCCTGTCATGTTGCACATTAACAGGTCTAGTATAACCTACTCTTTCGTTAGCTCAAGAACATGATCACTAAAAAACTATTCTGTCAACACACATGGGACTCATCATCCAGACTACCTTTGTCAATCTGATTTATCCAATCTATATGTAGATTAAAATCACTCAGGATTATCATCAGATCGTTATCATTATTTCTTCCTGTACACCCTGTCCTAATGCATGGTGACTGTTAGCAGGCCTATATACTACTCTCAAAGGCAAATTCCTACCTTTATTCTTTGTCATCATGACCCAAACTGATTTTACAGAACTAAGGCTCTCTCTCTCTATTGTGCAAATGTCATCCTTAATTAACTATGCTATCCCTCCTTTTTTTTTCCCAGCTTCCTATCTTGCCTAAACATCACGTACCCTAAAATATTCAGATTCCAGTCTTTGTTATCTTGCAGCCATACATCTGTGATGGCATCCAGATCAAATATCTTTGTACACTCTGTGCTTTTCTTATCATCACTTCTCTCATTGCTGCATGGCTTCCTTGCCTTGTTGTCTCTATCACATATAAACAAAGCATCCTAGACATTTTTTAATAAAGAGAGAGAGAGACTCAAAAGTTAAGCTAGTTTAAACAGAACAAATAGAGAATGTATGGAGCAAGCTGATTTCACTGAAAACTGGAAAATTAAATTTTATGATTTTACAAGTTCAGAAAAGCCACATCTCATACAGCTTGATCTTAATTTTGCTCGCAAAAATCGGTAGGGTAAACAGTGCACAAATTGTGCAAGTCAAACAGCATCTAATAAAGAGGTCAGCTATTTTAGTGGCTAATATTGTTGAAATTTAATATTTTAATAAGGGGATCAAAAGAGTCTGAGAGTGACACCAAATCCATATAACTAGTGTAGTCTCTCTCTCTCCCCCCATACACCCCCTCCCACCCCACACACTCTCGTGCTGGCACCGACGTACCTGCCCTGCTGTTCCATTTCATCCTCTGACTCACTGCACATTTTAACAAGAAACCTTTCCTCTTCCTTTCAGGCATTAAGGAACACCAGCTGCAACAACTCAACTGATACCCACGCACCTCTGGAATCTTCCTCCACTCCCCTTCAGTTTGACTCCATCCCTTGTCCCAACCCCAGCCCATGTTGTTTATTCATTATCCCTCTGAACTTTCACCCTCTGATGCTACATGTTCTGCAACTCATCAAAAATCATAGATTGATCCCTCTGCGTCCCTACCTCCATGAATTTTGGGCTAGAGAAGACACTGATTTTTACTTCACTTGTCTTCACCTCCATGCCCATTTCTTTGGACAGGAGTCCTCTCCCTGTTCCACAGATGCCTTCACCCGCCTCCAACACTCTCCTTCCACCTGGACCCCTCCCTCTGGCCTTTTACCTGTACTCAACCTATTCAACAAGAACTGAATTGGTAGACTTAATTTCTCTCCCCACTTCACTCATTCCACCCCATCTCCACAAGAACTGATTGCACTCTGTGCTCCCAGATCCAATCCTGACTTTGTAATCAAACCTGTTGACAAGGATGGGGTTGTTGTAATATGATATACTGACATCTACCTTGAGAAAGCAGCTCCCTGATTCCACCTCCTATCTTCCCCTGGACTATGACCACATCATCAAGCATCAGGCCATTGTGTCAGAAACATCATCTCATCTGGGATCTCCCTGTGACAGCCTCCAAGCTGACAGTCTCCCAACCCCATAAAGCTCGCTTCTACATTCTCCCCAAAATCCACAAACAAGACTGTCCAGGCAGACCCAATGATTTGGCCTGCTCCTGTCCCATAGAACTCACTTCGTCTTATCGGGACTCTGTGTAATCCCTTTACACGCCGGTTCCCCCCATCAGGATAGTCTCAGGGCTTTCCACACCTTCCTGGTCAGCCCGTTCCCATCCACCACCACCCTCTCCACCAGGCCGAGCTCATCCTCCCTTTCAAAACTTCTCTCACTTTCTTCAGGTCAAAGGGTTGGCCATGGGTACCTACATAGCCCCCAGTTATTGCCTGTCTCTTTGTGGGGTACATGGAACACTCCTTGTTCCAGTCCTATTCCAGCCCTCACCCACACTCTTTCTCCAGTACCTCATTTTGTGCTGCCTCCCCCTTTCATCTGGAATTGGAAAAGTTTCTCAACTTCAATTCCAATTTCCACCCTGCCCTCACCTTCACCTGGCTCATCTTTGAATCCTCCCTTCCCTTCCTCAACATCTGTTTCTATTTCTGGGAACAGGCTGGCCACCAAAAAACATTACGAACCCAATGACTCCCACAGTTACCTGGATTAAACATCCTCTCACTTTCAGTTTCTGCTTCAGTTTCCCACATCCTCACTTCTCTATACTCTCCTGCTTATTGTAAATTCCCTTGCTTCTTTAACCCTCCCCAAATGCATTACTTCAGACTTCTCCAGATTGAATTCCAATTGCCATGTTTCCACCCACTCATGACAGACATGGTTTATCAAAACTAATGATATCATCACGTAACTGACAGCAACCCTCTTCACTATCAACAACTCAGCCAACTTTTGTGTCATTTACAAATGTCCCAATCATGCGGCTCTCATTTTTGTCTAGATCATTGATAAATACCAGAAACAACAAGGCACAGAGACCTGAGCCCTGTGGAGTACCACTACAAATCACTTTTCATTCACAAAAGTAATGTGTTAGGATTCACTAGCATTGGTAGGACCTTGAACCCACAAAGACAAGCCTAGACAGTAAAGCTGCAGAATGCTGTTTGACCTGAGGAGTTCTGGCTTCAAATTCAAATCTTCCTTATCATTACTGATCTGAAAATATTAATGGATTATCGTGTTATGGTTTCCCATCCCATTAAATACTCATGAGCGAGAAAAACATTGTCTATTTTTGTTAAAAAACAGTCATTTTGTCTACAATGTCAAACAGTTGTTAATCTGCAGATGTGCAAAGTTAAATATTATCTTCACAGAATGGCAATCAATCAGTCTTCACAATTTATTATTCTAGTCGGAGAGAAAAATTCACAAAGCATTACCAGTGAATCTTGACAATCAGAGGATTTGTGTTAGACTCACCTATTTCACCTCCAAGCCTCGAATGGAGGATAGAGCCAGCTGATGCCACAACAGCACAAGTATTGAATGGGCCAAGTGCTTGGGTAAGGTTCTTGTTTGGAATGTATTTTTGCCAGTCAGGGGTTGTGAAGGACTCATCTCCAAATTCAATGGATGCTACTTGGACTCTCTGTTTCAATTCACATAACAGTTCTTTGCTGCTGAGTTTCTTCAAATTTCTTGTTCCGGTGAAGTTCACAGCATATTTATTCATAGCGGCATAATTGTTTTTGACGTTCTGTAGACGTCGGTTGAGATTGTTTGAAGTGCTGTCTTCATTCCAAATCATCCATGAATTCCATTGCTTATTATGCAGGAGCTTTTTCTTTGTGGGTTTCGATGCTACATTGAAAATTATTGTTGTTGCCTTTAGTTGCTGAATTCTGGATAAATGTCTGGCACTTACAGATGGGTGCAGAAGATTCTTTGAATTGATTGTTCCTTGAAACTGGATTTCTGATTTGCTGAGCCCTTTTTCCATGCTGCTCTTCAAGATAATTCCAGAAGAATTTTGATCTTTCTGTTTTGCCTCAATAGATGTCCAAAATGAATCTTGGATGAGATAGTCATGACTTGGCCCATCTACATCATCTTTCCCTCGCAGTATATCCTGTACACTGAAGTGAAGTGAGTTATATTGGAGCCTCTCAGACTCTGTGCCGTTAAATCTCTTTTTGAGCAATAGGTTTCCTTTCCGAAAGCATACCTTATAGAATACCGTGGAGAGGCAGAGGATTGTGATACTTGTAGCGTAGAATTTTCTCTTCAGAGTCCCAAGTCTGCGTCGAGCCATATTAATCTGCAGATATGTTCAACCTATCACTTGTCAGATAGTGTAGAAAATCTGCAAAACAAGTCACATACTTAAGTTTCCCTCTACTCATTTTAGTTGCTAATCTTAAGAAGCCCAGATTGTTGATTTTATCTTATAACTGGTTGTCTGAAAGCTATACTTAGGAACAAGTGAAACATGTATCACACCAGCATCAAGAGCGTTAATGAAGTTAGCAATTAATGGGCAACTGTTTGTGGTATCAGCTTAGTTCAAATGACAGCATACTTCTGAGTTATAAATGTTTTGGATAAATTATTAACACAGGCGAAAGAGAAACAGAAAAAGCAAAATTGATAATTTTGAAGAAAAGCAACTTTCTTTAATAATCTCTATTTCCCCAAAAGAACAAAGTGGTCAAAAATTCTACTGTTGAGGGATGCTTAATGTTAAGGTATAAAAGTTTCCATTTCAAATAAATTTCTTGTTGGGATACGGTGGTAATATCCCCGGATGAGTAATCTGAAGGCTCGGGCAAATGGTTCAAAATTCACCATGGAATTTAAATACAGCTAGTACATCTGCAGTTAAAAGCTACTCTTAGTAATAGTTACCATGAAACTACCTTGATTGTTGCACAATCCCATCGGGTTTGTCAGGAGAATTGAAACTATTTGGCCCACTTGTGACTCCAAGCGCACAGCAATGAGGCTATTAACTGCCCTCTGAGGTGGTTCTGTGCACAGCTCAAGGACAATTAGGGATTGGGAACAACTGCTGGCTTTGTCAGTAAAGCCCACTTCCCTGGAAATAATGAAGAACAAGATTCCACACAAAAGCCTCTCTCTAAAATTAGAATGACAGAGAGGAATTTCACCAAGCTGGAGATTTGAAGAAAACGTACTGATGCTTAAAAAGAAAAATACCTGAATGAAACTTCAAAAGCAGAATTTTAAAAAAACTTTAGCAAATGTTATGAGAGTACTGATAAATGTGAATATATCACTAACAGATGACTACCCTACATATTTCTTCCAAATGTAAACCACTTCATAGAATTGGTGCTCTGGAAAATAAAAGGGTTCAACCATGTCTCTGGAATCATATTTCTTCTGGGGGTAATCTGCTGAACACCACTATCTTTTTCTGATTACATGCATCTTTATGACCTATTTGTGTTCCTCCACCCTGGAGAAAGACTGTTCCCTTTCACTGTTTTCAAGTGAAACATTAGTTTGTCAATTCAAAGATTACAACAGCATTATTGTTATACACGACAGTTTTTTTTTAATTCACTCATGAGATATGGGTCTTGCTAGACCAGCATCTATTGTCCATCCCTAATTGCCCTTGAGAAGGCAGAGGAAAGCTGCCTGGATTCACTGCAGTTCAAGTGCCGTACGTAGATTTTGTTTGGATTTGATCAGGGCAGAGAATGAACTGTGAGTTAAAATCTCTTAGGACACATATTGTTGATGTCAGTCGAGGGTTTAGCACCACCTCATATACCACAGACCTACTTCTAACACCTATCCATTTAATTTACTTCTTTCCTCAGGATTCGAGCAAACGTGGAAAGAGGGACAAACTTTGTTTTCCCTGTAAATTAACTAACATTTAAATATTTTCCTATTTATCCTTCAGAACTATCATTGCTTTTAATTCCCTGGAAATTCCCTTCCTCTCCAATATCCTTTCTAGTCACGATCCTGATGCAATGAATTCTGTATGTTCTTTTTACTGGATTACCATCTATAAAAAGTCAGTTCTCACCATTCAAGAGGTTCCACCTCACTGTTAATAATTACTTTTTCACAGATTTACTTGAAAAAGACCCTAAAATTCTTCCTGTTTTATCAAGTTTTTTCTCTAGCTCTCTCCTAGCATGCATTAGCCTACTCAATAATTTTTCCTATTTTCTCATAATCTCTCATTCCGAATCCAAATTAGTTTTCTTCATTATTAAGTGATCTCCAATTTGCATATGGCATTAAGTAAACACCAGCAATTCTTCTGTAGCTCCCTTTGTTTAAAGAAAACTCGATGTCAACTTTAGTCAACTGTTTCCATTTTATATTATTATTCAAAAATGTTTGAGTTCCTTTTACTTTACCAGCTATTTTCTCTATCGTACTCCTTCGCCTCTTATGTCCTTCCTTTAAATTTAACTCTGTATGCTCTGAATTCTGAGTAGTTTTCAATTATATTCTGAATGCTCCTTCTTCTGTTTTACTTTAATTTCTACATCCAGAATGGGTTGGGATATCTGGTCGGCATGGACGAGTTGGACCGAAGGGTCTGTTTTCGTGCTGTACACCTCTATAACTCTATGATCTGTCTCATTCTTGGACACATGCATCTCCATCAAGGAAGGGCACCTCAGCACCTCACTTTACCGCAAACCCACAGATAACCTCATGATGCTGCACTTCTCCAGCTTCCACCCTAAACATATTAAAACAGCCATCCCCTATGGACAGGCCCTACACATACACAGGATATGTACAGGTAAGGAGGAACGTGACATACACCTGAAGGTGTTGAAGGACGCCCTCATAAGAACAGGGTACAATGCTCAACTCATTGATCACCAGTTCCGATGTGCCACAGTGGGAAACTGTAATGACCCCCTCAGGAAAGAGACACAGAATGCAACCAATAGGGTACACTCCATTGTCCAGTACTTCCTGGGAGTGGAGAAACTACGCCATGTTCTTTGCAGCCTGCAACACATTATCGATGAGGATGAGCACCTCACCAAGACCTTCCCTGTGCCTCCACTTCTCACCTTTAAACAACCGCCAAATCTTTAACAGACCATTATTCGCAGCAAACTGCCCAGCCTTCAGGACAACATCAACCACAACACTGTACAGCCCTGTCATGGCAACCACTGCAAGACATGTCAGAGTGTCGACATGGATACCCCCACTACACATGGGGACACAACCCACCATGTATACGACAGGTACTCATGTGACTCGGCCAACGCAGTCTATCATACCCTGCAGGCAAGAATGCCCACTACACTATACACTCACATATACACACAAGCAGACATACACACTCTTACATACTCTCACATAGACCCTCTCTCATACTTACGCTCTCTCTCAGACACACACATACATCCCCACACTCACATCCACGCACACACTCTCTCACAGGCTTATACCCTGTCACACTCAAGCAGACACTCTACCAAGCTCACACATACAAACACGCACACACTCTCATGTGCACTCACGCTCACACTCTCTCTGTCTTACATGCACACACACACATCTATGGAATGAATTTGCATTTGCAGAATTGTATTTTCAGACACTTTCGATTTTTATTCAAAAAGCACACAACCTGCAGGCAGTCAATGCAGACAGTCAATCCATATAACCCTTTATAATTTCCTACTTTGGAAACAGAACTAGTCTGACTCAAGAGTGGGATACAGACAGACTCTAACCTCACACCTTTAATACACTGTCTGAGCTGAGATGTCACTTTTTTTTATAAAACCTTAAGTTATCTCGAAAATGCAACTTCGAAGAAGTTGTGGGATTTACATATTAATGCACTAAAACCTGCAACCCATTCTAAAAGATGAAAGACTTTGAGCAGTCTAGGTTTGTTCAATATATTATTTTAATTGCATGACACTGTGATCTTTTGCTATAGATTCTGTGTCTTATGATTCTGCCTCACTAGTTACCTGATGAAGGAGCAGCGCTCTGAAAGCTCGTGCTTCCAAATAAACCTGTAGGATTATAACCTGATGTTGTTTGATTTTTAGCTCTTTGAAAAGGCCATCCTGATCTCATGCTCATATTTCTGTTGGTGGCCTGCTGCAATGATCCAGTGAAGCCAGGTTGGAGGAAAAGTATCTAATTTTCTGCTGAAGCACTTTACAGCCTTGAGGACTCAACACTGAGTTCAACAATTTCAGACCATGACCTCTGTCCTCCATTTTGCCTAATTCCTTCCACCCCATGTCCAGTCTTCTTGGCTTTGTTTACCACAGAGCTGAGCTATATTCTACTGTCAGGTTCACCAGCTCTTCTACATTCTGTCTGATGTGAAAAGTCTTCTTCATCTTTGCAAGATAATGAAAGAATATCTTTTTATCTGGACAAGTTACAAGTTACTGGGCCTCGTTGAGCTCTGTATTCACATTGCTGCTTTACAAGCAGATGGGGAGGACAGATGGCCCTGGGATGTATGCGTAGAGTGGGATTAAGCTGGCAATAGCGAGTGGACTGGTTTGTACAATTGTGATCCAGCGGTGGCCACCAAATGTTATCAGCCTGATACAGCTCTCTGATTGGTTTCTGGAGGTGCATGATAGAGTGGCAAAAGATTTTCCAGGTTTGAAGAAGCAAAGTTTTATCTTTATCTCGGGCCTGAAGGTAGTCAATTATTTTCTCCTACCATTTGCCAAAAGGTGCCGCCTCTAACCAGCAACTGTGAAACTAAACAATGATTGTCTATCTTCAGCAAGGAAATGAGACTCTGGAAGGAAGGAGTTTGGAGAATACAACATAGAACAGTAGGAGGGACAGGATCAGGCCCTTCAGCCCACCATGTCTGCACTGACCATGATGCCATTCTCAATTAATCCCATCTGCCTGTACATGGTTCATATCATTCTATTCCCCGTCTGTTCATGTCTCAGAAAGTCTTGGGAAGGTGAAGGAATACTTCATCTAAGTCCATAGATGGATGCTAATGAACTGTTTTTGCCTCTTACACTTTTTTTTGGTCTGTGTCTGTTGAGGCTTTAAAAAGGGGTTAAGAGTTTTAACTAATACAGTCATTTGTTGATAGTTCATTTGTGATTAGAATTTACTTATTTGTAATAAATAGTACTTGTTGTTAAATACATGAACCTGGTTAACGTTTTCATAAAATCCCTACAGTATAGGTAAAGAGCATCCCACTCCCTCCACCCCACCGTAACCCCAAGTTTACCATGGCTAATCCACCTAGCCTGGACACTATGGGGCAGGTTAGCATGACCAGTCCCCATCTAACCTGCATGTCTTTGGACTGTGGGAGGAAACCGGAGCACCCAGACAAAACCTACACAGTCATGGAGCGAATTTGCAAACTCCACACAGTCACTCGAATTTATGTACATTGATTACATCGTTAACTTTTATGCTGTCCCTGGGAATAGTGGGTCTTGAGAATCAATGTCATTTCCCAAATGGGTCACAACACTTTTCTCATAGCTCCCCAAGAGAAAGAAGTCCTTCAAATCCTAATGCATTGCCTACCTCTTCCAGTGAGAGTGTTTCACATGGCAATGGAGATCCCAGCCAAGGGAGGATGCTATCAGACAAGGTCACTGTCCCTGAAAATCATACCTGGGGACTTCAATTGCAACCCACAAAACGTTGGGTCCATGCTTTGCTGGGTGATGGAAATCCTATTAATAATGTACGTTGTCAATGATGTGAGACAATAAAAAGGTGCCCCGATGGAAAACCAGCATTCCTTTCTGATGAAGATACTCATTTCAATAACCCTGGCAGCACCCCAGCAGCATACTGCATTTCAGCAAATGCAAAAGCAGTGTGAATGAATGCCTATTTATAGATGCACACATAAAGAAACAACTATGCCACCTCCACGCGTTCAAAAGCTCTCTGTCTTCCATACATGTGATCAAACTGCACGCACAAACTCAACCAATCAGCTATTTGTGTGCTACTGTACCTGAACAACACTATGCATACCTGCAACCACAGGTTCCTGAGGTGGGCAGGGAGCATGACTACAGGTCTTGCTTCTGGTAAAAAGACGCTAATACTTGGTAATGAATGCATTGTTCACACTGGAGCACCATTTTGAAATAACCAAGTAAGGTCTAACCAATATGTCTTTAGGTCTCAGCAATGCCCTGACATGTGTACATCTGAGGTGGACACAGCCTGTTGACCTCTATAACCTGGTGACCTCTATAACCTGCTGACCATGATGATTACACTGGGTATCCTTCAGGGACTCAGGGTCTGAAGGCTGCAGCCTGCTGAGATGCTCCTGCAGAGACAGGCTTCACCCTCATCAGTCAGACCGACTGCTGCAGGCATTGGGGTCACCAGAAGAGCACAGCTAGAGGAGCAGGACACCTTTGGCATGCCCTTAGATGAAGCTTCCAAGCTGCCTGGCTGGCGCTCTTCCTCCCTCTGGATGTCTGATGTCGCCTTGAGGTGGAGGAACCTCTGAAGGGAGGTGCAGGTGCCTCAGCCTACTTCTGCCTCACCATCAAGGCTGTGCATCAAAGGGTGTGGGTTCATGCAGCAGCCACCAAATGCTCTGCTAAACCCAGCTCTCCAAGCTGCTTGCCACCCTCTCCATGCTGCCAATCCGATGCTCACACGCCATAGCCATGTAAATAGCTAGGACCTGGACAGCCTCATCCATTTTCACTCTCATCGATACTTGTGCAGCCTCTCCCTGACGTTCAGCTGCCTTCCCTGCGGATACCAGATGTCACCTACAGCCAAGGACAGAAGGAACAACCAAATGCAGCTCAGCAGGTACCTGTCCCCAGCAGAGCTCTGAATGTCAGAGACCTCAGACTTTGCTGCCTCCATCACTGTGGAGTCAAAGGTGTGGCACTGGAAAAGCACAGCAGGTCAGGCAGCATCCGAAGAGCAGGAGAATCGACGTTTCAAGCTCCTCGGACGCTGCCTGTCCTGCTGTGGTTTTCCAGCACCACGCTTTTGACTCTGATGTTTGATATCTGCTGAAATCACTTTCTGCATCACTGTGGATGCAGGTCAGTGGTATGCTCACAGACTGTGAACCTGAAACTGCTACTGATAGCGATCTCATCAAGGTGAATGTCTCGGAGGTGAGGCTGCAGCTGCTCACCAGAACTGCGCATCCTCTGAGCAATCAGAGAGAAATCGTGCTGTTGCTGCTGTGTGCAAACTGTGGTGTCTTCTACTTCCTCCTCTTCTGGTTTCCCTCAGTTCATGTAATGGAGAAAACATTAACTGCAAAATGTGCACAGTCCCTTATGTAAACAAGTTTCTGGCACTGTCTGTACAGACTGCAGGCTCCCTCATTGCTTCCTGGGAGATACGTGTCTATCTGCATGGGCACATTTACTGCCATCCTCTGTCAGCTCTGCAGACTGCCTTTGTGAAGGGGTGAGGATATGTACATCTGGTATTCCATCACCGGTCTGGGCTGTCTCCCTGTTGCTGTAGGCAATCTTGACACACAGACAAAAGAGAGAGAAGAATTCAGTGTAATCGCAATGGGTGCACGTGTTTTTTGAGCGTGCTTAGCCAAACCAGGTCGTGAGCTTCCCCAGTTAGAGATTAGCTGCAGCATTGTTGTCCAACTGTTAGACAAGGAGGCAGGTGTCAGGCACTGACTGCACACACCCCATGTGGTGCTGAGGCAACAGGCAATCATGCTTTCTGACATCACCTTATAAAGGCACCATTAGACTGAGACATCCTCTCATGCAGTGAATAGACAGAGCCATGTAGCTTTACAAAGTGCAGGAGGTGGTTCACCCTGTCCCTGCACTGGGCTCCAAATCTTCTCTGAAGCCTACAGGCACTGACCTGGGCTGTTACCTCAATGTAACAAGCCGAAGTGTGATGGGGAGTGCGCTTCGGGAGCTTTCTGCTGTTATCCCTGAGAAAGAGAAACTCCTGTCTTACCTCTAATGACTTGTTGCTACAATGAGAAGATGGGATGGAAAGGGGGCACTTTCTGCTCATTTTAAGACATTTCCAAGGCTGGAGTGTGAACGAAACAGGCTCCAGTGATGCTGCAGGCATCGATGACTGAAGGGCTTCTAAATGTGGTATTCAGAACTTCAGTCGCAGAAAGTACCAGCAAAGAAAAGAATGTCTTTCCCCACTCCCATACGTATCACTATTCAAATCCCAAAACAACCCACTCGTATGCATGGGTAATGAATTGAAAACCACATCAATGCATAAGAAACTCTGACCCAGCCCTGAACAAAGTGACAATCTCTAATTAGGCAGTCTTACCAAGCAAAGGCTTAAATAATGGAAGACTGCACCCACTATTTCAGAAGGAAGAGTCTCCCGTTTAATATGGTAATGAGGAAAAATTTCTCTCAGAGTCAATAACCTTTCGAATTTTCTTTCCCAGACGCCTTGGATTAATGAACTTTATGTAAGACTGCATCAGAGAGTTTCATGAACTGTAGGGAAGTCAAGAACACTGGGGAACAGGATGAAAAGGACAAGATCAGGTCAGCTATAATATTATGCAATGGCAGATCAGGCCTGAGGTGTCAGAAGGCCTTTTACTGCTGGTAAATTTTGAGTTCTTACTCAATAATAAATGAAAGCAATTAAGATATCACAGATTATAATTTTTTGTATGAAATTAAAGTTTGAAATCTAGAAAGAAAATGAAAGATGCAATCGTGCATGATTTTCCAATTAATATTGGTGCATCTGCACACTGTCAGAAACACTCAGTTTGACTTCATCAAGAACCAAGCAGTATGGGAGATCTACAAGTGGAAACAACTTCAATGTTCCCCTCCCCCATTGTGACTGTAGCAAATCAACATTCTCAGATGTGGTTCAAAAACATTTCAAAGCTTTCAACAGAAAAACATCCACTTCAAAAAAATCCCAGACACCTTGCCAGAGGCATAAAGGAAGTACATACGGATCCAAATTAGACATGAGGAAACAGGAGCCAGGATTGTCTGTTTTGGGGTCAGATTTGAACAGGGTGAGCCTTGAATTGTTATGTGTACTGGATTCCTGTTCACTTACTGTCAGTCAGGGTGGGACTGGCAATGGATCTCACTGAGATTCTTCACAGACTCCCCATCACTGACACTGCTGCTTATCCTGAGGGAGGAATTTCTTCTATGTCCCAAAACATTCTACAGCACCACAGGGAAATTGAGATGTCATATTAGCCGGAGGCCTGGCAGGACATCATCAATCCCAACATGGATTCAATGCTGGAGGCCATGAAGTAGAGGTAGCAGGTCCTGTTCCCAAAGGAGCAGAAGGAGGCCATTGTGTCGTACAGCAATGTTCAGCATCATTGATTATTTACAAGATGAAGGAGATAGATAGAATTGTTCGGGCTAAAGGAATCAAAGGGCATGCAGAGAAAGTGAATCAGAGTACTGAAACTGAATGATCAGCCACAATCATGTTGAATGGCAGGTCTCTAGGGCTGAATGGACCACTCCTGCCTCCACTTCCTCCTCCTCCTCCTCCTCACTCACCCCTTGCTGCATTGATCAGCTGTCTCACCACCCACAAGTTTCACACCTCTCTGAAGGGCCAGGCTATAGAAAGTGCAGCAGACCAGAGCAATGATTGAGACTCTTGAAGGACAGTATTCAAAGGTGCCATCCAAATGACGCAGACACTGGAATTGCATCTTCTGAAGCCTGATGACCCATTCAGTGCTCTTCCTACTCATCAAGTAGCACTGGTTTTATCATCTCAGTGCCACTTGGGTCGGAAACACCTTTTCAAACGATTTGGCCCTGGCTCTTTAGGACTCATCTACACAATTTAGGGGCTAAAGTGAATATCGGAGACTTGGTGGATTGGAAGAGGATGAAGGAGTTATGGCAGCTACCAGGAAGGCAAGTGTATACCCAAAGAAAGCTCTTGTTGTATTTGCACAGCAGTTTGAGGTTGAGGGAGTGGAAGCCTTTCCTATTAATAGAATTCACTGAGGGGTCACTGAGTGCTCTGATGGTTGGAGTGGAGGATGATCTCCCCACTGGGGGGAGCCACAATGGTGGCAAAACCTGGTGCCCTTGCAGCTGCGACAGTTCAGTGATTGTGAATGCGATATGTTGGGCAGCTTGGCAAAAGGGGCATCTGTGACCCAGGGAATGCAAATCAGTCGGTTTGATGCAGCAAATTCTGCAGCTGAATCTTGAAAGGTTCCAGTGACAAAGAAATTCAAGGCTGAAGTTGACACAGGCAGGACATAATGACGCTCAGTGGTTTGATGTTGACACTGATCAGGGCACGGATGCTGTGACTGTCTGCCGACAGAGTCAGTCGCATTCAGCAACAATTCACAGTTGTGAGCCATCCACAGTGGAGTGGAATGAGAATAGGAGTGGATCTCATATCGGGTTTTGTTGAATTGTGGGAGACTGAGCAATGCACTGCACTGGGCTGCTGCTTATTCCAGTAACAAACAGACGCCTGGCAAAACTCATCATACTGAAGCTTCAAAAGGATATTACTGCAGCCACCAACAAAGTGATACCATTCTTTCGAAATGGAGCTAGCCAATTGTCACCATTACGGCACAATGAAGTTTTGAAAATGTTGTGATCACATGAACAGCAAACAAAGTCAAAATCTACCCTCGTGTGTTATTCAGTGCTTTGAAAGACAGCCTTACAGGAAGTATACAGCATCAAAAACATAGCCTAAGCTAAAAGATACAACAGAAGTAACTACTTCAAATAATATGACATATACTTGATAATTAATTATTGTTATGGACTAGGCCAGACCACTCAAAACATTCTTAAGCAGGCAGCCCCAGACCACAACTTTGCAATTTGTTTCAATAAGTGTACAGTGAAAATTACCTGGATTAAGTTGGCTAGGTTGACTACTAGATTTTGAAACTCACAAAACTTTATTCACTAAATTACACAATGAAACACAAAGGACAGAATAAAGAACCCCACACAGAACTCAAACTATCCAACTAGACTTTATTATACTGTTCCGAATATACACAACAGTCCCAATAAGCAAACTCCCTTTAAAAACCAGTATAAAAAGGACACATGCTTACAGGCTGAAGTTGAAGGCAGAGAAGAGGGAGAGTTTCCTCACAGCTCCCTGTTGAACTTCCCAGTTCAAGACTGAACTAAAACTGCTCAGCTCAGCTAGAGAGATGACCGCTCCCCTCTTTTTGTGCGGGTCACTTCTAAAGCATGAGCACTTTGATCTATATATAAACAAAAGGCCTCTCAAAATCTTTTTCATCTCTGTACCAAACCAGTCTGATCAGAGTCCACCTGGTTTATTACCCCTCTGAACAAAATCAAGGACAGAGTCTCCTTGTGCCAAGGAACAGCTTTTAGGAAAAAAGGGACTAGCTTTGTGACACCTCCCGCCTTAAAAAAAAGAACCATCAATACTAATATATGGCTTCATTTTTAACCCTTCAAAACCCGGCTAGTAGTCTAAATACATGTATACACTATATTAACTATAAATATGCAAACATGCCCAGTCACAAGCAAATTCAGGGCACAGCATACTCACCACCGACCGACCCCGTATCTCATTCGAGTCTCGATAACGCATCGGCAATCACGTTTTTGTGACCTGCCACCTGCACAATTGCCAAATGGAATGGCTGCAACAACAAACTCCATCTAAACAGTCGGGCATTTTTGTCCTTAAATTTCTCCTCAAATGTCAATGGGTTGTGAAAAATCCAGTTTATACGATTGTCTCAGATGCATGGCTGGTAATATAAACACTGAAATGTTGTAATGCCAATACCAAGCTTAAAGTCTCTTTCTCCACCATTCAATATTTCTGAATAAGAACGTTCAACTTCCTGGAAAAATACCCAATGGGTCTTTCCATTCCTTTGTCATCCTCCTGCTGGAACACCGCACCAACACCACATCACTGGCATCGATAGCCTCCTTGAAAGACTTCAAGGTGTGGCTAATACTAGGGCAGTGGCTAACACAGTTTTTAGGCTGTCAAATGCCTTTTGACAGTCTGCTGTCCACTGAAACTTCTTGCCCTTTAACAATTCAGTGAGTGGAACAGCCACACTTCTAAAGTTCAGCACAAACTTTCGTTGAGATCGACTCAACCCCAGGAACCGTAGTACTGCCTTTTTTGCCGACAGTGTGGGAAACTCTGCAATTACTTTTGTTTTTGCCTCCCATGGGGCCATTTGTCCATGTCCAATAACATAGCCCAGGAAGGTGACTTTGGCAATTTCACTTTTAGCTAAATTTACCACCAAGCCTGCCTTCCGAAGTCAATCGAACAAGTCCGATAAATGCTGTAAATGTTCCTTCCATGAGTGACTAAAAGTTAGCAGGTCATCAATATACACCACACAGTTGGGTAATCTGGCAATGACCGTATTGGTTAATCTCTGAAATGTGGCTGGAGCATTTTTCAAACTAAATGGCATGACGTTGAACTGATATAGTCCATTTGGCATTACAAAAGCTGAAATTGCCTTTGCTCTCTCTGTCAGAGGTACTTACCAGTAACCTCTGAACAAGTCCAACTTAGAAATGTAAGCTGCTTGTCCCACTTTTTCGACACAGTCCTCCAACCATGGAATTTGATATGCATCAGTCTTTCGAACGGTGTTGACTTAACGATAGTCCAGTTGGGTACCATCTGGCTTTGGCACTATGACTGTGGGTGAACTCCAGTCACTGTTATTCACTTGTATTATGCCATTTTGGAGCATGTGCTCTATCTCCTTCTGAACCTGTGCCAACTTCAGAGGGTTATGCCTATAAGGATGTTGCTTAATCAGAACAGCATCTCCTATATCTATATTATGCACAATTAGGTTAGTACTTCCCAGTTTGTTTCCGCATATCTCCCCATGTGACAGTAATAACTCCTTCAGGTAATTTCGATTTGCTTGTGGAAGGTAACTCAATAATTAATCCCAATCTTTGACAACCTGCTCATTGCCCACTTTAATTTGAGGAATGTCCAATTCAGAATCCTCTGAACTTGGTTCTTCCTTCTGTGCTGTAATCATTAACACCTTCTCCTCTTGCTTTCCTTCCCTCTCAAAATACCTTTGAGCATATTCACATGACACACTCTGAGATTTCTTCCAGTTTGGAGTCCTTATCAAGTAGTTCACCTCACTCAATTTCTTCTCAATTTGATAAGATCCACTAAACCTTGTTTTTTAAGGCTCACCTATCACTGGAAGTAACACCAATACCTTATCCCCCATTGCAAAATTGCACATTTGTGATTTCTTCTCCGCTTCCTGTTTCATTGTATGTTGTGATACTTTTAAATGCAGTCTAGCCAACTCTCTGGCTCTATTTAATAATTCTCTAAAATTTGACATGGTGTCCAAATGGGTGGTTTCTGAATTCTAAATTATTAATTTCCCCTTAATCAGTTTTAACAGTCCTCTTACTTTATCCCCAAAAATTAATTCAAATGGACTGAATTTGATTGACTCATTTCGGTGCATCTCTGATCACAAAAAGTACAAACAAAATTCCCTTATCCCAATCATCTGGATAATCCTGACCATAAACCCTTAACATGGTATTCAGTGTTTAATGCCATCTCTCTAGCACGCTTTGCAATTCCAGATAGTACGCAATAGATTTGAATTGCTTGATTCCGAGGTATCCACGACCTCCTTGAATAGTTTGGATTTGAAGTTTGATTCTTGATCTGACTGGATCTCTATTGGTAGTCCATATCTAGTAAAAATTTAAGTACTTATTCTACAACCCTTTTAGCTGTGATGTTGCATAATGGGATTGCATTGTAGAGCTAGTCGACACACCCATTATTGTTAATAAATACTTACTCCCACTTTTTCATAGAGGTAGGGGACCTACACAATCAATCACGACTCTTGTGGAAAGTTCCTTAAATGCTGGAATAGGGTTTAACGGTGCAGGTTTTATTACTGCCTGTGACTTTCTGATTAGCTGACATGTATGACACGTCTGGCAAAATTCAACTACATCTTTGTGTAGTCCAGGCCAGTAAAAATGATTTTGTATTTTAGCCTGTGTTTTCCTTACCCCAAATGACCTCCAAGCGGTAGCTCATGCGCCACTCACAGCACCTCCTTTCTATACTCTACTGGCAAAACAATTTGATGAATCTCTGCCCATCTCTCACCTGCTTGAATGTGGGATACTCTCCATTTCCTCGTTACGACATCATTTGTTAAGTAACAATACATAGGAATGCATTCACTTTTTTTCTCTGTATATGCTTCTTGATATAATCGTTTTAACTCCTCATCTTTCTGCTTTAATTCAATCAGCATAGTAGAGTTAAGGTTTACCAACTTGCTCCTTCTCTGTTCCACTTATCTGATCAAAGGAAGTCTCAGATAACACTGTGTCAGCTTCCTTATCTGTGCCTTTTGATCTCTCCAGCTTCAGTTTGTGCCTCTGTGATCTTGTGATCACACAATCAGGGAAATTCCTGGATAAACATTCTCCATGTCTTCAGTTGCCTGCATCTCCACTGGCTTTTGAACTAGAGTAGGCAGCACACCTGCCAGTGAATCAGTTATATAATTTGAAAGGTCAAATTATATTCCTGGAGCTGAGAGTTTATCCAGTACTCCCACCACAAATGCTCCTCTCTTCTCTGGACTCTCTAGCCTCACTTTACATAAGTGAGCACTTTTTGTCTCATCATGAATTTCTGTTACCAGTACCTTTTCCAGCAATAGTCCCTCACTATCTCCTCATCCTTCAGCATTACAGACTGAGAGGATCCTGTGTCCCTTAACATTGTAACCTCCTTACCCACTGCTCCTGGCCTATATCAATAAACTATACCCTTGCATGTATATTTTTTAAGCAGATTTGGCACTTCCTTCTTATTAAATCTCTGATCATCGTGTACACTCTGAGGTAGTTGTCTAACTTTCCTTGTGCTTTTTATTATTAGTCCAACAAAACTCCCAGACTTGTCTGGTTTTCCTACATCTGGCTTTCTCCTCGCCCACCAACATGTGATTTTGTGTGACCCACTTTATTACAATGAAAACACCAGATCTTTTTAACTTCTTTGTCTGTTTCATTTTTATCCTGTGGTAAGATATCCTTATGATCTTCACTGAGATCTACCTTTCCCTTTCCACATGAGGATTTCTCTTTGCCCCTATTTCTCTCCCTCATGGACTGAAATTGATTCTGGAAGCTAAACCGGGTTTTATGAACCAGCTCATAATCACCAACCACGTCAGCTGCTAACCTTGCTGTTCTAACGCTCTGCTCCTCCACATGAGTTTGTACTACCTTCCTCACTAAGCCTACCCTCAGCCATTACCTCCAGTTTTTAAGCTTACTTTCCTCTTTAAGTATCAGTTTTTGAAGTTCAAAAGCTCTCTCTTTTTCTTTATCTGTTCTCTCTTTTACCCTCTCTTCAGCTTTGTATCATTACTCAAACTGTTTCATTCCTGCTGCCCTTGCCTTATCTCTTGCCTCTCACTCTAGCTGCTTCATTTTCGATTGAATTCTTGCCATCTCGATAGATTCTGATGGTTTCTCCAGCAAGTTTAAATGCTGAGGCACTGCTGTAATTATTTCCTCACAGAAGCAGGCAGCTCCAATTCCAGCTTGTCTGCCAATTCCTGCAGCTTGGTCGGATTCACTTTTTGCAATTTTCCAAAGTCACTGCATCCACATTCAGAAAATGTTTAGTGACTGTAAGATCCATTACTATCCCAAGCTTTGTCTACCCAACCAAACCAACACCCAAAATAAAGACACTAGCACCTACCACTCGCTGTTTAAAATCCCACAAAGAGCCCCCAATCTGTTATGGACGAGGACAGACCACTCAAAACATTCTTAAGCAGGCAGCCCCAGACCAAAAATTTGCAATTTGTTTCGGTAAGTAGACAGTGAAAATTTCCCGTTAGCTAGGTTGACTACGAGATTTTAAAACATATAAAAATTTATTCACAAAATTACTCAATGAAACACAAAGAACAGAATAAAGAATCCCTACAGAACTCAACCTATCCAACTAGACTAAATTATGCTGTTCCGAATATACAAACAGTCCCAATAAGCAAACTCCCTTTAAAACCCAGTATAAATGGGACACATGCTTACAGGCTGAAGTTTTTTTTTAGATTAGATTACATTACATTACAGTGTAGAAACAGGCCCTTCGGCCCAACAAGTCCACACCGACCCGCCGAAGTGAAACCCACCCATACCCCCACATTTACCCCTTACCTAACACTACGGGCAATTTAGCATGGCCAATTCACCTGACCCTGCACATCTTTTTGGACTGTGGGAGGAAACCGGAGCACCCGGAGGAAACCCACGCAGACACGGGGAGAACGTGCAAACTCCACACAGTCAGTCGCCTGAGGCGGGAATTGAACCCGGATCTCAGGCGCTGTGAGGCAGCAGTGCTAACCACTGTGCCACCGTGCCGCCCATAAAGTTGAAGGTAGAAAAGAGAGAGAATTTCCACACTGCTCAGCACAGCTCAGCTAGAGTGCTGACCACTCCCCTCTCTTTATACAAGTCACTTAGAGTCATAGAGATGTACAGCACAGAAACAGACCCTTCAGTCCAACTTGTCCATGCCAACCAGATATCCCAAACCAATCTATTCCCTCCTTCCAGCACCTGGCCTATATCCCTCCAAACGCTTCCTATTCATATACCCATCCAAATGCCTTTTAAATGTTGCAATTGTACCAGCCTCCACCACTTCCTCTGGCAGCTCATTCCATACATGTACCACTCTCTGCATGAAAAAGGTTTTTTATATCTTTTCCCTCTCACCCTAAACTTATGTCCTCTAGTTCTGGACTCCCCACCCCAGGGAAAAGACTTTGTCTATTTATCCTATCCATGTCCTCATAATTTTATAAACCTCTATAAGGTCATCTCTCAGCCTCCGACGCTCCAGGGAAAACAGCCCCACCTATTCAACCTCTCCCTGTAGCTCAAATCCTCCAATCCTGGCAACATCCTTGTAAAGCTTTTCTGAGCCCTTTCAAGTTTCATAACATCCTTCTGATTGGAAGGAGACCAGAATTGCACTTCTAAAGCATGACCACTTTGGTCTGAAGTCTCATCTGTTTACATATACACAAAAGGCATCTCAAAATCCTTTTCATCTCTGTACCAAACTAGCCCAGTTTATTACCCCTCTGAAAAAAATCAAGGACAGAATCTCCTTGAGCCAACGAACAGCTTTTAGGAAAAAAGGACGAGCTTTGTGACATTATGGCTTGTCAAATTTAACAGTAACATTACAGTCCTTTCTGGATTCTGAATTCTCAAATTAATTTGAATTGTCAGCCAAAGTACTACAATCTTGTTTGTAATAACACCACTTGGTAATTACAAAATCCATAATCTCTTCAAAATAATTCATTCATTCAACCAGAATGCGATATCTTACCTATGAGATTTTATGGTATTTTATCAATGGAAATGCAACAATGGTGAGCAGAATTTTATTTCTTCACCTTATCCAGGAGCATAATAATCCATGAAATTCTAACCAACGTTATATGTGCTTTGATACACTCTTGTTTCATTTGATACAAATACTTGAACTGATGGATTGAAAGGCTTTAATGAGTTCACATACTGACTTATCAGAAAACATATATGAAATACAGTTCTGATGAAAAGTACCAACAAAACATTAATTCAGTTCTCTTCATTCAGTTGTAAACTACAATGTGGATCTCCAGTACTTGTTCTGTTACATGAAATGTAGTCTCTGTAGTAGATGGTGCATTATTTTGTATTTATTCCTTCCTTCACTGTTGATCAGCAAAGTTTCCAGGGTGTCTGGTTCACTCACACTGACGAGGTGAGTTGATTATAAGTGGTTTTATTAAGATCCATGGTTTGATACCTTGTTTTCACCTGATTAATGGGCAGTTTCTGAACTCTGGTCTTTTATTTTTCTTTATTGAAGAACTTACTTTGGTTTCTTAGCCTTTGAATGGGCATCATGGCCCACTCTAATAATTTGATTTGATTTACTATTGACACACGTACCAATGAACAATGAAAAGTTTTGTTTTGCCTGCAGTACACGCAGATCGGAATGTGCAGAAGGTGAGCGCGTGATTCTCAGAATTATTTCTGATATCCTCATGATGAACTTAGTTCTACATGTAAGAAATTGATTTATAGAAACTGAATCAATCTGAAACAAATAAAGTGGAAATATGGTATATACAGTTGATGAACTTTTGATTTCAAAAAGCACTTTGGAAAAACAAGCTTCTTTTATTTTAATTATCCTATCAATGCTCCCCCTCATTCTTTTCCATTATCCTTTCTTTTTATTTCCTACACTTTAAATTGTTAACTAGAATTTAACTTTGTGCAGTCTACATTGTTCTCCATTCCCTTTATTTCTGAAAATAAAAATTAAAACTATGCATTTTCATGGCATCTTCTCCCACTCTTTGATCTTGTAACTGTAACTGTTGTTTATACCCCCTTGGGGACTCCCAAAAAGGTCTTTACCTCTCGTCATTCACCTTGGGTATTTCCTTTTAGCTAACTGCTCTATCACCCTTTCTCTCTCCCCACCTTGCCATGAGACTGCCACATTGACCTTGTCTTGAACTCTGGGACTTCGATACATGGATTCGCTTGAGAATGCCATTACAGATACTGCTGCCACCTGCACTACTGGGCTTACAGAGATACAGTGAATTTTGCATTTGCAGTCATTAAGTATGAGTCATTCTGACCACCCTTTTAGTCAAAGATGGAATTTGCCTGTAGGAAACCAATCTATTTGCTTTTGGTTATAACAGGCAGTTAGCTTCAGACCTTTAAAAATGTTGCTTTTATTTCCCATTTCCCATTTCTACCACCACAAACGTAAATTTAAAAAGTGCTAAAACATGAATTCTCCATTCATCCTAATGCTGCCTCTGCTCACTTTTCTACTCACTGGCTAATCTCACTGAATTTTTATGAGGACTATCCTATTTTCCCTTTTTGCAGTATGGAAGAACAGAGGCATTTAAGACAATGTAAAAGGACTTACACACAAAACGGGACAATTTGGCATCCCTGGAACATGCTCCAACTTGAATAATGGCATCAAATATTTGTCTGCAACCTGAGATTAGTCTTCAACTTCGACAATATCTGAAGTTTAGGGACTCCAAAGCCAAAACCTGAAAGAAGAAATAACACTGAATACTTAAATGCAGCAATAGGTAGAATCACACATCAACTTATATACATAGTGAGTCATTTTAGAATGTACTGCAGTACTTAGTTACTCATTCAATGCAACATTCCTGCACGAGAAAAAAGCAACTTTTTTGACAGCTACTGAACACTATCAACAAGTTAGTCATCAGGAAATCTAATGCATACAGATGAAAATCTGATTGCTACAGTTTTCTATCGTGCACATAACTTAAAATATTTTATTTTTATATTTTATTTCTTGAATTTTATCTTTGGAATTAATTGTATTCTGTTCTGTGAGGCAGTGCAATGGGATGGGTAGATGATGTCCACACTATGAGAGACTGGGAGTAAGGAGACGGTATCCTGGACTCCAAATCCCACACAGAGGGCCTGCCACTGAATGGATACTTCCTGAAATAACCACACAGAGGCCAGTATCCTGTCACCGAACCACCCTTTACTTACTTGGGCAACCACACGTTCTCGGGTCAATGAATTCAATACACGGAGTGACACCGAACAATTCTTCCGCCGCCTTCGCCTCCGTGCCTTCTTCTTCAATCAAGACTCTCGCCCACCCTCTGACGACCCCTTCTCCCACCTCCAACACACCCCGTCCACCTGGACACCCCGTGCTGGCCTCCTACCTGCCCTCGACCTCTTCATAGCAAACTGCCGCCGCGATATTAACCGCTACCTGAACTCCCACACTCCCCCCACCCACTCCAACCTCTCACCCTCGGAACGCGCAGCCCTCCACTCCCTCCGTTCCAACCCCAACCTCACCATCAAACCAGCTGACAAGGGAGGCGCAGTAGTAGTTTGGCGCACTGACCTTTACACCGCTGAGGCCAAACGCCAGCTCGCAGATACCTCCTCCTACCGTCCCCTTGACCATGACCCCACCCCCCACCACCAAACCATCATCTCCCAGACCGTCCATAACCTCATCACCTCAGGGGACCTCCCATCCACCGCCTCCAACCTCATAGTCCCACAACCCCGAACCACCCGTTTCTACCTCCTGCCCAAAATCCACAAACCTGACTGCCCCGGACGACCCATCGTCTCAGCCTGCTCCTGCCCAACCGAACTCATCTCGGCATACCTCGACACGGTCCTGTCCCCATTAGTCCAAGAACTCCCCACCTACGTTCGTGACACCACCCACGCCCTCCACCTCCTCCAGGATTTCCGCTTCCCCGGTCCCCAACGCCTCATCTTCACCATGGACATCCAGTCCCTGTACACCTCCATCCCCCATCACGAAGGACTCAAAGCACTCCGCTTCTTCCTTTCCCGCCGTACCACCCAGTACCCTTCCACCGACACCCTCCTTCGACTGACCGAACTGGTCCTCACCCTGAACAACTTTTCTTTCCAATCCTCCCACTTTCTCCAAACAAAAGGAATAGCCATGGGCACCCGCATGGGCCCCAGCTATGCCTGCCTCTTCGTAGGGTATGTGGAACAATCCATCTTCCGCAACTACACTGGCCCCACCCCCCATCTTTTTCTTCGCTACATTGATGACTGTATCGGCGCTACCTCGTGCTCCCACGAGGAGGTTGAACAGTTCATCCACTACACCAACACCTTCCACCCCGACCTCAAATTCACCTGGACAGTCTCGGACTCCTCCCTCCCCTTCCTAGACCTTTCTGTTTCTATCTCAGGCGACCGAATCAACACGGACATCTACTACAAACCTACCGACTCCCACAGCTACCTGGACTACACCTCCTCCCATCCTGCCCCCTGTAAAAACGCCATCCCATTCTCCCAATTCCTTCGTCTCCGCCGCATCTGCTCCCAGGAGGACCAGTTCAAAATACGTACAACACAGATGGCCTCCTTCTTCAAGGACCGCAATTTCCCCCCCGACGTGGTCGACGGTGCCATCCACCGCATCTCCTCCACTTCCCGCTCCTCCGCCCTTGAGCCCCGCCCCTCCAACCGCCACCAGGACAGAACCCCACTGGTCCTCACCTACCACCCCACCAATCTCCATGTACAGCGCATCATCCGCCGTCACTTCCGCCACCTCCAAACAGACCCCAGCACCAAGGATATATTTCCCTCCCCTCCCCTATCAGCTTTCCGTAGAGACCACTCCCTCCGCGACTCCCTTGTCAGATCCACACCCCCCACCGACCCAACCACCACTCCCGGCACCTTCCCTTGCAACCGCAGGAGGTGCAACACTTGCGCCCACACCTCCCCCCTCACTTCTCTCCAAGGCCCCAAGGGAAACTTCCATATCCGCCACAGATTCACCTGCACCTCCACCCACATCATCTACTGCATCCGCTGCAGCCGGTGTGGCCTCCTCTATATTGGGGAGACAGGCCGCCTACTTGCGGAGCGATTCAGGGAGCACCTCTGGGCCACCCGGACGAACCAACCCAACCAACCTGTGGCACAGCATTTCAACTCCCCCTCCCACTCCACCGAGGATATGCAGATCATTGGACTCATCCACCGCCAAACCACAACAACCCGACGGTCGGAGGAGGAGCGTCTTATCTTCCGACTGGGAACCCTCCAACCGCAGGGGATGAACTTGGACTTCACCAGTTTCTTCATCCCCCCTCCCCCCACCTTGTCTCAGCCGGATCCTTCCAGCCCGGCACCGCCTTCCTGACCTGCAGTCTTCTTCTTGACCTCTCCGCCTCCACCCTACTCCGACCTATCACCCTCACCTTGACCTCTTTCCACCTATCACATTTCCAACTCCCCTCCTCCAAGTCCCTCCTCCCTACCTTTTATCTTCTCCTGCTGAACACTCTCTGCTCATTCCTGAAGAAGGGCCTGTGCCCGAAACGTCGAATCTCCTGTTCCCTGGATGCTGCCTGACCTGCTGTGCTGTTCCAGCAATAAAGTTTCAACTTTGATCTCCAGCATCTGCAGACCTCACTTTCTCCTTACTTGGGCACAGTACACTGGCTGTGCCCAGCCAGCACAGAGTGAGAACTGAGATTTTAATCTCCAGTTTATTTTTGGTTTATTCGTGGTTATGCAAAATACAATACAATAGTAACAATACATAAGAAAAATAGAGACACAACCATTGCGTGCCCAAAATCTCAAATAACACGACATAAAACATATATCAAATTTTCACACAAGTCACTGTCCTTTTAAAAGGTAACACCCAATGACAGAAATCCAGAAAAGAGACCCCAAGGGCAAAGTTTACAGCAAGCAAAAGGCCGCAATATACAGTTACAAACACTCTATACATCACCCACACCCAGGCACGAAAGAAAATAGTCTACAAAACACAACATAGCTGAAAACAGCATTCAACAATGAAAAACCCTGATTACATAACTCAACTTCCCCCACACATCCAGGTCCCCGGGTACCCTACACACCTCTTGACACCAGTCCACACTGCATACTGATCAGACCATCCTTGGCTAGCTTTCCTGCAGGACCGTCGTTGGTCTTTCAGTCTTTCACCATCCTGCGTACTGACCAACCCTCCCCCGGCCCACTTTCCTCTGGGTTGGTCGGATGCCACTCAGCTCCCATTCACCCTGCGTATTGACCGACCCTGCCCCCGGCCTGCTTTTCTCTGGACGGGTCATCGGCCACCCAGCTCCCAGTCACCCTGCGTACTGACCAACCCTCCCCCAGTCCGCTTTTCTCTGGGTGGGTCGTAAGCCACCCAGCTCCCAGTCACCCCATGTACTGACTGACCATCCGCCGGCCCACTTTCCTACAACCATAAGAAATAGGTGAGGGAGTAAGGCCATTCAGCCCATCGAGGCCACTCCGCCATTCAATCATGGCTGATGGGCATTTCAACTCCACTTACCTGCACTCTCCCTGTAGCCCTTAATTCTTTGCAAGATTAAGAATTTATCAATCTCTGCCTTCAAGACATTTTACATCCTGGCCTCCACTGCACTCCGTGGCAATGATTTCCACAGGCCCATCACTCTCTGACTGAAGACATGTCTCCTCATTTCTGTTCTAGATTGACCCCCTATAATTCTAAGGCTGTGCCCATGAGTCCTTGTCTCCCCACCTAACGGAAACAATTTCCCAGCGTCCACTCTTTCTAAGGCATGCATTATCTTGTAAGTTTCTATTAGATCTCCCCTCAATCTTCTAAACACTAACGAATACAATCCCAGGATGCTCATCCTCATCGTATGATAGGCCTACCATTCCAGGGATCATCCGTGTAAATCTCCGCTGGACACGCTCCAGTGCCAGTATGTCCTTCCTGAGGGGTGGGGCCCAAAACTGGACAAAGTATTCTAAATGGGGCCTAACTAGGCTTTATAAAGTCTCTGTAGCACATTGCTACTTTTCATTCCAACCCTCTTGAGATAAATGACAACATTACATTTGCGTTCTGAACAACGGACTCAACCTGCAAATCAACCTTTAGAGAATCCTGCACTAGCACTCCCAGATCCATTTATATTTTGGCTTTATGAATTTTCTCACTGTTTAGAAAATAGTCAATGCCTGTGTTTTTTTTCCAAAGTGCAAGACCTCGCATTTGCTCACACTGAAAGTCATCAGCCATTTCTTGGACCACTGTCCTAAACTGTCTAAATCTTTCTGCAGCCTCCCCACCTCCTCAGTACTACCTGCCTGCCCACCTAACTTCGTATCATCAGCAAACTTCACCAAAATGCCCCCAGTCCCTTCGCCCAGATCTTTAATATATAAAGTGAACAGCTGCAGCCCCAACACTGAACCCTGCGGGACACGACTTGTGGAGAGAACTTTTATCCCAATTCTCTGCCTTCTGTCAGACAGCCAATCCTGAATACATGATTGGAACACCATGGACCCTCACCTTACTCAGCAGCCTCCCGTGAGGTACCTTATCAAAGTTATTTTGTAAGTCTAAGTAGATAACATCCACTGCATTGCCCTGGTCTAACCTACTTGTTACCTCTTCAAAGAATTCTAACAGGTTTGTCAGGCATGATCTCCCCTTATTAAATCCATGCTGACTTGTTCTAATCCGACCCTGCACTTCCAAGAATTTAGAAATCTCATCCTTAACGATGGATTCTAAATTTTACCTACAACCGAGGTTAAGCTAATCAGCCTATAATTTTCCATCTTTTGTTTTGATCCTTTCTTGAACAAGGGGGTTACAACAGTGATTTTCCAATCATCTGGGACTTTCCCTGACTCCAGTGATTTTTGAAACATTATAACCAATGCCTCCACTAGTTCTTCAGCCATCTCCTGTAGAACTCTAGAATGGAGCCCATCTGGACCAGGCCTTTTAGCTTTTTAAGTACTTTCTTGTTTGTAATGGCTACCATACTCAACTCTGCCCCTTGACTCTCCTTAATTGTTGGAATATTTATCATGTCTTCCACTGTGAAGACTGACACAAAGTATTTATTAAGTTCTTCAGCTATTTCCTTATCTCCCATCACTAGCCTTCCAGCATCAGTTTGGAGTGGCCCAATGTCTACTTTTGCCTCTCGTTTGTTTCTTATGATTTGAAAGAAACTTTTACTATCATTTCTAATATTGCTGGCTAGCTTACCTTCATATTTGATCTTCTTCTTCCTTATTTCTCTCTTTGTTATCCTCTGTTTGTTTTTGTAGTCTTCCCAATCTTCTGATTTCCCAGTGCTCTTGGCCACTTTATAGGCTCTCTCTTTTTCTATGATACATTTCTTGACTTCCTTTGTCAGCCATAGTTGTCTAATCCCCACCCAGGGTAATCTTTCTTTTCTTTGGAATGAATTAGTTGTCAGCCTTCTGGTCTTCGGTCACCCTGCATACTGACTAACCCTCCCCCAGGCCTGTTTTTTTTTAAGATAACCTCAGCAGTAGTGCTTATTTTTTCCCAGCATCCATGTGATGTGTGTGCAGGTGCAAGACACAGTGGAAGACAACTGGTGTACAAATCTTCATTCATTTTCCACCACCAGGAAGAAAGGAAACACCACTGACAAGCAATGATCAAGATTAGAGTCAAGTTTAGAGTGGTGCTGGAAAAGCACAGCAGGTCAGGCAGCATCCGAGGGGCAGGAAAATCGACATTTCGGGCAAAGCCCTTCATTAGGAATAATGATGCCTAGGGCCTAGTGATGATGCCTTTCACCTAGTGACATCAATGTCCTTCTAATCAAAGGGCGATGCTGCGTGATCAAAAAAGTGAAGGGGAGGGCAGTAATTCAATCAAAATAGAGTTGGAGGGGGAAGTGAAGCACACCACTCCCTGCAGTGCCCACCTCTCCCTGCCCACTTTTATTTTTTGTTTTAACTCCCTTACCCTGTCCTGTCTCTTGTTATGGACTAGGCCTGGCACCCTCAAAATATTTTAAGAAGGCAGCCTTAACCCTAAAGTTTTCTTATTTTAAGGGTAGATGTGAGGTGGATATTCCAGGAGAGATGCAGCTGGTTAAACCACGCGGCTTTAAGTAAAACAGAATTTATTTAAACACTACAGTTGAACCACGAACAAAAGAAAACAGAATTTAGAATAACTTTACTGGAAAACGTAACTGACCTGACGCATCAACTCAACACCAGTAACATCCCATAAACACATCCCTTGACAAAAAAGTAAATTCATACACAGGTTCTTACAGGCAGGAGGGATTCCAGGCCCACTTTTTGTTCAGCCAGGGCTTTCCTGATTGGCCCAGGTTAACAACCCCAATCAACAACCTTGTAGTCAATGAGGACACCCTGGTTCCAATTACTACATTTTCCAAACCATTCATAATGCTCCCCAAGTGGATTTGAACGCTGCTCCATTAATTCCCCATCCAACTGGCTCATGGCTGCTCAGTCACAAGCTCAGTATCCTGCTTAGGCCATGGGCCCATTTCTTCGGAACTTCCTTGCAACTTAAGTAAACATTCAATGAAACCTAGCACCAAGGCCATACTCCAGCTCCTGCTCCATACATGGCTCCAGTCCACCTCCAGGTAGGCATGAGTTGATGCCACACATGCACTGTAGATACCAAAGCTAAACACATTAGAATATCTGAAATGCAAAACAAATGCCATGCTGGGAGGAAATGATAAGGAGGGCTGGTCAATGAGGTGAGAAGATGTGGGTTGATGACCCAGTAACATATTCGATGGTTTTTAGATTAGATTACTTACAGTGTGGAAACAGGCCCTTCAGCCCAACAAGTCCACACCGCCCCGCCGAAGCACAACCCACCCATACCCCTACATTTACCCCTTACCTAACACTACGGGCAATTTAGCATGGCCAATTCACCTAACCTGCACATCTTTGGACTGTGGGAGGAAACCGGAGCACCCGGAGGAAACCCACGCAGACACGGGGAGAACGTGCAAACTCCACACAGTCAGTCGCCTGAGGCAGGAATTGTTGTTCATTCTGACCTCTTTTCATAAACCAAACAGGGCATGGTCTTCCTGCAACCACAAGGCAAGGTTTAACTGAAGGGAACACAAGGTGTATTTTGCATATTATGTTTAAATGACTTACGTAGAATCCATGGGCAACACTTTCAAGAATGTCCTAATCTATACCTCTTCATACATGCATGCCTTTATGACACATGCACAGACAATCACTGACAATGTCCCACACAAAATCATCACCATTGCCAGGTTTTGTATTGTCCCACAACACAGAGGTATAGAATCAGGAAAGAGTTAGCCTGTGTGTCCTCAACTCTGACTCTGCTTCCCATGACATCTCATAGTATCAGGTCAAACATGGTCAATATAACTTCCTGCTGTTTACCACCTTCAGCCTCCCCCCTCAGGGAATGGCACAATTCTACTCCATGTTGAGCACCAGTTGAAGGATCAGCAAGGATGGCAAGGGCACAGAATATAGTCTGGTTGGGGGGGGGCAGGACAGGGGGATTTCAATGGTCAAAACCAAGGGTGGCCCAGTAGCACTTCCACTGGCTGAACCCGAAAGGATATTGTTGGTAGACTGGATCTGCAGTAGGTGGGAAGGGAACCAAAAAGAGGGAAAGTCTACTTTCCTTCATCCTCACCAATCTGCCTGTCACAGGGAGGTGGGGGTAATACATCAGAGCACAAGAGAAAGCTGAAGCAGTTGATTCCATCTTCAGCCGTTGGGGCTGAGTGGATGGTCCACTTTGGCCTCCTCCTGAAGTCCCCTGGTACTGGTTTTCAAACAAATCAATTTATGTCTCGTGCTATCAAGAAATACCCAGGCACTGGATACTGCAAAGGCTATGGGCCCTCTCAGCATTCCAGCAATAGAGCTACAGACTTATGCGCCAGAACTAGGCATGACCCTAGCCAAGCTCTTCCAGTTCAGGTACAAGAATCATCCATCCAGTAATGTGGAAAACAGGTCTGACCTGTACATAACAAGGACAAATCGGACCCAACCCATTTGAGCTTTAACAGTCTATCTCAGGCATCAGAAAAGTAGGGGAAAGTATGATTGACAATGCCATCAGCAGGGAGAAAGTGAGGACTGCAGATGCTGGAGATCAGAGTCGAGAGTGTGATGCTGAATAAGCACAGCAGGTCAGGCAACATCCAAGGAGCACGAGAATCGATATTTCAGGCAAAGGCCTTTCATCAGGAATGAGGCTTGTGGACCGGGGCGGAAAGATAAATGGGAGGGGCTTGGGGAAGGTATCTGAGAATGTGATAGGTAGATGAAGGTGGGGTGGGGTAAAGGTGACGGGTTAGGGAGGAGGGTGCAGCAGATAGGTGGGAAGGAAGATGGACAGGTCAAGAGGGTGATGCCGAGTTGGAGGCTTGGGACTGGGACAAGGTGGGGGGGAGGGAGAGGAAATGAGGAAACTGGTGAAATCCACATTTATCCCGTGTGGTTGGAGGGTCCCAAGGTGTAGGATGAGGTATTCTTCCTCCAGGTATCAGGTGGAAAGTATTTGGTGATGGAGGAGGCCCAGAACCTGCATGTCCTTGGTGGAGTGGGAGAAAGAGTTACAGTGTTCAGTCACGGGTAGTGGGATTGGCACTTGCTCAACAACAATCTGCTCACTGACACTCTGTTTTGCCAGGGCCACTCAACTCTTGACCTCATTACAGCCTGGATCCAAATAGGGACAAATATGCTGCATTCAAGAGGTGTGGTGAGAGTGGCAGCCCTGGACATCAAGGCTGCATTTGACGAGTAAGGCACCAAGGAACCCAAACAAAACTGAAATCAATGAGCATCAGGGGAGCTGGAGTTGTTGCTAACACAAAGAAAGGTAGCTGTAGAGGTCTGTATCAATTCTGAGTCCCAGAACTCAGGTGTTCTTCAGGGTGATGTCCTCAGTGCAGCCAGGTTAAGTTGTTTCAATCATAATTGATGAGGACTAATATACTGGCAGGAAGATTTGTTAGAGCTGTTTGGGAAGATTTAAACTATTAAGGGGGCGGGGGGGGGGGGGGGGGGGGAGGCGGGAGTGGGGGGGAGAGTGGAACCAAGGGAGAGAGAGAGGAAAGAGATCTATCTGAGACTGGTACAGTTAAGAGAAGAAGCAAGTCAAACAGTCAGGGCAGGCAGGGACAAAGCAAGAAACAAGGTAGGATTGATAAATTAAACTGCATTTATTTCAATGCAAGGGGCCTAGCAGGGAAGGCAGATGAACTCAGGGCATGGTTCGGAACATGGGACTGGCATATCACAGCAATTACAGAAACATAGCTCAGGGATGGGCAGGACTGGCAGCTTAATGTTCCAGGATACAAATGCTACAGGAAGGACAGAAAGGGAGGCAAGAGAGGAGGGGGAGTGGCGTTTTTGATTAGGGATAGCATTACAGCTGTGCTGAGGGAAGATATTCCCGGAAATACATCCAGGGAAGTTATTTGGGTTGAACTGAGAAATAAAAAAAGGGTGATCACCTTATTGGGATTGTATTATAGACCCAATAGTCAGCAGGAAATGGAGAAACAAATTTGTAAGGAGATCTCAATTATCTTTAAGAATAATAGGCTAGTTGTAGTAGGGGATTTTAACTTTCCAAATATAGACTGAGACTGTCATAGTGTTAATGGCTTAGATAGATAGGAATGTGTTAAGTCTGTACATGAAAACTTTCTGATTCAATATGTGGATGTACCTACTACAGAAAAACTTAATGTGCTCTAGGGAAAAAAGGCAGGGCAAATGACTGAAATGTCAGTGGGGGAGCACTTTGGGACAAGCAACCATAATTCTACTAATTTTAAAATAGTGATGGAAAAGGACAGACCAGATCTAAAAGTTGAAGTTCTAAATTGGGGGAAGGCTAATTTGCACGTTATTAGGCAAGAACTTTCAAAAGCTGATTGGGGGCAGATGTTCGCAGGTAAAGGGACGGTTGGAAAATGGGAAACTTTCAGAAATGAGATCACAAGAATCCAGAGAAAGTATATTCGTATTAGGGTAAAAGGAAAGACCGGTAGGTATAGGGAATGCTGGATGACTAAAGACATTGAAAGTTTAGTTAAGAAAAAGAAGGAAGAATATGTCAGGTAGAGACAGGATAGATTGAGTGAATCCTTAGGGGAGTATAAAGGAAGTAGGAGTATACTTAAGAGGGAGATCAGGAGGTCAAAAAGGCGATATGAGATAGCTTTGGCAAATTGGGTTAAGGAGAATCCAAAGGGTTTTTACAAACATATTAAGGACAAAAGGGTAACTAGGTAGAGAATAGGGCCCCTCAAAGATCAGCAAGGCGGCCTTTGTGTGGAGTTGCAGGAGATGGGGGAGATACTAAACAAGTGTTTTGCATCATTGTTTGCTGTGGAAAAGGACATGGAAGACAGAATGTGGGGAAGTAGATGGGGTGACATCTTGAAAAATGCACATATTACAGAGGAGGAAGTGCTGGATGTCTTAAAACACATAAAAGTGGATAAATCCCCTGGACCTGATCAGGTGTACCTGAGACCTCTACGAGAAGGGAGGGAAGTGATTGCTGGGCCTCTTACTGAGATATTTGTATCATCGATAGTCACAGGTGAGGTGCCAGAAGACTGGAGGGCAAACGTGGTGCCACTGTTTAAGAAGGGTGGTAAGGACATTCCAGGGAACTATAGACCAGAGCCTGACGTCAGGGTGGGCAGGTTGTTGGAGGGAATCCTGAGGGACAGGATGTACATGTATTTGGAAAGGCAAGGACTGATTAGGGATAGTCAACTCTGTTTTGTGCAGGAGAAATCATGTCTCACAAACTTGATTGAGTTTTTTGAAAAACAACAGAGGATTGATGAGGGCAGCATGGTGGACATTATCGATATGGACTTCAGTAAGGCTTTCGACAAGGTTCCCCATGGGAGACTGGTTAGCAACGTTAGGTCTCACGGAATACAGGGAGAACTAGCCATTTGGATACAGAACTGGCTCAAATGTAAAAAGCAGAGGATGGTGGTAGAGGGTTGTTTTTCAGATAGGAGGCCTGTGGCCTGTGGAGTGCCACAACGATCGGTGCAGGGTCCACTACTTTTCGTCATTTGTATAAGTAATTTGGATGTGAGCAGAAGAGGTACAGTTAGTAAGTTTGCAGATGACACCAAAATTGTAGGTGTAGTCGATAGCGAAGAAGGTTACCTCAGATTACAATGGGATCTTGATCAGATGGGCCAATGGACTGAGGAGTGGCAGATGGGAGTTTAATTCAGATAAATGTGAGGTGCTGAATTTTGGGAAAGAAAATCTTAGCAGGACTTATACACTTAATGGTAAGGTCCTAGGGATTGTTGCTGAACAAAGAGACCTTGCAGTGGAGGTTCATAGCTCCTTGAAAGTGGAGTCACTGGTAGATAGGATAGTGAAGAAGGTGTGTGGTATGCTTTCCTTTATTGGTCAGAGTATTGAGTACAGGAGTTGGGAGGTCATGTTGCGACTGTACAGGACATTGTTCGGCCACTGTTGGAATATTGCATGCAATTCTGTTATCCTTCCTATCGGAAGGATGTTGTGAAACTTGAAAGGGTTCAAAAAAGATTTACAAGGATGTTGCCAGAGTTGGAGGATTTGAGCTATAGGGAGAGATTTAATAGGCTGGGGCTTTTTTCCCAGGAGTGGTGGAGGCTAAGGGGTTACCTTATAGAGATTTATAAAATCATGAGGGACACGGATAGGATAATTAGACAAAGTCTCTTCCCTGGGGTAGGGGAGTCCAGAACTGGAGGGCATAGGTTTAGGCTGAGAGGGGAAAGACATAAAAGAGACTGAAGGGGCAATGTTTCCACGCAGAGGGCAGTACGTATATGGAATGAGCTGCCAGGGGAAGTGATGGGGGCTAGTACAGTTGCAACATTTAAAAGGCATTTGGATGGGTATATGAATAGGAAGGGTTTGGAGGGATATGGGCCGGGTGCTGGCAGGTGGGACTGGATTGGGTTGGGATATCTGGTCGGCATGGACGGGTTGTTTCCGTGCTGTATATCTCCATGACTCTATGATAAACTGAATCCAAGTTCTTGAAACAACTAATGTGGAATTTGACTTTGTGTTTTCTGGATTAATATTCCAATCCTCTGGATTACCATTCCAGTAATATCATCACAAGCTTACATTACCCAAGAAACTTAAAATCTTCAGCATCTACCCTGAGAGGGTAAATAGCTCAGAAAAAGACATTTAATTACTGCTCCCAAAGAAGTCTCCTCTATACTGGTGAGACCAAATACTGGGTGACCACCTTGCAGAACACCTCCATTGTGCCCACAAGAATGCCACAAACTATCAGGTCACTCGCCATTTAACTAACACATCTTGCTCTCAGGCTAACATTTCTGTCCTACGCCCACTGCAATATTCCTGTGAAGCCCAACATAAGCTGGAGAAACAATCCCTAATTTTCTGCTGAGGCACTTTACAGTTTTCAGAACTCAACATTGAGTGTGACAACTTCAGACCAAGAACTCTGTTGTCCATTTTGATTACTCTCCTCTCAACCATCTCCCTCATGCTCTAGTCTCTTACTGACTAGGGTTTGCTCTCAGCAGAGCTGACCTATTTTCTATCATGTAAACACCTCTTCCACATCTATATCTCCATTAGCACATCCTCTGCCTTTTGGTCTGGGGCACCTGACCCATCTGTTCCACTTGCTCCCTCTCCCTCCTTTTCCTACAGTAGACCCCCATTTTTCTAGTGCCCTTAAATTCAGAGGTCGTATTGGACTCCAAACATTAACTTTGTTTCTCCACAGGTGCTGCTAGACCTGCCTCAGAACTTCTTTTGCATTTTAGTGCCCCAGTATCCCCAGTACTTTGTATTTATTTTGCAAAGATTTCTATCCTGTCAGCTCGGAGTCACAGGATTATAAGTCCATATGGAAATCACATGGGAATATTATGAGACCGTCGGTCAAAGTCTTCTGTCTCTTTCACCTACTTCATTAAAATAGCCATTCAAGGTCAGTAACATTCTCTTCAGTTGTCAGTAAAACATCTGCTACAAATGTATTGCTCATTTCCTTGTACTGCCATTTCGTTAAGTGTTATGGAGATTGCTTTCAGCACTGTCTTCCAGCTGAATTTTATTGCAGTGGTAAAGAATCAATGTTGAGAGATCCGACAGTGCAAGGAGCAGAGCTCCCACTGACACATTTAGCCATTTTGCTTCCAGCCCTAGTACTTCTATCAAATATTTGTGCCTCTTTCACATGTACTTCTTCAATCCTATTTGAAGAAAACCAAATAACACAATATGATTGAGGCGAAATCTTGGAATATCGCAGAGGTCTGAGCAATGTGGGCTATGGTGGATTTGTGGCAGAATCATATCAGAGGTCATGCAATATGTTAAACAGAATGGTTTGCATTTTGTTATTTGTCAGCAGCTTGTGATATGCAAAACCTACAAATAGCAATTGATATTTTACCCACAGTCTCTTTGATATTGTATATATGCCCTCATGACGTAATCACTGATCACTCCAAGAGCTTTTTATATTTTTGAAACAATTTTGCATGCAAAATGCAAATATGATTACTTCTTATTGGAGACACATCCTATTTTAAATAAATGTGATTTGGGAGACTAATCATAAAATGAAATAGTGCAAGGTTCTCTCTAAGGAGTAGTTTAAGAAACATTTTAACAGAGAATATTTAGGTGGAGTGGCACATAAGAGACTAGAATTGAAGGGGTGCAGTCATCCTGAAGCATGATAGGGCTGGAAATATAACATAGATGGAAAGAGGTCAGGAGGGATTTGAAATCAAAGTTAAAAATTACAAAATAGTGACACTGCCTAACCAGGAATAAGTTACAATTAAAATCAGGACTGGAGTGACTAATTTTAGATTAGATTAGATTAGATTACTTACAGTGTGGAAACAGGCCCTTCGGCCCAACAAGTCCACACCAACCCGCCGCAATCCACCCAGACCCATTCACCTACATTTATTCCTTCACCTAACACTATGGGCAATTTAGCATGGCCAATTCACCTAATCTGCACATTTTTGGATTGTGGGAGGAAACCGGAGGACCCGGAGGAAACCCACGTAGACGCGGGGAGAATGTGTAAACTCCACACAGTGGAATTTCTCTTTCCTCACATCAGCAGATAGCTTGGCCAGACAATTCATTAGATGGAGTTACTTATCCTTATGACAGCTCCTTATCTTTGTTCTGAAAGGAAATAAAAAGAGGAAAAATGTTCAAGGTTCAAAACTGGTGCTGATTTTCATTTCTCAGCTAAATGCAGGATCTACAACACAGAGCCATCATGACAGACGACTCAGACTTTTTTGCTTTGTTCACTCAGTCTACTTCCTTTTCTCAGAATTACACATTGAAAAACATGCACCAAGATGAAAGACTGATCAGTGTTCTTTCACTTCTGACATCAAGCTTGTTAAATTCTAGGTCTGACTAATGTAACCCCATCCTGTTTGTAATGATAGGGCATTCTGCAAGAAATCTCTTGGAAGAGAAATACACTTAGGCTGCAGGCAATCTTATGATCGTGGAGAAACTTCAAGGATTTCTCATTTCACAAGGGAAGAACTAGAGAGGTTATAAAATCATGAAGGGCATAGATAAGATCTTTTCCCTCGAGCAGGGGAGTTAAAAAATGGAGGATATAGATTTAAGTTGACAGGGGACAGGGCCAGAATTTAAAAGGAACTGAAGGGGCACAGTGGGGGGTGCTGTAAATGGAGTGAATTGCCAGAGGAAGCAGTAGATACAGGTACAGTTACAACATTTAAAAGACATTTGGACAGTAACATGAACAGGAAAGGTTTAGAGGGATATAGGCCAAATGCAGACAAATGGGACTAGTTTAGTTTGGGAAATCTGGTCAGCATGGACAAGTTGGACCAAAGGGTCTGTTTCCATGCTGTCTGACTTTATGACTCATGAGAAATCTTGCTAAGGTTGGTCAGCAGGCAGAGGGATGTCCTAGTGCCAGCCAGCTACAGGAAGAAACCCAGACGAACTGCAAGGCAACAATGGTTGTGTGTGTCAGTGCCTGGTACATTGCCTAGGACATGGTAGCAACGTAGGAAAATCTTTAAGAGCTTAGTACTATTCATCATCGCTCTTTGTAGACCTACATGTGTTCCTGACCTGGAAACACCTGCAATCTTTCAAATCACTTTGTGGCCCCACCCTCCATGTCTCTGTAATCTCAACCAACGATACAACTCTCCAAAATGTCTGTCACCCATCCTTTTGGGAAAATGCTGACTTTAATTGTCCCATGATTGGGGATTGTGCACAGGCTGGATGTCCTGAATTTCCCTTCTTATGTCTTCCTTCCATTCTATCTTCCTGTCCACCCCTAATAGGCCAATTCAACTTACCTTTTTGACTTTCCCAAATATCCCCTAGTGTGGTTAAACATCAGATTTTGTTGCTACAGCTGCTCTGAAGTGCTCTGAGATAGTACTGTGTTAAAGCTTCTATCTAAATGCAAGTTGTTGATGCTATTTGACACATCACTTTCTGTACAAAATTGCATAATCTGAAAGCTTTCCAGTCACAAATATTTCCTTTCCCAATTACAGGCGCTTTGTTCCTTTCATTGAAGCAAGCTTCACTGTCTCCTTTTCTCCTCCACTTCAACACACACTACATCTTCTACTTCCGTCAATTCCTTATTGTATTTGTTGTTTGGTTTGGTGACATTGCACTTGTATCATTAGACATTCAAAGGATCAAACCCCATTCCACAGATTTGAGTACATAATCAAGATGGACATTTCAGTGCAAAAGGGACTAGCCATGCTAAATTGCCCCGTAGTGACCAGGGATGTGCTGGCTAGGTAGATGGGGAGTTACAGGGATAGGGTGAGGTGCTCGCTGGCTTGGTCTGTGCAAATTAGAAGGCAAATGGCCTCTTTCCACAATGAATTAAAAACACAAGAAACTGGAGCAGGAGCTTGCCAAGCTGCTCCACGATGCAACATAATCATGGCTGATCTTGAGCATTACCTAAATTCTCTCACTTACTCCCCATATCATTGAATTCACAAAGATGGGAAACATTTGTCTATCCCAGTATTTGATGTAGTCAATGATGGATATTCCACAAGCCACCATCACAGAGGTTTCCATGAAGTCACAACCTTTCAAGTCATAGAGATGGATGGTCATCTTGCTGCGTGATAGAACATAGCCTGAAGTGACTTTGCTGGTTTCTGGACATTCAGTGTGACGTATGAATTTCTATGTATGACTATGTCAGGCTACTGGTCAACTAGTCTGTGGGACAGCTCTTCCAATTTTGGGGCGACTCCCAGATGTTCAACTTTACAGGGTTGGATTTGCCATTGATGTTTTCATTACCTATATCACGGCTAGGTAGTCCATTCAGTTTAATTCCTTTAAATTTTGTAGCAATTTGATATGACTGGGTGGCTTGCTAGCCCATTAAGAGTTAATCACAATGGTGTGCTACGAGAGTCACACTGGGTAAGAAAGGCAAGCTTCCTTTCCTCAAGGAAGGATGTAAACCAGATAGGCTTGTACTGACAGCCGACAATGGTTTCCTACTTTTAATTCCAGTTTATTAAGATAGAGTAAATTCCAGCAGCTGCCATGACGGGAATTGAGCCCGATATCCATTTAACCTTCCCCTGTATTACTCGTGTTGTGTCACTGCCACTATGCACCTCTTCCTCAACTAACTTAAATTGTACAGCTCTGCAAATTTGCCATCAATTGCCGTGTAAAATGTATGGAAGCAAACACTTAAAATCTTCCACTTATGTGTTCAACAGATGACATTATCATCACAAATAGTCCAAAACTTTTTCTGTTTTACAAAAAAATCCTAAAAGCCAATGTGCGGCTTGAAATGGGGAAGGAAAAGATTTCACTTGAAATCGAGATTGAACAAGTTGTTGGAGTCACGACAGTAATCTTAATTCAGGTCTGAAACTAATTTGAGCATTGGAATGATGGTATGTTATTGCAGCTTAATTCATTACTTGAGAATGGAAAAATACACTCAAAGCTACTACGCAAAGGTCATATGTACAACGCAGTGATAAAGTTGAATACATTTCTGAAACGTATATCGACATAGTGATTTGCAACATAACACGACCATTATATCCTAAGTGTCCAGTTATCAGATTCTTCACAACAAATTCTAACATTTTTCCTGACAGCAAACTGGCAATCAGCAGGTCTTCATTTTTCCATCTTCTGAAAATAATGGGGTTACGTTTGGTGCTTTCCCGTCTGCAGCAACCTGTCCAGAATCTATAATATTTTGAAAAATAATCATCAATGCAACCATTATCTCTATAACCACTTCCTTCAACACTCGAGATGTAGCTCTTCTGGTCCAGGGAATTCATCAACCTTCATTCCATTATTAGTAATATTATCATTAATAACATTAATTTTTTACAGTTCCTCAGTTTCACAAGTGCCTTGGGCCTGATTAACTTTCTCTACTGATGTCAGTGCCAATGGGCCTTCAGTTCCTTCCATGCTTTGAGCCATGTGTTTTATTGTCTAACCTGTTTGATCTTATGCCAATTGGCGCAAGGGTCACATAACAATCCAGAGATGAATATCTTGATATTATGCATTTTAATTTGCAAGCTAACGCCTCAAATGTTTTAGCAGAACACCTTTCCAACTTGTACCTGTGTCATTCAATTCCACATGGACCACACAACTGGATTTTCCCCTTCTCACTCCAAGTTCCTCTGCGGCCATTACAGTTGTTCTAGCATGGACAGGCACCTTAAACTTCAAAATTCCTGATGGCAACTGCAGGTACCAGTAACTAACTCTCTGACTGTACTGTCCCCTATCACGACCATACTTCTCTTTAGTTACCCCCCACTTCACTGGTATCCTTCCCCACAGTGCCCCATAGTCAGTTTGTTCATCCTCCTTCCAGTCCCTCTCACCATTCACCACAAGTCACAAGGCCAGGGGCTGAGGCTCCTCCTTCAAGTCACACTGGCTCCCATATCTCCTGATTCTTGGTCACACACTCCTCATCTGACTTTTGACCAACTCTGAAGTCCTGCCTAATCTGAGTGGTGTGCTGACTCCTGGAACAAAGTGTCCAGGTATCTCCCCAGTCCCAGGACGTCCTGCAATGTCACACAACTCAGACTCCCAATTAGCAGCTTTCAGGTGAATTTGCAGAAGCTGAATGGAGCGTTTGTTCAGGATTGCAGTTAATTCCACAGATTCCCACATGCTGTTGTCATGGCACACCCAGCCATTTTCCCTCAGATTTATTGATTTACATAGTGATTTTATTAATTTACAATGTTAAAAGAAATAAAGGTTAGAACAGAAACTTGCCTAACTTGGAGACAAAAGAAAGACTCACCAACTGTTAGAAAAAAGTAGTAAATGGAGACCTCTTCCCCAAACCTTGCACCAAACTCGCACATGATCCAAATTCCCTTCTAACTCACAATCAGACATAGCCTCCTAACCACAAGCCCTCACCATCATTAATTTTGAACTCCAGTAAAATACCCACTGCGAGAACCCAAAAACAAAAGTGCAACATTGTCCTTCTGAAAGTAAGTCTGAATGAATTTGCATTGTATATTTGTTGCAAGATCTAATTCACAATACCCACTGGGGCCACGAGTCTGCCTGAATGATGCTCATTGATGTTGTCATTGTGATTAACAGTCTTGAGGGTTGAATGGCAGCTTGTGTTATTCAAAATGCAAGGAAAATAAGGATCAGAATTTGGCAACAACAGGCCACTAAGTCAAAATGACAATAATTCTTGTCCCTCCGAGCCACCATGCTCTGGGTTCAAGTTTCATTCCAGGATCTGATTGCGAGTGAAGAACATTCACAGCATGGTACATGACCCTACAGAATAGGGAAACAGGCTGAAGTGGCTGAATTGTCTAGTGCTGTTCCTATTTCTTATGTTTTTACGTGGTTACTAATCCATTCTATATAACAGGCGAAAGTTGGTACTGCAGATGCTGGAGATGAGAGTCAAGATTAGAGTGGTGCTTGAAAAGCACAGCAAGTCAGAGAGCATCCGAGGAGCAGCAAAATCGATGTTTCGGGCAAAAGCCACAGAGCTGTCGATTTTCCTGCTCCTCGAAAGCTGTCTAACCTGCTGTGCTTTTCCAGCACCACTCTAATCTTTCTATATACCACACCATCCTCTAGGGTGAAGTTACAAAGCAAACAAAAGAACAAAAGGAAAGCACTCTACCAAGTATTATAAACAAAACCCCAGTGAATATTGTAATTATTAGACAGGCAGTCATTCATGAGAAATAAGGGGTCCGCAATAAGATGGCTCACAAAAGGGAAAAATGTTGTTTAACATGAACTGTTGAATTATAGATGTGGAACCAGGAAACTTTAGACATGCCTTTTTCTTGCAGCCATGCCCATTAAAAATAACAGCAGGAAATTTATTTGGACTTGAGTGGTTACATAAACTGTCCTGTAATTTCTGAAGTAGCATACAGGGCGTAGCTCCCTCAGCTAAGTAAAAGAACAAAACTAAACCATAACGCTTCAACGATACAAAGCTTTGGCACATCTAAAGTTAGAGCACTCGATTCCACTTTAGCCACCCACACCCATGGCCATCAGCCAGCAGTAGTGGAAGTGGAGACAGAAGCTGCCAGATGGGTGAGGGAAGCCAAGCGGATTGCAATACAGGTGTGGGTGAGAAGGAGGCTGCAAAGGAGGGTTTTCAGAGAAAAGGAAAAATACACATAAAGAAATGGGATAGGTGCAGGAGTAGGTCCATTCAGCCCTTTGAGCCTTCTCCGCCATTCAGTAAGGTCATGACTGATCTGTTTGCGTATCAAATCCCACAGTCCCATTTAGCCCTGGTAGCTTTTGATTTCTTTGTCAAACAAGATTTGTTTACTTGTGCCTTCAAAATATTTACCAACCCAGCCCACCATTTTCTGAGGCAGAGAGTTCCAAAGTGGTACAGGACACTGGTTTAGGCCAATTTTGGAATATAGTGTGCAATTCTTGTCTCCCTCCTATAGGAAGGGTGCTGTCAAAACTTCAAAGGGTTCAAAAAAGGCTTCCAAGAATGTTGCTGAAAATGTGTTGCTGGAAAAGCGCAGCAGGTTTCCTGAAGAAGGGCTTATGCCCGAAACGTCGATTCTTCTGTTCCTTGGATGCTGCCTGATCTGCTGCGCTTTTCCAGCAACACATTTTCAGCTCTGATCTCCAGCATCTGCAGTCCTCACTTTCTCCTTCCAAGAATGTTGCCAGGGTTGAGCTATAGGGAGAGGCTGAAAAGCCTGGGGCTGTTTTCCCTGGAGCGTCGGAGGCTGAGGGGTGATCTTATAGAGTTTATAAAATCACGAGGGGTATGGATAGGTTAAATAGATAAGGTCTTTTCCTGGGGTGGGGGAGTCAAGAATGAGAGGGCATAGGTTTAGGTTGTGAGAGGAAAGATTTAAAAGGGACCTAAGGGGCAACATTTTCACGCAAAGGGTGGTACGTGTATGGAATGAGCTGCCAGAGGAACTGGTGGAGGCTGGTACAAATACAACATTTAAAAGACATCTGGAAGGGTATATGAATAGGAAGGGTTTGGAGGGATGTGGGCCAAGTTCTGGCAAATGGGACTTGATTAACTTAGGATATGTGGTCAGCATGGACACGTTGGACCGAAGTTTTCGTGCGGTACATCTCTATGACTTTATGATATAATGTCTGTGAGAGAAAAAAATTCTCCTCATCTCTGTTCTAAAATGGAATTTACATTTTTAAACTATGCCGCCTAATTCTGGACAGATCCACAAGAGAAAGCATCCCTTCTACCTTCAACCTGTCAACACCATTCAGGATTTTATATAACACAATCAAATCACGCTACTCTCTTCTAAATTCCTTTGGAAACAAGTCCAACCTGCACAACCAATCCCCATTAGACAATCCTCTCATTCTAGGTCCCAATATAGTAAACCCCTTCTGCCTCCAACACATTTACATCCTTGTAAAGGCAGGGTCTCATCAAAGCTCAGTATAAATTGGAGGTGTAGTGGACAGCAAAGAGGGTTACCTCAGATTACAACAGGATCTGGACCAGATGGGCCATTGGACTGAGAAGTGGAAGATGGAGTTTAATTCAGATAAGTGTGAGATGCTGCATTTTGGGAAAGAAAATCTTAGCAGGACTTATACACTTAATGGTAAGGTCCTAGGGAGTGTTGCTGAATAAAGAGACCTTGGAGTGCAGGTTCATAGCTCTTTGAAAGTGGAGTCGCAGGTAGATAGGATAGTGAAGAAGGCGTTTGGTATGCTTTCTTTTATTGGTCAGAGTATTGAGTACAGGAGTTGGGAGGTCATGTTACGGCTGAAAAGGACATTGGTTAGGCTACTGTTGGAATATTGCGTGCAATTCTGGTCTCCTTCCTATCGGAAAGATGTTGCAAAACTTGAAAGGGTTCAGAAAAGATTTACAAGGATGTTGTCAGGGTTGGAGGATTTGAGCTATAGGGACAGGCTTGGGCTGTTTTCCCTGGAGTTTCAGAGTCTGAGGGGTGATCTTACAGAGGTTTACAAAATTATGAGGGGGCATGGATACGATAAATAGGCAAAGTCTTTTCCCTGGGCTCGGGGAGTCCAGAACTAGAGGGCACACGTTTAGGCTGAGAGGGGAAGGATATAAAAGAGAGCTCGGGGCAACGTTTTCACACAGAGGGTGGTACGTGTATGGAATGACCTGCCAGACGAAGTGGTGGTACAATTGCAACATTTAAGAGGCATTTGGATGGGTATATGAATTGGAAGCTGAAAATGTGTTGCTGGAAAAGCGCAGTAGGTCAGGCAGCATCCAGGGAACAGGAGAATCGACGTTTCGGGCATAAGCCCTTCTTCAGGAATGAGGAAAGTTTGTCCAGTAGGCTAAGATAAAAGGTAGGGAGGAGGGACTTGGGGGAGGGGCGTCAGAAATGTGATAGGTGGAAAGAGGTCAAGGTGAGGGTGATAGGTCAGACTGGGGTGGGGGCGGAGAGGTCAGGAAGAAGATTGCAGGTTAGGAAGGCGGTGCTGAGTTCGATGAATTTGACTGAGACAAGGTGGGGAGAGGGGAAATGAGGAAACTGGTGAAATCCGAGTTCATCCATTGTAGTTGGAGGGTTCCTAGGCGGAAGATGAGGCGCTCTTCCTCCAACCGTCATGTTGTTGTGGTCTGGCGATGGAGGAGTCCAAAGACCTGCATATCCTTGGTGGAGTGGGAGGGGGAGTTGAAGTGTTGAGCCACAGGGTGGTTGGGTTGGTTGGTCCGGGTGTCCCAGAGGTGTTCTCTGAAACGCTCCGCAAGAAGGCGGCCTGTCTCCCTAATATAGAGGAGGCCACATCGGGTGCAGAGGATGCAATAGATGATGTGTGTGGAGGTGCAGGTGAATCTGTGGCGGATATGGAAGTGTCCCTTTGGGCCTTGGAGGGAGGTGAGGGGGGAGGTGTGGGCGCAAGTCTTGCACCTCCTGCGGTTGCAGGGGAAGGTGCCGGGAGTGGAGGTTGGGTTGGTGGGGGGTGTGGATCTGACGAGGGACTCACGGAGGGAGTGGTCTTTACGGAATGCTGATAGGGGAGGGGAGGGAAATATATCCTTGGTGGTGGGGTCCGTTTGGAGGCGGCGGAAATGACGGTGGATGATGCGCTGTACATGGAGATTGGTGGGGTGGTAGGTGAGGACCAGTGGGGTTCTGTCCTGGTGGCGGTTGGAGGGGCGGGGCTCAAGGGCGGAGGAGCAGGAAGTGGAAGAGATGCGGTGGAGGGCATCGTCGACCACGTCGGGGGGGAAATCGCGGTCCTTGAAGAAGGAGGCCATCTGGTTCTCTTGGTACAAGCATATTCAGAAAGGAATAGATAACAAGTAATAAAAAGAATGGGGTAAAATAAGCTGGAAATGTCATTAACTTGAATATATTTTAAAAGCAACAAACTATTCCTGATGGTGAAATAGCCTGATTGATATGTTTTCACTGTCACCCTGTGCAAACTGAACAGTGAGCCCAGCTCAACTTTCAAGGTGACACAAATCTGGAGTAGAAAATCAGAGACTCTGCCCAAATTTCCTGGAATGCGGAAATCAACAGAAAGGAAAATTACTCCAGGCAACTAACTCAGCTCAGCCCATGAGTACTTTTGCTGAAATCCCAGAAAGAAAAATAGGAATAAAAGTTAGCAATGATGCATATTGTTCTGAACCATTTTGTAGACCTGATAATGGTACTTTAGTATGCCCAGTATGTTCATTTCTGAGTCTTACTGATTCCCTACTGTTCTCTGTGGGATTGAGAGAGGGGACCGCAGGGTCCCTTTGCAAATTAAAAGAACATGCTAATCTGTTTCACAGTAAACTACTGCTGTTTTTGAACCAGTAAAGACAGCATCTCTAGAACTGCAATTAGCAAATATTTACAAAATCTTTTAGATTAGATTAGATTACTTTACAGTGTGGAAACAGGCCCTTCGGCCCAACAAGTACACACCGACCCGCCGAAGTGCACCCACCCAGACCCATTCCCCTACATTTACCCCTGCACCTAACACTACAGGCAATTTAGCGTGGCCAATTCACCTAATCTGCACATTTTTGGAGTGTGGGAGGAAACCGGAGCACCCGGAGGAAACCCACGCAGACACGGGGAGAACGTGCAAACTCCACACAGTCAGTTGCCTGAGGCGGGAATTGAACCCGGGTCTCTGGCGCTGTGAGACAGCAGTGCTAACCACTGTGCCACCGTGCCGCCCATAACTAGGAGTATTTGCAATATATTCATAACCCACACAAATTTCCCTCAATTTCCCTCTGCATTTTTTTCTTGTTAATGTAACATTTCACACATAGACTAACAAAATACTTTCCAAATTGGCGCACTGAAAGTGAAATACTTCATTCCATACCTGGCATACTTCAGAAGACTGCATTTGGCTTCATGCATGATTCCTGTCATTGAACCTGTTCAATTCTCCAGATGGTCTAAGTCTAATGGAATCTCTATAATTACATCCTCAGACACTGTTATGCCATGGGACGACCAACTAACTAATTAGAAACAGGAGACAAAATAGCTTGCAGAAGGTTCCTTTTATAATATGTGATACCCATAAATCACCAGCTCCACAGAGGGGTTGATTATAAGGGGGAGGGAAGGAGTCCAGAGAGGAAATGACCGGGAAAATTACAGATGTAAGTAAAATCAATTGGTAATGGCAAATTTCCTTTACAGCACTAAAAGTTTTTTGTTTCTATCTTACAGCACAGGATGGAAGCTTAATCAAAGTGAGACCTGCTCTTAAAACTGCTGCAGAAAACTCGAGTGAATGGAACCTAAATCTGCATGCAGACAAAGCATGCCAGTGTTTACACAACACTGTTGACTTGCAAATGTAAAAGCTCAAGGACAACCTTGAGGATGTTTGCTCTGCTGCACAAAAAGATGTGAAATTAGATGCAAACAGAAAATGCGCAGACACAGACCATCTCTGTTCAATGCAATAATCACATTACAGCTTTTTTCCACTTCAATTCTTCAGGATAATAACTCACCGTCAGCTAATTATATGTTAACTGATGACCTGTTTTTATATTTTCAACTTCTAAATTTCACCAAGAAAAACATATGTTGTAAAGCATGCAAATTCTGGAATTATTAATTTCATGTTACAACATCTCCACAGTATTACAGACGAAAATGCACACATAGTTTTAACTCAATGTTGTTATTCCAAATGTCTTTCTGGCACATTCAGAAGAATGCCATTAATGTAATATATGCTACAATGCATCTCTCAGTTCACACTGCCTATTGCAATCATGCTAAATCGTGAGTATCTCATCAATAATCCCATGATCACTTAAGAAAATGGCCTTAGAAATACTGGATGCATTGTTTAGACTCTGGAAGAGATCCTACACATTGGAGGGTAGGTAATGTAACTCTGCTATTTAAAAAGGGAATTATAGATCAGCAAGTCTGACATTGATAGTGGCAAAAACACAAGAGTCCATGATCAAGTATTTTTAAAGCGGAACATCTAAAAAAAAAGAGATAGAATCAGACACAATCAGTGTAAATTTACAAATTCATGTGTGACAAATCTGTTACTGTCTCGAACAAACCCCCTGCAAATATATCAAGGAGATAGCATGCACCATAACTTTTTCTTCTTTAAAAGCAGGTGTATGGTGCTGTTTTCTAAATGTATTTTGATTGGTTACACTATTTAGCTTTAAGCAAAACACACTTTATTCTTACTCTACAGTTAAAATACAAACAAAAGAAAAAAAGAACATGGGCAGCACGGTGGCTCAGTGGTTAGCACTGCTGCCTCACAGCGCCAGGAACCCAGGTTCAATTCCCACCTCGGGCGACTGTCTGTGTGGAGTTTGCACATTCTCCCCGTGTCTGTGTGGGTTTCCTCTGAGTGCTCTGGTTTCCTCCCACAGTCCAAAGATGTGCAGGTTAGATGAATTGGACGTGCTAAATTGCCCGTAGTGTTAGATGTATTAGTCAGGGGTGAATGTAGGGGAATGGGTCTGGGTGGGTTACTCTTTGGAGAGTCGGTGTGGACTTGTTGGGCTGAAGGGCCTGTATCCACACTGTAGGGAATTTAATCTAATCTAATCCACTTTAACTCGATTGGCAAATTTAACAG